>NC_135233.1:254137111-254472736 GCF_051348905.1 Ranitomeya variabilis | reverse complement strand
ACCAAAAAACAAGTTGGAGCTTTTTTTAGGGATTGTCGGTTATTATAGGCGGTTCATCAAACATTTTGCCACCATCGCGGCCCCTCTCACAGATCTTACCAAGGGGTCGAAGTCGATCACAGTAAAGTGGAGCGCAGAAGCAGAGGAGGCTTTTCAACATTTGAAAACGGTCCTCTGTGACCAACCAGTGTTGGTTGCCCCTGACTTTAAACGGGAGTTTATTGTCCAAACGGACGCCTCGGGTGTTGGCCTCGGTGCAGTGTTGTCACAGGAAGTGAATGGCGAAGAACACCCAGTGGGCTATCTAAGCAGAAAGCTTACAAAGGCAGAAAAGAATTACAGTGTGGTTGAGCGGGAAGCCCTGGCTGTAAAATGGGCCCTATACACCTTACGCTATTATTTGCTAGGTCGCCAATTTAGGCTAGTGACGGACCATTCACCCCTAACGTGGATGGCCAGGGCAAAAGAGGGCAATGCGAGGGTGACACGCTGGTTCTTAGCATTGCAACCATTTAAATTTTCCGTTGAGCACAGGGCGGGCGCAGCACACGGGAATGCAGATGCGTTGTCTAGAACGCACTGCTTAGTGACTCGTCGTGTCCGACCCTACGGGCTCGAACAGAGGAAGGGGGTGTGTGAGGTACCAAGGGGAGAAGTACTAGAAAACAGATATGTTTCTCCCCGTTTCATTTCATATGTCTCCCAGTATTGATTGTGAAGCTGTTTATTTCACTGTAATCCGGTCCTGGTTCCTTTAGTGATCAGCGTGGAAAGGACAGATGGGGGCTGGAACAAAGCGTAGCTGGGTGAAGGCCCCCAATGACTGCTTTGAGCCGGGCGGTCTTTTTAAATAATGCTGTGGCTAGGGATAGGAGGATGGCAAGGGGGGGAGGAGTTAGGATAGGGGGAGGTAGGAGGAAAAGTGCGGGAAAACCGCCATTCCTTACCTTACTTCAGGATGAAGAAGATGTACAGGATGGCGTCAGCGGAGTCCATGATGTCCCAGCTTCGGGAGATGGCCAGGTCCAGGAGAGGGGTCTGGCTCGAGGCCCAGCTGGCCTCCATCATTGGTGCCGCAGGAGGATCCGGTCAGAGCTCACGGGGCAGGAGGACCAGGCCCCCAGTGAGACTATCTCCAGATCTCCCGGCGCGTGGCAGGCGCAGGCTCCGGAGCCCCTCCAGGGACCCTGCGGGCGGTGAGTCCGGCGGCGCTGCCTCCCCCGGTCGCTCCCGCTCCGGCAGGAATCCAAGTACCCGGCCTGCACGCGCCGGGCGTCAGACCCAGGACATCGCCGCTGCTGCCGGGAGCGCCGGACCGGAAGTGCGGCCTGCGCGATCCAGGCAGAGCGCAGCCGCAGCTTCCCCCGCTCCTGGCAGGTCCCCGGCTCACAGTGGGTGCACGGCCGCTGCTTCACCGGCTCCTTCCAGTGTACCGGTGTCCAGAGGGAGAGCGGCCGCCGCTTCCCCTGCCCTCATCAGATCCACAGCGCCCAGGGGGCGCGCGGCGGCAGGAAGAAGTAGAGCAGCGCTGCCAGGAAGGGCAGCTCAGCCAAGAAGAGCGGCACAGCCAGGAGGAGCAGCAAGAGGAGCAGCAAGTCCAGGAGGTGCAGCACGGCCAGGACGAGCAGCAGCAGCCAGGAATCCGGCCCCTTTACCTGCGGCAGGCACTCACAGCCCATCACCTCCCAGGGTGCCTGCTCGGATGACCACAAGGAGTACACAGGCGGCGGATGGTCAGTGGTCAGGAGGTCTTCTACGTCCCGCTTGTACAGAACGGCGCAGCGGAGGGAGAGATGCAGGCAGCAGTGTCGAGCTCCCTGCCCGGGAGCGAAGATCGTTACACGACCGGGCGGGCTCGCCCGGGTTGGAACACGGGGATCAGTCGCGGTCGCCCAGGAGGTCTCCGGAACACAGAGCAGCGTTTACCCGTTACCCATCGGACGGTGAGGTGGCGGGGGATACTGACCACAGACGGAGGAGTGGGTCCGTACAGCAGCTACAGCACGCTCGGGTCCCCCCTGGTGACGAGGAGGCCAGGGGCGCGGGCCTGGGGCAGAGAGGGCTAGCGGCGCAGCAGTTTCAACACGCTCGGGTCCCCCCTGGTGACGAGGAGGCCAGGGGCGCGGGCCTAGGGCATCGACGTGGCGAGGAGGTGTCGGAGTCCAGCGGTGATCGTCACGGGAGGCCAGAGCAACAGGGATCCGGAGGTCCGGCTGGCGGGGACACAGCACCCGCGCAGCGTTGTGAGTATGAGTCTATGTCCGGTTTGTCGCCCGCAGGGGCCGAGTTACAGGAAGCTAGGAGTGGTCGGGTGGTGGTGTGTGAGGAACGGCATAGGAGTGGGCCGATTGTGGCGGAGGTACCAGGTATGCAGGATTTATTGCAGGGTATGTCGCAAATTTTGCGTAGATTGGAGGGAGGGTCAGCAACTGGGGTTGCCGCATCGCTGGTTGAGGCGTGGTTGTCTGGGCGGGGGGTGGAACCCCCGTTGGGGAGTGGTTTGGTAAGCCCTGGTCGGGTATTGGAGGTTGCATCGTCGGGTGTATCTGGAGCGCCCCCACACCGCCGCAGGGCCGAGGGGTACCCGGAGCCGGGCCTCTAGGTCTCAGTCCTGGGGTTGTCACGGTAGCTAGACCCGGTCCGTGGCCCTGTCTGTCAGTGGGGGACGTCCGGTGCAATAAGTGATGTTGTAGCGGTGCAGTTGTGGGGTGCAGGTCGCGGTAAATAACGAGGACACCAGGTTGCAGTCTCTTTACCTCTTTACTGAAGCTCTCTGGGTCCTCAGTCCGGAATACGGTTCACCAGGCTGCGCAAGTCCGGCCGGTCCAATGGCACTTCCAGAGCTCTCCTTGCAGGTGGAAATCGGTGCCTTCCTTCTAGCGCTATGTGTTGCAGTCCTTCCCTGCTGTGCTTACGGAAAGTACCCCACAACTGTTGTGTCTGTTTCTCGTGTTCCCTCACAACAACTTAATTCGCAATGATCTTCCTCGTCCCTCCAGATACTATGGTAGGAACGCACCTGTATGACGGGGAGGCTCGGAGATCTTCCGGGACTCTATCTGCGCCCCTCTCCTGTTGGTACCCCCCTTTGCCTTCCTGGGTGATGCGTGAGACAGTCCGCCTCAAGCTAACTGCCCTGCCGTAGGTCTGAGGTATGGCTTGAAACTCTTTACCTCCTCGGCGTTCCGGCCACCGGTAGTGCGCCTCAGTAAGGTGCTGCCTCTTTCAGCACAACCCTCACTGGTATCTCCTTTCGCTTGATTTCGTTTCTCACTCAGCACAATCTATCTCGCTTCTTAGTCCTTCCTTGGGCACCGCCGCTATGCTGAGCAGGCACGGTCCCTTTACGTTCTTTCCATGCCAAGCCTCTGCCAGGATCCCACCCCTGGCAGAGACCCTACAGTCTCTCCCTTCACAACACCCTCTGCCACCAGGTGTTGCTCCGTTCAATCCCGTCAGCCTTCTCTCTAACTTCCTGCCTGACCCCCAGTTTACCCACTATGGTGGGGAGTGGCCTAATGAATAGCACCCTTAGCTCCCCCCGGAGGCCCAGCTGTGAAATGTATTGGTGACTGTGATACCTGCTCAGAGAACTCCTTCCGTGCCATCGAACGCAGCATGGCCCCCCTTAGTGGCTGAACCATGCTACTGCAACGACCAGGACTCTGGGGCGCTGCACTCCCCCCTGGTTAAACACAGTACTCCGGGACTGGGAAGAAAAACAACAATACAGGTTAGCAAAAAGACATACAATTTTGTTGAGTGCAAATAACAATAAGTATACTTAAGTAGGCTTCCCTTTATGGGAGGTGAGGACACTTGTAACGTTACAAACATAATTAACCTTATAATTTACAGAGTATAAATAACTTCTGTTACCCAACCGGGTATTCTATTTAGTGCAATTTTTGAAATAATAACTTAACATTGCCTTTAAGAAACTCACACTCTTAGTCTATCAAAGGCCTTCCTATAATCACATTATAAGGCATTTCAACTTTACATTCTCCTTCTTGTGAACCTGCAGGACCGCCTGTCCCTACGGCACCAGGCCTACTGCCTCTCCTTTCTTCTACAGGACCGCCCTGTTCAGCCAGGGCCTACTGCCTTTCGCTACTATACACAGTATAGACATAACATTCCTTTCGGTTGAAGAACTCTGAGCCAGCTCTACTCGGCCCCTTTAAGGACTCACTCTCTAACCCCTACGGGTTCACTCTCTGTCCTTAGCAATAAAGTAACTTTTCAATGGGGACGCAGGGTTTACCTTCTATCCTCACCCTCATTATTACTTCTCTTACTTTCAACTGTGCAGACCTCTACTTCTACCCCTACGGGCTCTCTGCATCTTTCCTGTCTTCAAAACATTATTCAAATTTCACATTTTAACAAATTCAACACATATAACTTAGCATGTAAAACAGTTACATTTCTTTTCAAGGCATCATTAGGGCATTACTGTTCTGCAACAGTATCTCTCTCAAGTTCAGTTTCTCACATCCCCTTTAAGAGGAGACCAAGTCTTTCTAAGGTAGCTCGTCTCCTCAGCCTACCGGCCCATGCAAAGGTTCCGGCATGGTATCTTCGCAAAGTGTCTTTAACTAGAACCGGTAGGAAAGGTATCTTCGCAAAGTGTCTTTGGCTCAAACAAATAGGGCAAATATCTTCGCAAAGTGTCTTTGGCTAAAACCAGTAGGGAGCACCTTTAAGAAGGTGCAAACTATTTACAAGGGAAGTTCGAATCATGCACAGTCCATGATTTCTGCAGTTCTTTAAACTTCAGGAAAACAACAGTGACCCCGGATCAACAAAGGGGTCACCTTTAACCCTAGATGGGTTTAGCAGCAAACAGGAACAGTTAAAGGAATGAACAGTTAACTATTTACATTTTCAATGTATCGAGGTTTATTCTTTTTCAGGCGGCTCGGGCTCCTGAACCCCGGCCACTGTAGCACGGACACCAGCGGCAAGCTCCGCAGGGACCACCTGGTCGCCTGCTGTCTGAATTTGAAGCCTAACTCTGTCGGCAAGTTCAGGAGCTGCTACAAAGCGTACAGTAGAAACAGTAACAAGATCTGGCAGCCCTGGATTGACCACAGTTGGGGCCGCAGGTGCCGTTCTCTCAGACTCGCATCGCTGAACTTTCCGGGCACGCCATCCTTGTGTGTTCCAGTGGCGGGTATATGTCACCTGATCCCCCTCCCGGAGTGGTTCACCTTCTCGATCACAGCAGGGGGTCTCCACATCGTAGCCGGCAACGAAGATGCCAGTAGGTAGACCCGACTCCCAAATGGAACCCCACCCCTTCTTTGGGTGGAATGCCGCCACCGTCCCTCGCCTGACAGCATCCGTCCCATCATAGATCATTTTTTTGCTCTGCAGTTCCCGTCTTTCAACTTCGGTGCGCTGTCCCCAATGCTGGAGCACGCATTGTTTGTATTGGTCCCAGGTAAGTATCGCAATAGTGAGACCTTCCATTGGAATCCCATCCTGCTCGACCCAGGGAGCATCCCATCGGAACATCACCCCTCCTGGGTCCATTTCTATGGGCTCTCCCCACCTGGTTGGCAATGGTGGTAACAACTTCCCCAACGCACCGGGGGTGAGAACCGCTCGGTCGATTGTAAACGCGGGGTTACTGTTGTGGGGAGGATCGGTCGGGAGAGCAGAACCGTCCAGGGGAGTAGGGGCGCCGCCCATACCTGCGCCTGATGTGGTTCCATCGGTGCCGCTCCGGTCCATTAACAAAGACGCTGGAATCTGCTGCAGCCCGGACCGGGGCTCCTCCAATGGGATGCTCGGATTCGGCTCCGCTGGCTGTGGTTCCTCCTTCTCTAACTCCGAGGTCGGGATTGGTGGTTGTACCTCCGCTGTTGGGTCCGCAGGCTTCCGGTCCATCTCCGGTGAAGAAGGGCAGGCCGGAACTGCTTCTTCCTCGCTCAGGCACTCGCCGTTCATCATCGCTGCCTGATAGTCGGTGGCAGTGCATGCACCTAACTCCGCCATTTCTCCGAGGTCGGGCTTCTCCGTCGCCAGCTTCCCGCCGTTGCATCTCAGGGGGTTCTCTTCTGTTTTGGGGCAGGTCATCTCTTTGCAGCCAGAAGTGCAGGGGGCGGTAGCCATTTCTCGCGCCACACTGGGAGTCTCCGCCCATAACACACCCTCCTTCTCCTGGGGTGTAGCAATGGCGGCGCCTTTTGGCGGGAACTTCTGGCGGCCAATGGCGCAGCACAATCTTGCAATAAAGTACAGTAAATCACAGTCTCTAGGCACACATGACCTGATTCTTCAGGCTTAAGTAGATCCTGTTCGTGACGCCAAGTTGGAGCGCCCCCACACCGCCGCAGGGCCGAGGGGTACCCGGAGCCGGGCCTCTAGGTCTCAGTCCTGGGGTTGTCACGGTAGCTAGACCCGGTCCGTGGCCCTGTCTGTCAGTGGGGGACGTCCGGTGCAATAAGTGATGTTGTAGCGGTGCAGTTGTGGGGTGCAGGTCGCGGTAAATAACGAGGACACCAGGTTGCAGTCTCTTTACCTCTTTACTGAAGCTCTCTGGGTCCTCAGTCCGGAATACGGTTCACCAGGCTGCGCAAGTCCGGCCGGTCCAATGGCACTTCCAGAGCTCTCCTTGCAGGTGGAAATCGGTGCCTTCCTTCTAGCGCTATGTGTTGCAGTCCTTCCCTGCTGTGCTTACGGGAAGTACCCCACAACTGTTGTCTGTTTCTCGTGTTCCCTCACAACAACTTAATTCGCAATGATCTTCCTCGTCCCTCCAGATACTATGGTAGGAACGCACCCGTATGACGGGGAGGCTCGGAGATCTTCCGGGACTCTATCTGCACCCCTCTCCTGTTGGTACCCCCCTTTGCCTTCCTGGGTGATGCGTGAGACAGTCCGCCTCAAGCTAACTGCCCTGCCGTAGGTCTGAGGTATGGCTTGAAACTCTTTACCTCCTCGGCGTTCCGGCCACCGGTAGTGCGCCTCAGTAAGGTGCTGCCTCTTTCAGCACAACCCTCACTGGTATCTCCTTTCGCTTGATTTCGTTTCTCACTCAGCACAATCTATCTCGCTTCTTAGTCCTTCCTTGGGCACCGCCGCTATGCTGAGCAGGCACGGTCCCTTTACGTTCTTTCCATGCCAAGCCTCTGCCAGGATCCCACCCCTGGCAGAGACCCTACAGTCTCTCCCTTCACAACACCCTCTGCCACCAGATGTTGCTCCGTTCAATCCCGTCAGCCTTCTCTCTAACTTCCTGCCTGACCCCCAGTTTACCCACTATGGTGGGGAGTGGCCTAATGAATAGCACCCTTAGCTCCCCCCGGAGGCCCAGCTGTGAAATGTATTGGTGACTGTGATACCTGCTCAGAGAACTCCTTCCGTGCCATCGAACGCAGCATGGCCCCCCTTAGTGGCTGAACCATGCTACTGCAACGACCAGGACTCTGGGGCGCTGCATATCGGTTTCGGTTCAGACAGAGAAGGAAAAAGGCGATACGGTCAAATTAGATGACAGAGCGAAAGGGGAAGTTTATGTGTGCTTTGAAGGGCCGTTGGGAGCGCATTTAAAAAAGGAGGTGAAGGAAAAGATTTGGAGAGACGAGTATGTGGAACTTATTTCCCTGCTCCCGTTGGAGAAGTTCAACTTGGATAAAGGGAAAAAAGACGATAGCAAAAAGGAGGAGGAAGAAAAGCGGAGGTGGCGGCTAATTCCGCAGACATTTGTGAATTGGTTGCAGGCGTTTGCGATATTGGCGAGTGTAGTGGGGGAGAAGGCTCCTGAGAATTGCTCGGGTTTATTTTGCTATTTAGATGCGATTGGGGAGGCGCATCGTTCTTATGGCGGTCAGACGTGGCTGCGGTATGATGAGCAGTTCAGGCAGCGAAAGGCGGTAAGGCCAGAAATTAGGTGGGACCAGAAGGATATAGGCCTTTGGCTGAAGGTTATGGCCCCAGCTAGGCATGGGCAGTCCTTTCATGGGTCCGGGGGTGGTGGCAGCCAGCAGTCGGGACACGGAAGCAGTAGTCAGGGTGCACAGGGAGCGAAGGAGAAGTCTGGAACCTGCTGGCAGTTTAATGACGGTCAGTGTAAATACGGTAGCACCTGTAAATTTAAGCATGTGTGTTCCCACTGTAATGGAAGTTCACACGGGGCTTCAAAGTGTTTCAAGAAAGGAAAAGGAAAGCCAGCCTTGGATGCCGGTCAAGGGGGAGAGCCCGGTGAGGCTTCACGAGATGGCCCCCTTTCTAAATAGGTACCCCGATCAGGTGAAGGCAGGTATTATTTTCAATGGTTTTGCGGATGGTTTTAGGATTCCTCCCCCGAGTCACGAGGTTCCTTTTTCGGTTAAGAATTTGCGGTCGGCAATGTTGCATGCCGAGGTTGTTGATGTTAAACTCAAGAAAGAAGTGGAGTTGGGAAGGATGTCGGGGCCGTTTTTGCATCCGCCGACGGAGGGTATGGTGGTTTCCCCTTTGGGGGTGGTGCCTAAAAAAGAGCCGAATAAATTTCGGTTGATTCAGCATTTGTCGTATCCAAAGGGTCGGTCAATGATGGCATCGCCCAAGAGCTGTGCTCGGTTGAGTATACATAATTCGATGCAGCGGTGCAGTGGGTGAGAAGGCATGGCCCTGGGGCGCTGTTGGCAAAAACGGATATTGAATCGGCCTTCCGTTTGCTTCTGGTGCATCCGGACAGCGTTCCGTTGTTAGGTTGTTTTTGGAATGGTGGTTACTATTTGGATAGATGTTTGCCAATGGGCTGCACCATTTCTTGTTCATTGTTTGAGACGTTTAGTACTTTCCTGGAGTGGGTGGTTAGGGACGTTTCGGAAGTTCAGTCGGTTATCCATTATTTGGATGATTTTTTGTTTATCGGGCCGCCTGATTCCGCAGTTTGCCGTAATACGTTAATGGCTATGTTTTGGGTCGCAGACCTTTTTGGAGTTCCATTAGCGGCGGATAAGACAGAAGGTCCCAGTACGGTATTGAGTTTTTGGGGAATTTTAATTGACTCCGAGAAAATGGAGTGTCGGTTGCCGGAAGATAAGTTGGCCATGTTGCAGCAGGAGGTTGAAAGAGCTAGAAGGAAGCGGAAGCTGACTTTCAAAGAGTTGCAGTCTCTTTTGGGTAAATTGAATTTTGCATGTCGGATCATACCCATGGGCAGGATATTTTGTCGCAGGTTGTCGGTCGCGACGGCAGGCGTAAAGGAGCCACACCATTTTATTCGCCTGAGCAAGGAACACAAAGATGACTTGCTAGTGTGGCAACGTTTCCTGTGCAACTACAACGGGCGGTCGTTGATTCAGCAGGAGGTCTTAACAAACTTTGATTGCGAGATATATACGGATGCAGCCGGTTCGGCTGGTTACGGGGCCTATTGCGGTGGTCGTTGGTGTGCCGGACGGTGGCCGGGCCAGTGGAGGGAGTTGGGCCTTACCAAAAACCTGGTCTTGTTGGAATTGTTCCCTATCGTGGTCGCGGTTTCCATTTGGGGGGAAATGTTTGCTAACAGGAGGATTCATTTTCATTGCGACAACATGAGCGTCGTGTCAGTGATGAACAGTTTGTCGGCCTCATCTCCCCCGGTGATTAAGTTGGTGAGGGAGTTGGTTTTTCGGTGCTTGGAGCTGAATGCTTGTATTTCGGCGGTGCATGTGCCGGGTGTGCAGAACTCAATAGCAGATGCATTGTCTCGTTTCCAGTGGGACCGTTTTCGGGAATTGGCGCCGGACGCGGAGATCTCGGGAGAGGAATGCCCTTTGCATCTTTGGAGCGTGATTATGGACGAGCGGGCCGGTTGATTCAGGAGTCTGTTACGAGACAAACATGGGCATCATACGAAGCATCTTGGCGAGTATGGCAAAGTTGGGTGTCGGTGTGGCGCCAGTTGGTGTCTGACGAAGATAGGATGTTGGCAGTGTTATTTTTGATCGGGAAGGCGGCCAAAGAAGGTTGGTCGATTTACGAAGGTGAATAAATTTGTTGCTGGATTGGCTTTTGCTTTTAAGTTGCAGGGGTTGGTGGACGCGACGAAACATTTTTTGGTCAGACAGGCACTTAGGGGTTTTAGGAGAGGTAATCAGACGATTGACCGTCGCCGCCCCATTTCGTTTAGCCTTTTAGAACGGTTGGGTGGAGTCTTGGAGATTATTTGTGGTTCGAGTTTTGAGTTGGCGTTGTTTCGTCTCGCTTTTTCCTTAGCATTTTTTGGGGCTATGCGCGTTGGGGAGCTGGTGTCAACGTCCAAAGTTAGAGCAGGGGGTTTGTTGGCGGAGGATGTGGAATTTTGGACGGGGGGTATAGTTTTTTGGATTCGGCGTTCAAAGACTGACCAAATTGGGAGAGAAAAACGTGTGGTGCTGGGGAGGGTTCACGGGTCTCTAATGTGCCCTAGAGGTTGTCTGGAAGCATACTGGCAGTTATGGTCAGGCAGATCCGGCCCTTTGTGTCACGCAGAGGGGTCTTTTTTGTCATGCTTTCAATTCATTGCGGTATTAAGGAGGGGCTTGCGGGAGTTGGGCCTTTCTCCGGAGTTGTTTGGGTCGCATTCATTTCGTATCGGGGCGGCATCAGAAGCTGATAGTTTGGGTTTGGGCGCGGAGGACATTTGCAGAATTGGCAGGTGGACTTCGAATCGGTACTTAAGTTACGTCCGTCATTAATTTAGTAGTGCGGTTATGTTTTTGTATTTGACCCCAGTGTTTTTCTTCATACATCTTGTTGCAGGTGTGTCCCCTTACTTAGCCTGGATCTTCGGACATTCGTTCGTTCACTGGGGGGCGCTGCGGTCCGAGGTCAGGCCGGACGGTAGGCAACTGGGGTTTAGTAGGCGTCAGGTTGTCATTCGGTGGTTGGGATATAGGGGGATGGTGTGGAACAGGGCCCTTCCTGAATTTTCTAAGGCGGTTCGTTTAGACAGACAACCTGACATTTTAGTTGTGCATTTGGGGGGGAACGACTTGGGTGTGCGGCCTGTCAGGGAGTTGATTAGGGACATACGGTTCGATTTGTTGAGGTTGCAAGTATCATTTCCTGGGGTGTTGATTGTGTGGTCAGATATTGTGCCTAGAAAACGGTGGAGGGGGGCTAGATCTTTGAAAGGTATTAATAGGGCTAGGGTTAAGTTGAATAGGGCAATAGGGGGTTTTGTTTCCAGAAGCGGGGGGATTAGCGTTAGACATTTTGAATTGGAGTCAGGGCTTGGTAACTACTGGATGGAGGACGGAGTTCATTTAAACGCGATTGGAATTGATTTGTGGACTTTGTCATTGCAAGAAGGAGTTGAACGGGCGTTGGTGGCGTTGGGGCACTCACGAGCCTGAGGTGGTCAGGGCTGTTCGTGTGTGGTGGGGGGGTGGGGGTTCTTGGAGTTGACGCTGATTGGTTGGGGGAAGGAATTGGAGCATAATTACAGGCAATTTAAAATGTGGTGGGGTTGGATCTGGCTTTTTGGTATGGGCTCTGGACGGGGTCTTTACCCTGGGAGCTGTTGGTGGTTTTTTCTCTTCCCGGAACGGGATGTACGGTGCCCTCGAGCTGGTTTTCACGGCTGAGGGTAATATGGTGGTCGATCTTCTTTTGTGGGGTTTGCCAGATCTTTTTAGCTCCAAGAACCCTCCCCTCGAATTTATACTGTTGTATTTATGTTTATGTTAATTTTTGTTAATAAAAGTTGGCCGCTGTGGCCAAAATATCCAAAAGAATAATTAGTCATGTTTTTATTCAGGGTAAGGGTTGGGTCGGTGGGCAGGTGTTGGTGGTTAGGTTACATACGTAAGAAGAGACCGTACTCGGCATACGCGGTCAAGATGGGGGCTGGAACAAAGCGTAGCTGGGTGAAGGCCCCCCATGACTGCTTTGAGCCGGGCGGTCTTTTTAAATAATGCTGTGGCTAGGGATAGGAGGATGGCAAGGGGGGGAGGAGTTAGGATAGGGGGAGGTAGGAGGAAAAGTGAGGGAAAACCGCCATTCCTTACCTTACTTCAGGACGAAGAAGTGCCACCCACCCTCCCTTGTTGGCTTGTATTTAGGGGTTTTTTAATGAAAGGGGGGGAGAATTGTTGTGAAGAGTTTATACACTCACTGGCCACTTTATTAGGTACACCTGTCCAACTTCTTGTTAACACTTAATTTCTAATCAGCCAATCACATGGCGGCAACTCAGTGCATTTAGGCATGTAGACATGGTCAAGACAATCTCCTGCAGTTCAAACCGAGCATCAGTATGGGGAAGAAAGGTGATTTGAGTGCCTTTGAACGTGGCATGGTTGTTGGTGCCAGAAGGGCTGGTCTGAGTATTTCAGAAACTGCTGATCTACTGGGATTTTCACGCCCAACCATCTCTAGGGTTTACAGAGAATGGTCCGAAAAAGAAAAAAAATCCAGTGAGCGGCAGTTCTGTGGGCGGAAATGCCTTGTTGATGCCAGAGGTCAGAGGAGAATGGGCAGACTGGTTCGAGCTGATAGAAAGGCAACAGTGACTCAAATCGCCACCCGTTACAACCAAGGTAGGCCTAAGAGCATCTCTGAACGCACAGTGCGTCGAACTTTGAGGCAGATGGGCTACAGCAGCAGAAGACCACACCGGGTACCACTCCTTTCAGCTAAGAACAGGAAACTGAGGCTACAATTTGCACAAGCTCATCGAAATTGGACAGTAGAAGATTGGAAAAACGTTGCTTGGTCTGATGAGTCTCGATTTCTGCTGCGACATTCGGATGGTAGGGTCAGAATTTGGCGTAAACAACATGAAATCTTTGGGATGTGGTGGAACGGGAGATTCGCATCAGGGATGTGCAGCCGACAAATCTGCGGCAACTGTGTGATGCCATCATGTCAATATGGACCAAAATCTCTGAGGAATGCTTCCAGCACCTTGTTGAATCTATGCCACGAAGAATTGAGGCAGTTCTGAAGGCAAAAGGGGGTCCAACCCGTTACTAGCATGGTGTACCTAATAAAGTGGCCAGTGAGTGTATATCGATATGGCGAGGGAAGTTATGTATGTGTATATGTATGTATATGTGTGTGTATGTATATATATATATATATATATATATATATATATATATATATATTTATGTTTAAAAAAAAAATAAAAAATTGGGATTGCACTTTGTATGCGGGTGTTTGGTTCCTTATTTACATGTTATTTGTATTGTCACAGTGGCTGTGGGGGGGTGGGGGTTCTTGGAGTTGACGCTGATTGGTTGGGGGAAGGAATTGGAGCATAATTACAGGCAATTTAAAATGTGGTGGGGTTGGATCTGGCTTTTTGGTATGGGCTCTGGACAGGGTCTTTACCCTGGGAGCTGTTGGTGGTTTTTTCTCTTCCCGGAACGGGATGTACGGTGCCCTCGAGCTGGTTTTCACGGCTGAGGGTAATATGGTGGTCGATCTTCTGTTGTGGGGTTTGCCAGATCTTTTTAGCTCCAAGAACCCTCCCCTCGAATTTATACTGTTGTATTTATGTTTATGTTAATTTTTGTTAATAAAAGTTGGCCGCTGTGGCCAAAATATCCAAAAGAATAATTAGTCATGTTTTTATTCAGGGTAAGGGTTGGGTCGGTGGGCAGGTGTTGGTGGTTAGGTTACATACGTAAGAAGAGACCGTACTCGGCATACGCGGTCATGAGGCTTCCCTTCCACACATGCAGCCCAGGTTTTGGTCTCCTTACTGCTTCAGCTGATAATCAGGAGCTGCTGGGATCTCAGTCTCTCATCTGCTGGTCTGGGAAGCTGACACAGTAAGGCTGCATGAACTTCTCTGTTATTGTGTAGGTATTTTTGTAGTTAGAAACTTATTGTTAGTTAGTGGCCAGACGGCCTTAGACATTTTATTTCATGTTTGGCATGTGTAACATTGTACGGCAAATGTGTACAATAAATACGCCTGGTGCATACCTGTGTGGAACTCGCTAGCCTGCTACTGTCCGATGTGACTCCATAGCCACCTGCTTTGGCCAAAGCAAAGATCCCTGTTGAGCTATATTCCCACAGTATCCATATGACATCCGTATGCAGTGCAATTGTTATCTAATTGTAATGCGATTTTAACATGAGCTTTTACATACAGTAAATTCTCTATCATTAAAAAATAGTTTTCAAATGAAATATTCGTCAAAACACACACACACACACACACACACACACACACACACACACACACACACACACACACCTCAATAAATAAAGGGAACACTAAAATCCCACATCCTAGATATCACTGAATGAAATATCCCAGTTGTAAATCTGTATTCATTACATAGTGGAATGTGTTGAGAACAATAAAACCTACAAATGATCAACGTTAATCACAACTAATATCCCACGGAGGTCAGGAGTTGTAATGATGCTCAAAATCAAAGTGGAAAATGAAGTTACAGGCTGATCCAACTTCAGCAGAAATGCTTCAAGACAAGGAAATGATGCTCAACAGTGTGTTTGGCCTCCACGTGCCTGTATGATCTCCCTACAATGCCTGGGCTTGCTCCTGATGAGGCCGTGGATGATTACCTGAGGGATATCCTCCCAGACGTGGACTAAAACATCCGCCAACTCCTGGAAAGTCTGTGGTGCAACGTGACATCTGTGGATGGTGCGATACATGATGTCCCGATGTGTTCAATCGAATTCAGGTCTAGGAAATGGGCGGGCCAGTCCATAGCTTCAATGCCTTCATCTTGCAGGGACTGCTGACACACTCCAGCAACATGAGGTCTGGCATTGTCCTGCATTAGGAGGAACCCAGGGCAAACTGCACCAGCAAATGGCCTCAAAAGGGGTCTGAGGATCTCATCTCGGTAACGGCAGTCAGGCTACCTCTGGCAAGCACATGGAGGGCTGTGCAGCCCTCCAAAGAAATGCCACCCCACACCATTACTGACCCACTGCCAAACCGGTCATGCTGAAGGATGTTGCAGGCAGATCACTCTCCACGGCGTCTCCAGACTCTGTCATGTCTGTCACATGTGCTCAGTTTGAACCTGCTTTCATCCATGAAGAGCACAGGGTGCCAGTGGTGAATTTGCCAATCGTTGTGTTCTGCGGCAAATGCCAAGTATCCTGCAAGGTGTTGGGCTGTGAGCACAACTCCCATCTGTGGACGTCGGGCACTCATGCCAACCTCATGGAGTCTGTTTCTTACCGTTTGTGCAGACACATGCACATTTGTGGCCTGCTGGAGGTTATTTTGCAGGGCTCTGGCAGTGCTCCTCCTTGCACAAAGGCAGAGGTAGTGGTCCTGCTGCTGGGTTGTTCCCCTCCTACGGCCCCCTCCACGTCTCCTGGTGTACTGGCCTGTCTTCTGGTAGTGCCTCTAGCCTCTGGACACTACGCTAACAGACACAGCAAACCTTCTTGCCACAGCTCGCATTGATGTGCCATCCTGGATGAGCTGCACTACCTGAGACACTTGTGTGGGTTGTAGAGTCCATCTCATGCTACCACGAGTGTGAAAGCACAACCAACATTCAAAAATGAACAAAACATCAGCCAGAAAGCATTGGTACTGAGATGTGGTCTGTGGTTCCCACCTGCAGAGCCACTCCTTTATTGAGTGTGTCTTGATAATTGCCAATAATTTCCACCTGCTGTCCATTCCATTTGCACAACAACATGTGAAATTGATTGTCAAACAGTGTTGCCTCCTAAGTGGACAGTTTGATTTCACAGAAGTTTGATTTACTTGGAGTTATATTCTCTTGTTTAAGTGTTCCCTTTATTTTTTTGAGCATTGTATATGATAGAAAGGTTAAAAGCTGGCAAATCATATGCCGAGTACAGTATAATCACAGAGTGACAAGTTAAAATAGAATACATAGAATATATTTATACACATAGAATAGATGTATATATACAGTACAGAGCAAAAGTTTGGACACACCTTCTCATTTAAAGATTTTCTGTATTTTCATGACTATGAAAATTGTAAATTCACACTGAAGGCATCAAAACTATGAATTAACACATGTGGAATTATATACTTAACAAAAAAGTGTGAAACAACTGAAAATATGTCTTCTATTCTAGGTTCTTCAAAGTACCTACCCTTTGCTTTGATGACTGCTTTGCACACTCTTGGCATTCTCCTGATGAGCTTCAAGAGGTAGTCACCGGAAATGGTCTTCCAACAGTCTTGAAGGAGTTCCCAGAGATGCTTAGCACTTGTTGGCCCTTTTGCCTTCACTCTGCGGTCCAGCTCATCCCAAACCATCTCGATTGGGTTCAGGTCAGGTGACTGTGGAGGCCAAGTCATCTCGCGTAGCACCCCATCACTCTCCTTCCTGGTCAAATAGCCCTTACACAGCCTGGAGGTGTGTTTGGGGTCATTGTCCTGTTGAAAAATAAATGATGGTCCAAGTAAACGCAAACCGGATGGAATAGCATGCCGCTGCAAGATGCTGTGGTAGCCATGCTGGTTCAGTAAGCCTTCAATTTTGAATAAATCTCCAACAGTATAACCAGCAAAGCACCCCCACATCATCACACCTCCTCTTCCATGCTTCACGGTGGGAACCAGGAATGTAGAGTCCATCCGTTCACCTTTGCTGCGTCGCACAAAGACACGGTCGTTGGAACCAATGATCTCAAATTTGGACTCATCAGACCAAAGCACAGATTTCCACTGGTCTAATGTCCATTCCTTGTGTTCTTTAGCCCAAACAAGTCTCTTCTGCTTGTTGCCTGTCCTCAGCAGTGGTTTCCTAGCAGCTATTTTACCATGAAGGCCTGCTGCACAAAGACTCCTCTTAACAGTTGTTGTAGAGATGTGTCTGCTGCTAGAACTCTGTGTGGCATTGACCTGGCCTCTAATCTGAGCTCTGTTAACCTGCGATTTCTGAGGCTGGTGACTCGGATAAACTTATCCTCAGAAGCAGAGTTGACTCTTGGTCTTCCTTTCCTGGGGCGGTCCTCATGTGAGCCAGTTTCTTTGTAGCGCTTGATGGTTTTTTCAACTGCACTTGGGGATGAGCGAAACGGATCAGACAAATTCAAAAATCGCCAACTTTCGGCAAAGTCGAGTTTCATGAAATCCGACCCGATTCTAGTGTGGGATCGGCCATGCGGTCGGTGATCTTCGCGCCAAAGTCGCGTTTCGTATGACGCGTTCAGCGCCATTTTTCAGCCAGTGAAGGAGGGCGCAGAGTGTGGGCAGCGTGATGACATAGGTCTCGGTCCCCACCATCTTAGAGAAGGGCATGACAGTGATTGGCTTGCTTTCTGCAGCGTCACAGGGGCTATAAAGGGGCGTGCACGCCGACCGCCATCTTACTTCTGCCAATGTTAGCATAGGGAGAGGTTGCTGCAGCTTCATCAGATGAAGGGACATAGTTAGGGAGGGAAGATTAACCCCGAAACTTCTTGGGCTGTAGCGATTTCCACTTGAATTGTACTACAGTCCTTGTATTTTTTCATATATCTTCCAGCCACTTGCTGCCACTTACATTGCGTTGTTTTATACACTGTACCTGAGTTTAGGTTCAGTCTACCCCCCCCAAAAAGGGAGATTCAAATTCTCACACAGTGGATATATTTCAATCCTGTTAGTTTGTCGTATATCAGCCAGCCACTTGCTGCCACTCACATTGCGTTTTTATACACTGGGCCTGAGTTTGGGTTCAGTCTCCCCCCAAAAAAGGGAGATTCAAATTCTCACAAAGTGGATATATTTCAGTCCTGTTAGTTTGTCGTATATCAGCCAGCCACTTGCTGCCCCTCACATTGCGTTGTTTTATACACTGGGCCTGAGTTTGGGTTCAGTCTGCCCCCCAAAAAAGGGAGATTTAAATTCTCAACAAGTTTATATACACCATCTACTTTGTTTTACAGTACCATATAACGGTTGTTATTTTGGTTAGATTTTACAAAAAATTAGGAAGTCTGGTGGAAGAGGCCGTGGGCATAGGTTGCCAGCTGATACTGATGGTGGTGGAGGTGCATCTGGTAGTAGTGGGAAAAGAACAATAGCACCTAAGGCTGGAGGTGTTGAGCCAGCGTCATCATCTGGCAACACAAGGCCTCGAAGGCTCCCTTATCTGGGAGTAGGAAAACCGCTTTTAAAGCCGGAGCAGCAGGAAAAGGTTTTGGCTTTCCTTGCTGACTCAGCCTCTAGCTCTTTCGCCTCCTCTTCAGAAAGTTCCAAATGTAAAAGCAGCGAGTCGTCAGTGGATGCTCCCGGTCAGGAACAAGACATTTCCTTGTGTCCTTCACCCAAACCAAAAGTGAAGGATGCGTCAGGCGACACTACAGGTTACTCCATGGAGCTCTTTACACATACCGTGCCTGGGTTAGAAAGGGAAATTGTTAACTGCCCTTTACAAGATGAATCGGACATGGAGTGCACTGGTGCACAGTCACAGGTAGATTATTATGCTGTTCCATTGACTCAAATCACTACATTGCCCTCGCAGTGTACTGAGCCAGAATCTGACCCTGATGAGAATATGGTGCCCCGTCCCGAACGCTATAGCACCTTACACGGTGACACAGAGGAAGGTGCACATGACATTGAAGAAGAGGTGATGGATGACCCAGTTGTTGACCCAGATTGGCAGCCATTGGGGGAAGAGGGTGCCGCTGCCAGTAGCTCAAAAGCGGAGGAGGATGATCCGCAGCAGCCATCTACATCGCAACAGCTGTCATCTGGCAGGCCCGTATCAGGCCAAAAACGTTTGTCAAAAACAAAAACATTTTTTGGACAGCGTGGCCATCCGGTGAAAGTAGCACAGCGTGCAATGCCTGAAAAGGTATTCCATAGTAGGAAGAGTGTAGTGTGGCAATTTTTTAACCTAGATCCGAATGATCAGTGCAAAGTTATCTGCAAGAAATGCTCAAAGACCTTTAGCAGAGGGAAGAATCTTCAAAATTTAAAGGGACTCTGTCACCTGAATTTGGAGGGAACAATTTTCAGCCATAGAGGCGGGGTTTTCGGGTGTTTGATTCACCCTTTCCTTACCCGCTGGCTGCATGCTGGCTGCAATATTGGATTGAAGTTCATTCTCTGTCCTCCGTAGTACATGCCTGCACAAGGCAATCTTGCCTTGTGCAGGCATGTACTATGGAGGACAGAGAATGAACTTCAATCCAATACTGCAGCCAGCATGCAGCCAGCGGGTAAGGAAAGGGTGAATCAAACACCCGAAAACCCCGCCTCTATGGCTGAAAATTGTTCCCTCCAAATTCAGGTGACAGAGTCCCTTTAAATACAAAGTGCATGCTTAGACATTTAACCAGCATGCACTTGCAAGCCTGGACTAACTACCAAACGTCCCGTACCATTGGTGCACCTGCTCAGAATGAAGGTAGTCAGCAACGCTACATTGCTTCCCTCACTGTAAGTCCACCGGTTAGGACACCACCAGCAGCAAATGTGGAGGTATCGTCGCAAGGCCAAAGCAGTCAGGGAATCACAAGGTTCTTGGTAGGAAACACTGTATGTAGGCCAACATCAAGAATACCATCACCATCAATCCGCCATGTCCAGCACACCCACTGCTAGTTCCACCATATGCAGCTCTCCAGTCCAGCTCACCCTACAAGAGACTCTCGTTAGTAAAAGACTCATTCTCTCATCCGCGTACACAGGGTTTGAACGCCCACATTGCTAGACTAATCTCGTTAGAGATGATGCCCTACCGGTTGGTTGAAAGCGAAGCTTTCAAAGACCTAATGGCCTGCGCAGTACCACGCTATGACCTACCCAGTCAGCACTTCTTTGCGAGAAAAGCCATCCCAGCCCTCCACCAGCATGTCAAAGACCGCATTGTCTATGCACTGAGGCAATCAGTCAGTGGAAAGGTGCACCTCACAACAGATGCATGGAGCAGTAGGCATGGCCAGGGATGTTACGTGTCCATCACGGTGTACTGGGTTAATGTGGTGAATGCAGGGTCCACAGGCTGTGTTACAAATGAAGTGTTTGGGCAACAACAGACACACCGCGGAAGTACTGGCCGAGTACTTGCAGCAACAAACTCAGTCATGGCTGGGCAGTGTACATCTTGAGGCAGGCAAGGTAGTCAGTGATAACGGAAGGAATTTTATGGCTGCCATAGCCCTTTCAGAACTGAAACACATACCTTGCCTGGCTCACACCTTGAACCTGGAGGTGCAGTGCTTCCTCAAAACTTATACGGAGTTACCAGCCCTGCTCCTGAAGGTGCGAAAACTTTGCTCTCACATCCGCCGGTCGCCCGTACACTCCAGCCATATGCAGAACCATCAGCGATCGCTGAATCTTCCCCAGCACCGCCTAATAATCGACGTTGCAACAAGTTGGAACTCAAAACTGCACATGGTTCAGAGGCTGTGCAAATAGAGGCGTGCTGTAATTAATTTGTGGGAGGATACACATACACGGGCAGGCACTTGGATGGCAGACATGGAGTTGTCTGGTGTGCAGTGGTCGAAGCTACAAGACCTCCGTCAAGTCTTTCAGTGTTTTGAGGAATGCACACGGCTGGTAAGTACAGACGACGCCATCATTAGCATGAGCATCCCACTAATGCGTCTGCTGATGCAAAGTTTGACGCACAATAAGGAGCAGGCGTCTGCAACCGAGGAGGAGGGAAGCCTTGATGAGTCAGCCATTGTCTGCTCAGGGAACTCACCTGGATGAGGTGGCGGACGAAGAGGAGGAGGAGGAGGATGATGGGGATGGAAGGAGGATGCTTCTCAGGGGCCAATAGAAACTGGTGGCGTTGCAAGGTCAGGTACAGGGTTTTTGCGGGACACAAGTGATGTTGATTTGCAAGAAAGTGCTCCTCAACCCAGCACAAGCAGTGAATTGACACCTGGAACATTGGCCCACATGGCTGAGTATGCCTTGCGTATCCTAAAAAGGGACCCCCGCATTATCAAAATGATGACCGATGATGATTACTGGTTGGCCTGCCTCCTGGATCCACGATCTAAAGGAAAATTACAAAATATCATGCCACATGAGAACCTTGAGCAAATATTGGCTACCAAACAAGCAACTCTTGTAGACCATTTGGTTCAAGCATTCCCAGCACACAGCGACGGTGATGGTTCTCACACAAGCCGTAGGGGGCAACATGGCAGAGGTGTTAGAGGTGCACAAATCCAAAGTGGCGTTGGACAGAGGGGTTTTATGACCAGGTTGTGGAGTGATTTCGCAATGACCGCTGACACGACAGGTACTGCTGCATCGATTCAAAGCGACAGGAGACAGCATTTGTCCAGTATGGTTACGAACTACTTTTCCTCACTTATTGATGTTCTCCATCACAGGTCATTCCCCTTTGATTACTGGCCATCTAAAATAGACACCTGGCCTGAATTGGCAGAATATGCATTACAGGAGCTCGCTTGCCCTGCTGCTAGTGTGCTATCAGAAAGAGTCTTCAGTGCTGCTGGTTCAATACTGACCGAAAAAAGGACACGTCTGGCTATCCGAAATGTTGATGATCTAACCTTCGTTAAAATGAACCAATCATGGGGCAAAATAATTTGAAATCCATCTTCCCCTGCTGACACATAGCTTGCCTGAAAAATGTCTTGCTTTTGGCCTCCTCTTACTGACTTCTCCAATTCCTCCATTTGCAGCTTCTGAATGTCCACCATAGGCCATTTTTATACCTCCATAAATGGGCTGACTCCCCCCACAGGGCTCTGGTCACCACCTGGCGCAAGCACCCGAGTGCCGTTTGCCTGGACAGGTGGGTGTGCCCACTCTTGGGCGACGGCACTGGCACAGGGTCCCTCATAGTACAATGAAGTGTCTCTGACGGTGGTGGAGCACAACCAACGTCAGACACCCCGACGTAATATGAGGGGCCCTGTGCCAGTACCGCCTCCCACGAGAGTGTTCCCCCCAGCTCGAACAGTGCTCTACCACTTGCAATACTTACCTCTCCCTGCTCCACCACTGTGTAGTCTGTGCTGTTAAATCCTTCAATGGCACTACCAATACAAATTTGTAGAAATGATAGATAGTTAAAATATACAGGGGCCCTGGCCTCTATTTAGACCAGTTAATACTTTGCGCCTACTACCACTGTCTGCTACTCAGCAGAGGAGCCCACCCCTGTACGTAGCTATGCCACCTGTTTATTTGTTGGCAGACATTTTGCCCACTTTATTGTTTGGGCCTACTAACTGTGTCTGCCACTCCTTACAGTTGTCCTCCGCTGAACAAAGCAATGCCACCTGTTTAGTCCTGTTACCAATTTTGAACTGCATTTAGGCCACTTTATTATTTGGGCCTACTAACTGTGTCTACCACTCCTTACAGTTGTCCTCCGCTGAAAAAAGCAATGCCGCCTGTTTAGTGCTATTACCACATTTGAACTGCATTTAGCCCACTTTATTATTTGGGCCTATATCTCTGTTTCCTTCTCATCCTGCCCATTGCCCAGCCACTGCTAGATGAGTCTGCTGGTACATTGACCCAGACCACTACATTCCCCTTGTACTCTACACAGCCAGAAACTGACCCTGCTGAAAGTCAGGTTCCCCTTCCCGCATGCTATACCACCTTACACAGGGACAAAGAGGAAGGTGCAGATGAAAGTGCAGGTTCCTTCATCAGGTGGGGGGGCATACTCGTTGGCGACGTCACTGGCACAGGGCCCCTCATAGTACGCAAAAGTGTCTCTGCCAGTGGGAGGCGCCACCCGCCATCAAACACACCGCCGTACTATGAGGGGCCCTGTGCCAGTTCCAACGAGTGGGCCCCCCTGCTTGCTCAGGATCACAGCACTTGCAAAGTTGAAATACTTATGGAGCACCCCCACTGCCGCAGGGCCGAGGGGTACCCGGTACCGGGCCTCCGAGTCTCTGTTCTGGGGGGTTGTCACGGTGGCTAGGCCCGGTCCGTGGCCCTGCCTGTCAGGGGGACGTCCGGTGAAAGAGTGGTGAATGATGGTGTGGTTGTGAAGTGCCGGTCGCAGTAAATAACGAGGACACCAGGTTGCAGTCTCTTTACCTCTTTACTGAAGATCTCTGGGTCCTCAGTCCGGAATCCGGATAACCAGGCTGCGCAAGTCCGGCCGGTCCAATGGCACCTCCAGAGTTCTCTTTGCAGGTGGAAATCTATGCCTTCCCACTAGCGCTATGTGTTGTGGTCCTTCCCTGCTGTGCTTACGGAAAGTCCCCACAACTGTTGTGTCTGTTTCTGATGTTTCCTCACAACTCGATTAGATGATGTTCTGCTAATCCTCCGTCCCTCCCGGTGTTATGGTTGGGACGCACCCGTATGACGGGTAGGCTCGGAGCTCTTCCGGGACCCTAGAGTCGCCCCTCTCCACAAGTTGCCCCCTATGTCTTCTTAGGTGATTGGTGTGAGACAGCCAGTCTATGACTGACTGTCCTGCCGTTGGTTTGAAGTATTGCTTGGAGCTAGATATATAAATACTTCCTCGGCGTTCCGGCCACCGGTTGTGCGCCTCAGTAGGATGTTGCCTCGGTCTTACAGCACGACTCCTACTGGTATTCTCCTTGTTGCTTTGATCTAGTTTCTCACTCAGCACAATCTATCTCGCTTCTGATCCTTTCTTAGGGCACCGCCGCTATGCTGAGCAGGCACGGTCCCGTGACGTTCTTCCTTGTTGCCAGGCCTCTGTCAGGGTCCCAAACCTGACAGAGACCCTACCGAATCTTCCCCCACAACACCCGCTGCCACAAGGTGTTGCCTGGTTCCAACCCAGTCAGCTTTTTCTGAACTAACTTCCTGCCTGACCCCCAGTTTTACCAGTATGTGAGGAGTGGCCTAGTGAATAGAACCCTTAGCTCCCCCTGGTGGCCCGACTGTGAAATGTATTGGTGTCTGTGATACCTGGTCAGATGAACTCCTTCAGTGCCATCAGACGTACCATAGCTCCCCTTAGCGGCGGAGCCACAGTACTGCAACGACCAGGACTCTGGGGCGCTGCACTCCCCCCCGGTTAAATCCAGTACTCCGGGACTGGGAAGAAACAACAATACAGGTTAGCAAAAAGACATACAATTTTGCAAATGCAATAACGATAAGTAACTTGAACAGAGCTTCCCTTTATGGGAGGTGAGGACACTTGAACGTTACAAACATGGTTAAACATTATAAATTACAGGCTATAAATAACTCCTGTTACCCAACCGGGTATTCTACTCAGTGCAAACTTTTGAATAATAAATTAACATTGCCTTTAAGGACGTACACCTCCTATCCACTAAAGACTTAGTTATAAAAACATTATAAGGCTAATTAACTTTTCTCTTTCAGTCTCCTTCGTTAAATCTGCAGGACCGCCTGTCCTAACTGCTCCAGGCCTGCTGCCTCTCCTTTCTATACAGGACTGCCCCTTTCAGCCCGGGCCTACTGCCTTTCCAACTACTATACACAGTATAGAACATAACATTACTTTCAGTTTGAAATCACTGAGCCATCCCTATATGACTCCTAGGAGGACTCACTGACTAACCCCGTACGGGTTCACTTTCTGTCCCCATTCTTCTATCAACATTATCAACATTTCTTTTGTCAAGACATTATTGCTATCTATCGGTCTTAAAGCAATACCACTCTTTATGTGCAACAAGTGAACATCCCCTTTAAGAGGGGACCAAGTCTTTATGAGGTAGCACATCTTCTCAAGCTACCAGTCCGTACTCAGCAAAGGCTCCGGTGCGGTATCTTCGCAAAGAGTCCTTTCTTGTATGTAAAACCAGTAAGGAGCACCCTTAAGAAGGTGCAACTATTTACAAGCAGTTTGTATCATGCACTGTTCATGATTCCAGCAGTTCTTTTCAACAGGAAACAAAACGTAGAAAAACAACCAAAAAGCAATAGGGATCCCGGGTCAACAAAGGGATCCCTTTAAGAGTTAACCCTGGACGGGTTTTAGCAGCAAATCAGAAACAAACAGTCAAATGAACTATGTACATGTTATGCAGAGTTTTAAGATCTTATTTGAACCATTCAGGAGGCAGCACCGGCGGAGGCAACCCCTTTGGGTATTGCGAACCGCCCGGTACTGCATAAGGGGGTCTGTTATCCCATCTGGGGGTCTGGGTGCCCACCGTCTTCAGTTCTGGGGCAGTAGACACGCCGATCACCTGAGGAGGCACCTGCTTAGCCACGACAGCGGTGGAGGTCACAATGCTGCAAGTCGTGGTCTTCACAACGGTGCATGTTGGGGTGACCACGGTGGTTTCAGTAGTGATCGTGGGCCGACCACAAGGGGGCACCTTGGCTACGGGAGATGTATTTTCCGGCACCTTAGTCGGGGGTTCCATCAGCTTTCTCTTGTGGACATTTAAAGCGAACCATCCCTTCTCCCCAAAGTGCCGGGTGTAGGTAACTTCATCCCCTGGGTGGAGGTCCCGGTCCGGGTGACCTTCCCTCAAGTGAGACTCGACATCCCTCCGATTAACAAACACTTCCGCATACAGGCCCGGTTCTTTGATGAAGCCCCAACCTCCGCGGAGCCTGAAGGTGACAACGGTGCCCTGCCTGCGCGGGGCCTGATGAGCGGTGGGGTCCTTGCGGGCCCGGTCCTTGACCGCCAGGTCTTTTTGGTGGTAGGCCTCTAGCCCGGCCTGGTATTCTTTCTGTTTCTCCTCCCATTGCTGCTCTAGCTGGACCTGGTATTCCTCCCAGCTTAGGGCCTGTACCATCTCTCCCTCCTGGGTCTTCACCCCGGGGAACCCCATAAGGTTGGATCCTGGGTTCACCCAGCGGCACACCGTGCGCTCTGCATGGACCTCACATAGCAAGGCAGTGGGTGGAATCGGGGCCTTCAAGCGGTGTTCCAGACCCGTGGGCTCCTCCCATGGCAACAGGCGCTGGAGTCTATGGGTTCCAGGGAGAGGGGGTGCCGCAACGGGGCCTACTAGCAAGCCCTCGGCCGGCGGGACAGGGTCGGCGGACTCACCAGCCGATGCAGGCTCCTCCTCCGCGGCGGGTTCCTCTGGCGGTGTCGGCGAGGACCTCGGCAGCAGTATAAGATCCGATGCTGGGAGACTGCTGTCCAGCGCCGCCTGGTGCGGAGCCTGGGCCTTCACATTCAGCTGAAGGAGCTGGTCGAGCAAGCTCTCCATCTCGACCTGCAGGAGTTCGGTGCTGTCCACGGAGAACTGGCTGCTGCGCTTATCCGGGTAGTTGGGGGAGACTTCCGCTTCAACCCCACTTTCGGGTTCAGAGCTGCTGGCCATGGCGTCCTCCACGTGGGTCGCTTCCTGGTCTTTTTCCCGCTCTCTCCTTCGTGGGCGGTGTCGTTTTCTCGGTGTCTGCCCTCCATTGAGGATCAGGAGGCGGATCTTTGCTGCTGACGGACACGTCCTCACAGTGCAGAAATATTTAGACTGGGCGGCCATTGTCCTTCGCGCTCTCCAGCTCGTCTACGCCCACTCCACGCCCCTCTTCTTCTCCTGCACTTCTCCTCAGCGCTGCAATGGCGGCGGTTTTGGCGGTAATCCTTGTAGTAATGGCAATGCACAGTCTTTCCAATAAAGCACAGTCCAAGCACAGTAAATCACAGTTCCAAGGCACACATGACCTGATTCTTCAGGCTTAAGTAGATCCTGTTCGTGACGCCAAATTGGAGCACCCCCACTGCCGCAGGGCCGAGGGGTACCCGGTACCGGGCCTCCGAGTCTCTGTTCTGGGGGGTTGTCACGGTGGCTAGGCCCGGTCCGTGGCCCTGCCTGTCAGGGGGACGTCCGGTGAAAGAGTGGTGAATGATGGTGTGGTTGTGAAGTGCCGGTCGCAGTAAATAACGAGGACACCAGGTTGCAGTCTCTTTACCTCTTTACTGAAGATCTCTGGGTCCTCAGTCCGGAATCCGGATAACCAGGCTGCGCAAGTCCGGCCGGTCCAATGGCACCTCCAGAGTTCTCTTAGCAGGTGGAAATCTGTGCCTTCCCACTAGCGCTATGTGTTGTGGTCCTTCCCTGCTGTGCTTACGGAAAGTCCCCACAACTGTTGTGTCTGTTTCTGATGTTTCCTCACAACTCGATTAGATGATGTTCTGCTAATCCTCTGTCCCTCCCGGTGTTATGGTTGGGACGCACCCGTATGACGGGTAGGCTCGGAGCTCTTCCGGGACCCTAGAGTCGCCCCTCTCCACAAGTTGCCCCCTATGTCTTCTTAGGTGATTGGTGTGAGACAGCCAGTCTATGACTGACTGTCCTGCCGTTGGTTTGAAGTATTGCTTGGAGCTAGATATATAAATACTTCCTCGGCGTTCCGGCCACCGGTTGTGCGCCTCAGTAGGATGTTGCCTCGGTCTTACAGCACGACTCCTACTGGTATTCTCCTTGTTGCTTTGATCTCGTTTCTCACTCAGCACAATCTCTCGCTTCTGATCCTTTCTTAGGGCACCGCCGCTATGCTGAGCAGGCACGGTCCCGTGACGTTCTTCCTTGTTGCCAGGCCTCTGTCAGGGTCCCAAACCTGACAGAGACCCTACCGAATCTTCCCCCACAACACCCGCTGCCACAAGGTGTTGCCTGGTTCCAACCCAGTCAGCTTTTTCTGAACTAACTTCCTGCCTGACCCCCAGTTTTACCAGTATGTGAGGAGTGGCCTAGTGAATAGAACCCTTAGCTCCCCCTGGTGGCCCGACTGTGAAATGTATTGGTGTCTGTGATACTTGGTCAGATGAACTCCTTCAGTGCCATCAGACGTACCATAGCTCCCCTTAGCGGCGGACCCACAGTACTGCAACGACCAGGACTCTGGGGCGCTGCACTTACCTCTCCCTGCTCCACCGCCATGACGTATTCCGCGTTTCCTGGGTCCATGAAAATCTTGAGCCAGCCCTACCCCCCACAACTTTAGCCAAATGACCCCCAGTTTTCAATGCCTAACTATTATTATAAAGTAAATTAAGATTGACAAGCTTCAGTAACAAGAATTGATGTTTTTGGCATTAACCCCTTACCGACATCGGACGTACTATACCGTCCGATGTCGGCTCCTCTGCTTTGATGCAGGGCTCCGCGGTGAGCCCGCATCAAAGCCGGGACATGTCAGCTGTTTTGAACAGGCGATCTGCCCACACCTATTAACTAGTTAAATGCCGCTGTCAAACGCAGACAGCGGCATTTAACTACCGCATCCGGCCGGGCGGCCGGAAATTACGTCATCGCCGACCCCCGTCACATGATCGGGGGTCGGCGATGCATCAGGAAGGTAACCATAGAGGTCCTAAAGACCTCTATGGTTACTGATCCTCGGCAGCTGTGAGCGCCACCCTGTGGTCAGCGCTCACAGCACACCTGCAATTCTGCTGTGTAGCAGCGATCTTATGATCGCTGCTACATAGCAGAGCCGATCGCGTTGTGCCTGCTTCTAGCCTCCCATGGAGGCTATTGAAGCATGGCAAAAGTAAAAAAAAAAAAAAAAAAGTTAAAAAAAATGTGGAAAAAATAAAAAAAACATAAAAGTTTAAATCACCCCCCTTTTGCCCCAATCAAAATAAATCAGTAAAAAAAAAATCAAATATACACATATTTGGTATCGCCGCGTTCAGAATCGCCCGATCTATAAAAAAAAAGCATTAACCTGATCGCTAAACGGCGTAACGAGAAAAAAAATCGAAATGCCAGAATTACGTTTTTTTGGTCGCCGTGACATTGCATTAAAATGCAATAACGGGCGATCAAAAGAACATATCTGCACCGAAATGGTATCATTAAAAATGCTGTCTCAGCACGCAAAAAATAAGCCCTCATCCGACCCCAGATCATGAAATATGGAGATGCTACGAGTATCGGAAAATGGCACAATTTTTTTTTTTTTAGGAAAATTTGGAATTTTTTTTCACCACTTAGGTAAAAAATAACCTAGTCATGTTAGGTGTCTATGAACTCGTAATGACCTGGAAAATCATAATGGCAGGTCAGTTTTAGCATTTAGTGAACCTAGCAAAAAAGCCAAGCAAAAAACAAGTGTGGGATTGCACTTTTTTTTGCAATTTCACCGCACTTGGAATTTTTTTCCCGTTTTCTAGTACACGACATGGTAAAACCAATGATGTCGTTCAAAAGTACAACTCGTCCTGCAAAAAATAAGCCCTCACATATTGACGGAAAAATAAAAAAGTTATGGCTCTAGGAAGGTGGGGAGCGAAAAACGAAAACGAAAAAAGCTCCGGGGTGAAGGGGTTAAAATGGGCACTGTAGGTGTTTTCCTGTCCTCCACTCACTGCCGACTTTGATTCCCCATTGACTTGCATTGTGTCTCGTGTTTCAGTCGGCCCCCGACTTTTCGCAATAATTGGCCGATTTCACCCGACCCGACTTTTCACAAAGTCGGTTATAGCGAAACCCGACTCGATCCTAAAAAAGTAAAAGTCGCTCAACTCTACTTGGGGACATTTCAAAGTTTTCCCAATTTTTCGGACTGACTGACCTTCATTTCTTAAAGTAATGATGGCCACTCGTTTTTCTTTACTTAGCTGCTTTTTTCTTGCCATAATATAAATTCTAACAGTCTATTCAGTAGGACTATCAGCTGTGTATCCACCAGACTTCTGCTCAACACAACTGATGGTCCCCAACCCCATTTATAAGGCAAGAAATCCCACTTATTAAACCTGACAGGGCACACCTGTGAAATGAAAACCATTTCCAGTGACTACCTCTTGAAGCTCATCAAGAGAATGCCAAGAGTCTGCAAAGCAGTCATCAAAGCAAAAGGTGGCTACTTTGAAGAACCTAGAATATAAGACACATGTTCAGTTGTCACACTTTTTTGTTAAGTATATAATTCCACGTGTGTTAATTCATAGTTTTGATGCCTTCAGTGTGAATGTACAATTTTCATAGTCATGAAAATACAGAAAAATCTTTAAATGAGGTGTCCAAACTTTTGCTCTGTACCGTGTGTATATATATATATATACATGTAAATGTCAGTGACACACATATATGTATGTATGTATTTATATTGTATAGAGAGAAATATTTACATACAGTAAATACAAATAGAATAGGTATATATTGTCTGTGACAAATACAATTAGTACAGTGTGTGTGCAAATTACTGTACATGCATTTAATAAAAGATTATTTTTCGGAAAAAAAAAAATCTTTAAATGAGAAGGTGTGTCCAAACTTTTGGTCTGTACTGTACATAGAAATGTAAGCAAAAAAACTCAGCAAATCCTCAGCAAATCAATGGGTGAAAAATGCTAAAAATCCGCACAAAGAATTGACATGCTGCAGAACAAAATGCACTGCACATACTCAAAGGAAAATTGATAATCATACGCACAGCACTTCAGGATTCTCATTGAATTAGCTGCCATAAGGATTCCCTGGAGTTTTTGGCTGAACTTCAAGCGGAAAACATGTGAAAAACGCACCAAAAACGCACCGTGTGCACAAAGCTTTCCGATGGAATATCTTGAGTCACTGCCTCATTCCCGCACTATCATGAAAGCTGCTGCCTTATAGTGGTAGCAAATATGTTTTGCTATGTTTCATATTTTTGTGGCTTGTAACTAATATGTAGCAAGTCTTATTATACTATGAATAAATCTTTATCAACATTTTAATAATATCACAGTGGGAGGTTTAGTTATTAGAATTTTTTAGAATGTGTCTATATAATACATGCCTAACATTAACACCAGGTGGTGTAACTAACAATCGTTATCTTGTCACAATGGCACCTGTCAACAGACAGAATATATTTGATAGTGAGCACGGTGATCTGAGAAACTTATGAGTTGGTGACTCTAGGTTCAGCACCTGTTCACACTTAGTCTATGTTTGGATGTGACGGTCAGTTTTTTGAAATTTGTATTCAGTAGCCTTCTAACTGAGCACTCCTCCTTTTAGCCATAGGTGTTTTTAATCACAGCAGGACCACTACCCCTCCACAGCGAGAGAGATTTAGTCAAAGAGAGGACTCACATTAGGTTCCCCTTCAGATGAAGACTGTATCCTCAGAGAGGAAAGGCATTGCCAGGCCCTTGTATACGAGAAATGCCTTATCATGGCTACAAGCTACACATAAATTGGGCAATTTATGCGCTAAACTTTCTCAATTTTTCATATTTCTAGCGCAGTAATGCAATTCAATTTTCATGTTTTGGCGCTACAATGTGCTGTCTTATTTATTTGACTGATCACGCTGCAGGCATCGCTCTGACCCGGCGGTCAGAGCCTCAATTGTACTCGTATCTGGACGTGAATAAAATTGAACACAGGGAGTCGGCGCACTGCAGTTTCTCTGTGCCGGCTGTCAGCTTGAGAGCCGGCTCAGAGAACTGCCGTCTCCCAGTCTGGGGTGCGGCAGAATGTAGCTGCCAGGGGAGACACTGTGGACCGCCACATTAGGCGGCCTGACTACCCCACCTACCGGCTGCGCCTGGGGCACATGCGTGCCTTCCCCATTTACAGCTCTTCTGTTGAGCGTTAGTTCAGGTTTCAGGTGAGTTGACAAAAGGCTAAGCTGCATTGTCCAAATACTTCATATATTTGTATGAGGCCACCATGCTCGGGGTCGGGAAACTTGCGGCCAGTCTGTGGATTGTGATCCAAGATCAGACCGATGACTATGGACGTCTGAAAGAGCCCTTAAAATCAGTGCTCCATATAACCTCTATATCATGGAGATTAGCTGCCAGAAGGGCTTAGCAATTGAATATTGCCACCATATATGCAATATAGCACACCCCAGTACCACAGTTTTAAATCACCACTCTGGTGGTTTATTAATTTTATTATTATTTCTGTGATTGAGTGGTGCTATTAATCCAAGTTCTTTGTCCCTAGTCTTTTCGTTCCAGCTGCCATCTTTAGTTTTTCCCAGTGCCTCTCCGGTTGGTCTCCAGCCAGGCTTAGACTGGCCCACAGAAGAACAGGAGAATCCTCCGGTGTGCCCCTGTGCAAGAGTGGGCCACCACCCTCTTATATGAACAGCACCTGGCACATACTTAAATCACTATGTACAGACAGAGGCAACATCTTACTCATTTAACAATCTACCCAGTTCATAGTTATATAAGTTTGTTATTGAGGATAATGTCACCTTTGCATGTAACTGAAAAGTGGGACCCTGGAGTTGGTCGCAGGTGGGCCCTTGGCACCCCAATCCGACACTGTCTCCAGCAGTTTGTGATCTGCCAGATCACTCTAGTATTGACTGACGATATGGAAGTCACAACCTAGTGTAGCATTGAGAGCTTGTGACAGTTACCTCTGACTTATGGTCAGTCAGAAGCTGCGGTCATAAGATGGCGAAACGGACCCTGAGAGGCGCTGGGAAGAGCCTAAGACGGCAGCTGGTAAGTATAAGAATAGGATCAGGGAACTTAGTAGCACCTCTCCAGAGCGGGAAAAAGAAAGAAACTCTGAAGTGGTCTCAAACAAGTAGCCCGCAGGTCACATGCAGCCAGCAGACACTGTAGACCCCTTGCCGGTCCAGGGAGTCCTTAGACGCACATTTAATTGATATGTATTGCCGAAGAGAGACTCTCAACACAGCAATACCTATAACAGCCACCGTCCAATTAGAGGCCAGCAGCTGACATAGGCTTGCCAGCGTGGCAGCATATGATATCACGGTCATGCGCCAGTGATAGTGCTGTGCAGAGAGTCTCTGCGCTGCAATACATTTCAATTGCATGTGCGTCCAAGGGGTAGTTTCAACTGAAATAAACGGCTGCCTGCGGCGGCTCCTGTATCGGGCCGCGAACATCAAGGGTTCTACAGCGCCTGCGGCCACATGTACAGTATGGATGTGGAGGGAAGATAAATTTCTCTTTTTTTTCTCTTTTATGTGTATATGAAGAACAGCACAATAGGGCACATACCTAAATATGGGAACCTGGATGGGGACATATCTACAATATTAGGATCTGGATGTGGACATAACTACAATATGAGGAAATAACTACAATATGAATGCACATTTGTTATCAACACATCCATAATGACCCAAGCTTTAAAAACAATAAAATAAACACAGCAAAAATGTTCAAAAGGTATACAGAAAAAAAATGGTATCACTTTGTCCCCCAAATTCAATTTTTTTTATATGCGGCCCAAATACCCAGCTGAGTTTGAGACCCCTGCTCTAGATCATCTGTTGAGAATAATTAAGTTATATATAATTTTTTTTTTTTGTGTACTTTTTCAGCTTTAGCACAATACAGATTGGGTCCTTAGGCCGGAGTCATACTAGCGTATAATACGGATGAGTGCTATGCGATAAAAAAAAAATCACATAGCTCTCGGACCAGTATTAATTTATGAGGAAGCTCACACATTTTCGCACACATTTTCCTCATTTCAGCCCATTGAGCCATTGAATTCAATGGGGAAAAGCAGTGAGAAATCTAAAGCCATACGCATTTCATACGGATACATAGATGCGAGGAAATCGCATCATCGCATTGCAAACGGATTACACACGGATGACCATAAGGAGAACACTTGTGTGACTCTCGGAAGAGAGAATCGGACCGATTTTTCATACATTAAGTGTGACGCCGGCCTCATATTGATATCATCATGAGAATAGAAATAAAGAACCAGCAAGGGATTGTTTGCTGCGTATTTAGGATAGATGCATTGCGTAATTGCAGCTTTATACAGTGTTACAACGTTTTGGTAAAGAATGGTAGTTTTGAACAGGGCGAGCTGACACGCTTCATACCTTCCAAATAATGAGCAGTACACTGAAACATTCATTATCTTTTATTTTATTCTTTGCTTTAATTAAAGCTAACATTAATTATGCTATTGTCAGCTTTGCCTTCTCCATGTTTTGTAATCAAATTTACTCTAACTACTTTTATTGGAGATGTGCCATTTTAAAGGCATCAGATAAATAGCTCTGTAAAAAGACCCCGCTTTGTCTTCTTTGTTATCATGATTAGAGAATACGCAGAAATATTCTCTTGTTAACTGTGGGGTTTTTTTTGCAAATAATTAGGAAGAAATATTATCAAAGGCACATTCAAAAATATAATGAAGCTACAAAAATATGTATTATATTATACTGCTGTGACCACCGCTGGTGCCTAAAACAAATACTCAGGCACCCAATAAAGTCCAGTGGTATATATAGGCAAATGATTAAAGACCCTCATACACATTGGCTAAAAGTAGGCCAAACTTAGCGACTCTTGTGGTATGGCGATCTCACGACTTGTCCCCCAAGATAATAAGGATACGTTGTCTGGAAATCAATTGCCCCACTATCTTGTTTTGAAGGCAGATAAAACTTTTGCCAGAGATTTAGGGTATGTGCACACGTTGCGGATCTTGCTGCGGATCCGCAGCGTATTGGCTGCTGCAGATTCGCAGCAGTTTTCCATGCGATTACAATACTATGTAAACCTATGGAAAACAAAATCCGCAGTGCACGTGCTGCGGAAAAAAACACACGGAAATGTAGCGTTAGTTATTCCGCAGCATGTCAATTCTTTGTGCGGATTCCGCAGCGGTTTACACCTGCTCCATAAGGCTACTTTCACACTAGCGTTAACTGCAATACGTCGCAATGTGTCGTTTTGGCAAAAAAATGCATCCTGCAAAAGTGCTTGCAGGATGCGCTTTTTTACCATTGACTAACATTAGCGACGCATTGACACACGTCGCAACCGTCGTGAAACGGTTGCGCCGTGTTGTGGCGGTCCGCCGGGAGCAAAAAACGTTACATGTAACGTTTTTTGCTCCCGACGGTCCGCTTTTTCCGACTGCGCATGCGCGGCCGGAACTCCGCCCCCACCTCCCCCGCACCTCACAATGGGGCAGCGGATGCGCTGGAAAAATGCATCCGCTGCCCCCGTTGTGCGGCGCAGAGAACGCTAGCGTCGGTAACCTCGGCCCGTCGCTAGTGTGAAAGTAGCCTAATAGGAATCCGCAGGTGAAATCCGCACAAAAACCGCAAAAAAAAGCGGTAAATCCGTGGTAATTTCGCAGTGTGGATTACATGCGGATTTACCAAAATCAGTCCGGAGTAATCCGCAGCGTGTGCACATAGCCTCAAGGCCCTGGCGCACATTAGACTAACACCTGCCGATGATGCTGGAGACCATAAGATTCATGAATGTAGGATTTCAGACTGACAATTGTTCTTTTTGAGACCAGCCACAGACAGAGGCTCCCAGGAGTGCTCGGCAGAGCTCAGTAGCACTTAGCAGAGCCCAGCGCACGTGTGTACAGAGGCGTCTGAAGAGATATAATATATATAGTTATGCATACGAAAAAAAACATTCAAAATGTTTTAAACTCTCTAATTATAGCTGTGGATACATATTGTGCTACTCCCTCCCAAGGCAGAAGATTGCACCTGTATACAGAGACCAAGGCAACCTGACAACAGAAGACTTTCCTGACACGCCGCAGTAAATACTTGTATTACCTATGAAATCAAATAAATTCTGGACCATCTTCAGTTCTATTGCTCCTGTCAGGGCGGCATGGCGCCACAGTCTTACACTGTCCGAGAGCTGAAGTGTCTGACAGACTGTCATGACAAGGGAAATAAGAATACCCAGGTGTTATATATTTATATTTTTCCAGGAGGAATAATAGATGAGCAGCACAACGCGCACACAATGTGATCTGGGCGAATAGATATTTACTGACTGCTCCAAGGCACGGACACAAAGATTTATTTTAAGGGTATGTGTCCACGTTCAGGAAACGCTGCGTTTTTGACGCAGCGCTGAGCCGCAGCGTCACAAAAGCAGCGTCCAGATGTTACAGCATAGTGGAGGGGATTTAATGAAATCCCGTCTCCACTGTGCATTAAAAAACGCATGCGTTTTTCCCGCGAAAACGCACATGCGGTGCGTTTTTTCAGAACGCAGCATGTTGCTACAATGAGCAAAACACGCAGGAACACCGCAGGTGACCTGCCAGTGACCTCAGGTGCATTTTTGGTCAGGATTTTACCTGCATAAAGTCCTGACCAAAGCCTGAAGCAATCCTGAACGTGGACACATACCCTAAAGGGAACCTGTCACCCCGGTTTTTCATTCGGAGATAAAAATACCGCTACATAGGGCATGAGCTGTGCTTTACAAAAGTGTGTTTTTTCTACCCCGATTCCCCACCTAAGCTGCCGAAATTACTTACCAAAGTCGCTGTTTTCGCTTGTCAATCATGCTGGTCTGGTCATATGGGCGTGGTGACAAAGCTGTTTCTTCCCCCAGATCTTGCTTAGGTTTCCGTTGGTGGCGTAGTGGTTTGCGACTGCGCAGGTGACGAAAAACAGCGCGCTCTGCGCTATATCCCTGGTGATCCGTGGGGGAGGCCATCTTCCTGTGGCCGCGCGTGCGCAGTTGGAGTGCTCTGCTGCCCGGGCTTCAGGAAAATGGCCGCGGGCTGCCGCACGTGCGCAGATGGAGATCGCGGCGGCCATTTTCCTGAAGCTGAGTTCGCATCTCGGCCACCACCATTATTAAGCCTCTCTTGTATGGACATTTTGAGGAACCATATGAAACAGACCCCAGTGCGCATACAATTACTGAAATGGGGCGATATTTAATACAAAATCTGTCACAGACGATGGTCTAATATACAGATTTTGAATTTATACAATGTTCACGGTTAGTAGATCAAAGAGCAAAAAAGAAACAAACGGGGTCTCTTTCAAGACTGACAATGGTGAAAATCTAGTTATACTCTTTTGTGGTTCCACAGGCCACCCTCATTAAATCTCCAATTGCATGAACCATTTTAAAACCTGTATGAGACAGCCCCCGCTCCAAAAAAATATGTCTAAGGGCTCTTTCACACGTCCTGATATTTCCGGTACCGGAAAAAACCGGTACCGGAGATATCCGTGTCTGTATGTCCGTGTGCTCAAGTGGCACATACGTGCGGCATCCGTGTGCCGCCCGTGTGCCGCCTGAGGACCACACGGACCGTGCAGGAGAGACAGCGCTACACTAAGCGCTGTCCCCCCCGCATGTGGTGCTGAAGGCAGAATTCATCTCTTCTCCCCCAGCGTTCGTTGGAGAGAAGAGATGAAAGATCTTTTTTTTTTTTTTTTTGGGGGGGGGGGAATAAAGTTTGCATGTGCGTCCGCGTCCAAAAGCCCCCCCCCCCCCTCAGTGCGCCGCCTGGCCCCTTGCTGCAGAAATACTCACCCGGCCAGCTCCTGCGATGTCTCCTCTGTCCTCTCAGCGCCGGCAGCTTCTCCTGTGTGAGCGGTCACGTGGGAGCGCTCATTACAGTCAGTGAATATTCCCTGACTGTAATGAGCGGTCCCACGTGACCGCTCACACAGGAGAAGCTGCCAGCGCGGAGAGGACAGAGGAGACATCGCGGGAGCTAGGTGAGTATTTCTGCGGCAAGGGACCAGGCGGCGCACTGAGGGGGGGGGGACACATGAATACTTTATTTTTCACAAAAAAAAAAAAACTTGATCTTTCATCTCTTCTCTCCGGAGGGGGAGAAGAGATGAAGTCCGCCTTCAGCACCACAGCGGGGGGACAGCGCTTAGTGTAGCGCTGTCTCTCCTGCGGGCGGTACGTGCACACGGAGGAGAGTGCACACTGTTCTCCGTGTGCACGTGTGCTGTCCGTATTGTGGTCCGTGCTGCCGGTAGAAAACGGACATGTCGACGTGTTTTCAGCACGGACATACGGTCCGTGTGAAAACACGCACATGTGCATAGACCCATTCATTTAAATGGGTCTACGTGTGTCAGTGTCTCCGGTACGTGAGAAAACTGTCACTACACGTACCGGAGACACTGACGTGTGAAAGAGGCCTCACAGAGGGGGATGTGATATGTCAGCCTTTAAACAGTGTTCACAATTCATAAGGTATTCTTAGAGAATATCAGAAACCATCCTGGTTATGAAAGTCTAAGGCTAAGTGCACACGGTCCAGAATTGCCGCGGAAATTTCCGCAGCAATTCTGCAACTTCTGCCACAGGTATATCTCATGCGGAATTGGCATGCTTATTCCCGCTAAACACTAGCGTTTTGCAAGCGATCTGTAGCATCAGTTGGAAAACTGATTGACAGGTTGGTCACACTTGTCAAACATAGTGTTTGAGAAGTGTGACCAACTTTTTACTATTGATGCTGCCTATGCAGTAAATGCAGTCAATAATTGGTCAGGGCGTTTTTGTTGCATCAGTTAGGCTATGTACACACAGTGCATTTTTTATGCGTTTTCTTTGCGCAGAAGTAGGCCAGAAATGCTATGGAATCCTTATGCAAGCTTATTCCGTGACAATCCTGAAGTGTTATGCACATGATCAGTAAATTTCGGTGCTTATTTGCAGTGCGTTTTTTTTTCTGCAGGATGTCGATTCTTTTTGTGTTTTTGCACCCATTGACTTCAATTGAAGTCAGCAAAAATGCAGGTATAAAAATGTTTGTGGATTTGATGAGTTTTTGTTTTGTGCTCTACTGACTTCCTATTGTGTTTCCCATGCTGTCATCTGTGTGACAGTGTGGGAAACACCTGCGTGGTGGTTCTTATTGGCGGTAATGCCACCACCGGTAAGACTGTCGGTCACAGAGCTGCGGGGTCATGCTGTCAAATGTCAGCATGACCCCGCAGCTGTGACGGTGTGGCCCGCAGGCGTGGGCTGATGAGGCTACTGCTCCCATCAGGCTACGTCTGCTGTCGCTGATAACGGTGACAGCAGGTGCCACTGATGGGAGACGTAGTCTCATCTGCCGGCGCCTGTGCTCAGTTTTTTTTTTTAAAGTAAATTTACATACATATTTAAATAAAAATAAAAACCCACTATGCTCACCTAACACCAATTGCCCGATGCCCTCGTCTCCTAGAAAGAATGTAAAATAATAAACCAACATATACTCACCTGTCCGCTGTAGTCCACGTAATCCCGAGTGTCCCACAGCGATCTCACGTTTAGAACAATCACATTGGGAGATGTCACCGCTCTACCCGGCCCCTGGCGATAACACTGACAGGTGAAGTCGCTCCTGCAGTATATCACTGAGCTGCCGTGAGTTCACTGGAGTTCATCAGCTCCAGTGCTCTCACTTGCGGCACCACTGCGTGAGAACTTTCCAACGCAGCAGTGGTGCCGTAAGGGAGATCACCGGAGCTGATGAACTCCTGTGAACTCCCACGGCAGCACAGTGATACACTGCAGGAATGATTACTTCCTGTCAGTGAATCGCCGGCTGTCTCTAAGAGAATTCACATCACTGATGTGACTGTTCGCAAAGTGATCAGGATCGTTGTGAGACAACGATGCCGAAGTCCCCGGGTAACCAGGGTAAACATTGGGTTACTAAGCGCAGGGCCGCGCTTAGTAACCCGATGTTTACCCTGGTTACCAGTGTAAATGTAAAAAAAACAAACACTACATACTTACATTCCGGTGTCTGTCGCGTCTGCTTCCCTGCACTGTGTAAGCGCCGGCCCTAAAGCAGAGCGGTGACGTCACCGCTGTGCTCTGCTTTACGGCCGGCCGGCGCTGACACAGTGCAGGGAAGCGGACGCCGGGGGACGCGACAGACATCAGAAGGTGAGTATGTAGTTTGTTTGTTTTTTTACATTTACAATGGTAACCAGGGTAAATATCGGGTTACTAAGTGCGGCCCTGCGCTTAGTAACCCGATGTTTACCCTGGTTACCAGTGAAGATATCGCTGGATCGGTGTCACACACACCAATCCAGCGATGTCAGCGGGAGATCCAGCGACGAAATAAGGTGCTGGCCTTCTAGCTCTGACCAACGATATCACAGCAGGATCCTGATTGCTGCTGCGTGTCAAACACAACGATATCGCTATCCAGGACGCTGCAACGTCACGGATCGCTATCGTTATCGTTGCAAAATCGTTTAGTGTGAAGGTACCTTAAAGCTGTCCATGACAGCTGGTGACACCAAGCCTTGCTACTGCATCAGTAGAGATGTAGCAAATAAGTGGTAATATAAAACTTAGCTTTTAATGAAGCCTAAATATAAAAATAAATATTTATGTACAAAAACACACTAAAGTGCAAAACAGTGCAGTGCCACACAGACAATAACAACACATAAGGAATGTTAGCAAACACTGACCAACAAATAGAATCCTTGTGCACACGTTGCGGATTCTCTGCGGATCCGAAGCGTTTTTGCGGTGCAGAAATGCTGCAGATCCGCAATTGATTTACAGTACAATGTAAATCAATGAGAAAAAAAAAAGCTGTGCACACGTTGCGGAAAATCCGGTGCGGAAACGCTGCGGATTAAAAGTAGCAGCATGTCACTTCTTTTTTGTGGATCTGCAGCATTTTTGTACCCATTCCATTATAGAAAAACGCACAAAAAACGCACAAAAATGCGACAAATCCGCAGCTGCGTTTTCTGCCAGGAGAGGCAAAATCTGCACCAGAAATTCCTAAGGCTAATCCGCAACGTGTGCACATACCCGTAGATCCTGGCAGTGTTTAATCTCACAATGCTATTAATACAATTAATGATCAAGGCATATTGAAAACCTATTACCAGTAGGTATTCATATTCACACTGGTATACATTGTTTTTTCCTGGGGTATGATGGTGGGAGGTTTTCTTTTCCCCGCCCCCCTCTTAACAAACGATGTACACGTTACCATAGGCACCATCCGGACCTTATCTGTGCAGCGCATGACCTTCTGCACTGTGTTCATCATGTGATAATCTGGACCGGATTTGATGTCAATCCCAGAAGTGACGTCTGAGTGACACTGGCTGGGAGCGGTGTTCCATCAACCGGAAGCATGTGCTGTAACTCCCGGCGGTGATACCGGCAAGTTCTATTTAAGCACATTTGCGCTATAGAGTGCAGACAGTGACGCTGCACCGCTTTGTGGGCTGTTTTGCTACCAGGGTTTGACTGAAAATGATGGTGGGTTGTTTCCATCTTACAGGTTCTTACTCCTCTGATGAATCTTGATGAGAGGAAACACGTTGGGAGTTGGGTACCCGTTATCTTCGGATCTCCGGTCATCACTGTATGAACTTGACAGTCCCAATCGTCTGACTGGGTGAGAAGGTTCTAAATGTTTGTACACCGTGATGGTTATTTGTGTATGTTTACCCTATGGGCATTGACCCTTAGGCTATATACATATGAATACATGTTGGTATTAGGTTTTCAATATGCTTTGATCCTTAATTGTATTAATAGCATTGTGAGATTAAACACTGCCAGGATCTAAACTTTAGGATTCTATTTGTTGGTCAGTGTTTGCTAACATTCCTTATGTTGTTATTGTCTGTGTGAGCTGCACTGTTTTGCACTTGTGTGTTTTTGTGGATACTGTGAGGCAGCGACTGGTGTGATTTGTGAGGGTCACTATGTGTCCCCCAGGATGCGCTCAGAAGCGTATTAGATTCACTGGAGAGCCTTGTGGTCACAGCAGGACGCCTGTGAGGCACAAGGCAGAATAAAAGTAAGCTTGATCCTGGTCAAGTTATTTGACCAAGGAATTGTTCAGGAAAACCCGGTATGGGCTTTTATTTTTGAAACGGACTGCAGGAAGGTAGTGAGGCCGATCCGTTTCCTCCTGGCCGGATCTTACAAGTGGCCCATGGCCACAGAGTCCAGTTTAGAGAAAACAAACCCTGCAGGAATGGTTTGGGTGTGTCAGTTTGGAGTTGGCAACCTGTGGAGCAGTCGGCTCCGCACAACCAGCAGAGAGTGAACTCCTGGCACCCCGCAGCGTGATACAGTGGTGCAGTAGCCTTCGGTAACTGGGCATTTCTGAACTGTCCTGTTAACCAGCTGTAATCCAGAGGATACCGTGTGCTGATCGCAGTGTGAGGGTGGACAATTAAACACGTTTTGCTGTGAACTGTTCCTGTGGTCCCTGTCTGTCACACTGACCCAACCCCGCTGCACTACAATACATATTTTTTTATTTTTAGGCTACATTAAAAGCGAAGTTTTATATTACCACTTACTTGCTACATCTCTACTGATCCTTAGTGGTACTTTTGTTCCTAACCAGTTGTTTATAGCCCTAATACTACATCAGCATGAAAAAGGTGGTGAACCAAGGAAATACATCTCACAACCTTTTTTTTTTAAAATATATTTATTTAGCTCAAAAAAGCATTCATTACTATACAAAAACACATACAAAATATGCACTAAAAATGCCCGTTTTTTCCAGTGTTTTTGCTGCCAAGAGATGCAGAAACCTTGCTGAAATTTCTTCAAGCAAATACTCAACGTGTGTACATAGCTTTACTGTATCAATGCAGTGTGGCATGGAGGCAATCAGCCTGGTGCACTGCTGAGGTGTTATGGAAGCGCAGGTTGCTTTGATAGCAGCCTTCAGCTCGTCTGCATTATTGGACCATTATCTCAGACTAGATGGTAGCCTGATTCTAACGCGTCAGTTATTCTAGAATATGTATGTAGTTTTATTTATGAAGATTTTAGAATAATACATTGAATACACAAGATTCGGCCGGCCGTGACCAATTAGCGAAGCGTGGTTCAAATCGGACTACGCCTGTCGCTGATTGTTCGCAGCCGGCCACATAGTATATGACAGCCCAGCCCACGGAGTGTATAGCCCAGCCCACGGAGTGTATAGCCCAGCCCATGGAGTGTATAGCCCAGCCCACGGAGTGTATAGCCCAGCCCACGGAGTGTATAGCCCAGCCCACGGAGTGTATAGCCCAGCCCACGGAGTGTATAGCAATGTGGCCATCATATCCCTGTTAAGAAAAAAAAAAAAGAATTAAAATAAAAAAATAGTTATATACTCACCTTCCGTTGGCCCCCGGATCCAGGCGAGGCGTTTACCGATGCTCCTCACGACGCTCCGGTCCCAAGAGTGCATTGCGGTCTCGTGAGATGATGACGTAGCGGTCTCGCGAGACCACTACGTCATCATCTCGCGAGATTGCAATGCATGGAGCATTCACCGGAGCGTCGCGAGGAGTGGGAAAGGCCTGTTCTGGATCCGAGGGGCCGACGGACGGTGAGTATATACGGTAACTATTCTTTATTATTTTTAACATTAGATCTTTTTACTATTGATGCTGCATAGGCATCATCAATAGTAAAAGGTTGGTCACACGGGATTAATAGCAGCGTTAACTGAGTGCGTTACACTGCGGCATAACACGGTCCGTTAACGCTGCCATTAACACTGTGTGAGTGCTGACTGGAGGGGAGTATGGCGCGGGCACTGACTGTGGGGAGTAAGGAGCGGCCATTTTGCCGCCGGACTCTGCCCGTCGCTGGTTGGTTGCGGCAAAAGAGCGGCGACCAATCAGCGACTTGGGATTTCCGTGACAGAAGGACAGACAGAAAGATGGAAGGGACCCTTAGACAATTATATAGTAGATTTTGCATGTTCTGTATTTATATACATTGCATAGTACCACACCTTCTTTCCTGTGTATAAACACACTGCCGAGCACCACTTCTCCTGCCCTGTGTATATATACACACTGTACAGTACCACTTCTTCTGTCCTGTGTATATACACACTGCATAGCACCACTTCTCCTGCTGTGTATGTGTACACACTGTACAGTACCACTTCTCCTGCTGTGTATGTATACACACTGTACAGTACCACTTCTGCTGCCCTGTGTATACACACTGTACAGTATCACTTCTTCTGCCCTGTGTATATATACACACTGCATAGTACCACTTCTCCTGCCCTGTATGTATGTGTGTATATATATATATATATATATATATACTCACTGTGCAGTACCACTTCTGTCCTGTGTATATACACACTGCACAGCAGTACCACTGCTTCTGTCCTGTGTATACACACACTGCACAGCAGTACCACTGCTTCTGTCCTGTGTATACACACACTGCACAGCAGTACCACTGCTTCTGTCCTGTGTGTACACACACTGCACAGCAGTACCACTGCTTCTGTCCTGTGTGTATACACACACTGCACAGCAGTACCACTGCTTCTGTCCTGTGTGTATACACACACTGCACAGCAGTACCACTGCTTCTGTCCTGTGTGTATACACACACTGCACAGCAGTACCACTGCTTCTGTACTGTGTATACTAGATAGAGGCCCGATGCTATCGCACGATGGGGGCTGGCTTTCCCCGCATGTGCTCACCCACCTATCCACTCTCTCTTTCCCCATGAGCTGACATCTCCAGTCTGTTCTCTTTTCTTTGACCTGTCTACCCATGTGCTATCCTCCTTGTCTGCTGTCTTTCTCCTTCCTGTGCTGTGTTCTCCCCTCGTGTGCTGTCCCATTTGAGCTGTCTCCCAGCCCCCCCCCCCCCCCCCGTGCTCTGTCTCTCACCCATGTGCGCTTTCTCCCACCCCTGTGCACTTCACAACATGCCACAACTCCTGGGCAGGGGGAGGAAGCAAAAGACAATACTGACACATTACAGCAAGAGATCACAGAGGATACACTTTGTGAGGTAAAATATTGTTTTTAAAACAGTCCGTGAAATATTTTACCTGCCAAAATGTATCCTCTGTGATCTCCTGCTGTAATGTCAGTATTGTCTTTTGCTTCCTCCCTTGCCCAGCAGATGTGGTATGCTCCGTACACTGTCAGACACAGACAATTTTTAAAATGAACTTTCGTTCGTGGGAAAACCCCTTTAATGTGACCGGCTTCCTCTGCCTGTAGACACGTCGCGCATCTGCCGCCAGGATCAGCTGAATGATTCACTGTGCCTGCGCGGAATTCACACAGGCGCAGTAAATCAAACTGCCGCCATCTTTGTGCAGACAGATAGCGGCGCTCACATTAAAACTGCGCATGCGCTCCTCCTGTACAAAGATGGCGGCAGTCAGTAAATCATTTTGGCTGATCCCGACGGTGTTCCGCTGGTGGTACCGTGCAAGAGGCTGCGTACGGCGTATACAGTAGGTGTGGTGCGTACGGCGTATACAGTGGGTGTGTGGTGCGACAGTGTTCCGCTGGTGGTACCTTGCAAGAGGCTGGGTACCACCTGCAGTTTCCATATTGAGACACCCATCACTTTGGGTGTCCCAATATGGCGGTCGGTGAACTTCCGCCGCTTGGAATTCTGGGATCCGGACACATCTGGACGGAACAGGATGTGAACACATTACAAGGTAAGTACTGTATTTTTCGGACTATGACGCCTCGGACCATAAGAAGCACCTAGGTTTTAGAGGAGGAAATTAGGAAAATAAAAAACTGAAGCAAAAAAGTGGTCAATTCTGAACTCAAGATCACCTATCCTGGTAAATATGGTCCCCTCATCCCTAAATTGATATGCATGGCCCCATCCTTATTCTGGTATGATTGGCCCCATCCCAGTCCTGGTATGCATGGTCCCATTCTTATTCTGATATGATTGACTAGATGGTGGCCCGATTCTAACGCATTGGGTATTCTAGAATATGTATGTAGTTTATTTATGAAGATATTAGAATAATGCAATGAATACACAGGATTTGGCCGGCCGGGCGCGACTAATCAGTGAAGCGTAGTTCAAATCCCGCACCAATTTGCAGCCGGATTGCACCGGACCGCCACGTGATCTCTGGTCATTGCCGCAATGCATTCCAGGGACCGGAGCGTCGCGAGGAGCGGGAAAGGCTGGCGCGGAAGGTGAGAATATAATGTTTGTTGTTTTTTTTTATTATTATTTTTACCATATGTTTTTACTATTGATGCTGTATAGGCAGCATCAATAGTAAAAAGTGAAGCGGTAAATCCCGCCCCAATATGGCTGATGGTCGCGCCCGGCCGACCGCAACCAAATCAGCAGCCCGGGATTTCCGTTACAGACAAACAGATGGAAGTACTCCTTAGACAAATATATATAGAGATAGATTGATTGTCCCCATCCCGTTCCTGGTATGATTGATTGGCCCAATCAGAAAAGATAAAAATAAAATACAAACCTTTACTCTTACCTTCCTCGGCTCCCTCGCAGTCGCAGCGTCCTGCTCCGGTGCCAGCAGCTGCTTAATGCTTGTAAGCAGGGCATGGCAGGGACATCATGCGCTGCTCACAAGGAGAGCACAGCTGCAGGAATACTCACCGGGTGTTCATCAGAGATTGCCGTGAGTATCCATTCCACTTCAGTAGCGCGCACTGTCAGCCGCCTGCTTCCTGTTGGGGCCGGCGGTCACGTGTGCTGATACTTAAGAGAAATGAATATTTTGAATATTCACATATAGATCTTCAAATAACTCATAAAGGAAATCAGTAGGACCTCAGAGGCGGGGCCTCACTGTCAGTCATATACTGAGCTCTGATGTAATGCCCCTACAGCCCCTTTTTGCTCTTTCTCAATGGCAAGACATGTCCCCTATTGTTGAACTGAAAGCAAGTTTGTTTTTTTTTGCATGTTCGCAAAGTATTTTATGATAAACTTCTCAATCGTATCTTAATTGGATTTATTACTTGATATAGAGATATTTTGCACTAGCATCTTACATTTCTACTTCATTTATTTATTCTTTCCAGTTTGGGCTATTTGACTTTAACAAGTGCACTTTGGCAATGTTTAGATAATTTTTACTTTTATTCCCATAGTATAATTTAGAGGTACTATGCACCAGCATACATTTATACTTACACTTCTTCCTCATTTATTTTTATTTTATTTCCACCAGGAGGTTTATTATACCAAAATTGCACCTTACGTACTCTGGCAATATTAATATGTTTATATATATAATGGAATTATGTTGAGGTCTTTTCTTGTTACGTGTTCACAACCATGCATATGACTAATTTTTGTGCTAATACTCACTAAATACACTTAAAAGATTAATCATTTAGAGTGTGCCTAAAATGTGGATTTTTTTTATTCTGATGATCCACACTAGATATTCAATTGTTTTTGACACCACTGTGCCCTAACATTAGTAAGGAACATTTTGCTTGTCACTATTCTATATGGAATTATATTTTAAAGTATTTTGAATAAATGTGTGAATTTAATATTGAATTTTCTTTACCCTTTCATTTGTCTCTCTGGAATTTTGCATGTCTCCCATGAGAGCCCATATTGCTTGATTTATCATACTTGGTTGGATACTGCTATTTTAATTGGATTTTGGTTTATGGTATATGAGAATGATGAAAAAAAAAAGTGAAGTCAAAGATTTTAAAAATATTTATTGATGGCTGGAGTCTGGCTGCACGGCTGGAGTCTTGCTGCACGGCTGGAGTCTTGCTGCACGGCTGGAGTCTTGCTGCACGGCTGGAGTCTTGCTGCACGGCTGGGAGTCTTGCTGCACGGCTGGGAGTCTTGCTGCACGGCTGGGAGTCTTGCTGCACGGCTGGGAGTCTTGCTGCACGGCTGAGAGTCTTGCTGCACGGCTGAGAGTCTTGCTGCACGGCTGAGAGTCTTGCTGCACGGCTGAGAGTCTTGCTGCACGGCTGGGAGTCTTGCTGCACGGCTGGGAGTCTTGCTGCACGGCTGGGAGTCTTGCTGCACGGCTGGGAGTCTTGCTGCACGGCTGGGAGTCTTGCTGCACGGCTGGGAGTCTTGCTGCACGGCTGGGAGTCTTGCTGCACGGCTGGGAGTCTTGCTGCACGGCTGGGAGTCTTGCTGCACGGCTGGGAGTCTTGCTGCACGGCTGGGAGTCTTGCTGCACGGCTGAGAGTCTTGCTGCACGGCTGAGAGTCTTGCTGCACGCCTGAGAGTCTTGCTGCACGGCTGAGAGTCTTGCTGCACGGCTGAGAGTCTTGCTGCACGGCTGAGAGTCTTGCTGCACGGCTGAGAGTCTTGCTGCACGGCTGAGAGTCTTGCTGCACGGCTGAGAGTCTTGCTGCACGGGTGAGTGTCTTGCTGCACGGCTGAATCTCTTGCTGCACGGCTGAGAGTCTTGCTGCACGGCTGAGAGTCTTGCTGCACGGCTGAGTGTCTTGCTGCACGGCTGAGTGTCTTGCTGCACGGCTGAGTGTCTTGCTGCACGGCTGAGTGTCTTGCTGCACGGCTGAGTGTCTTGCTGCACGGCTGAGTGTCTTGCTGCACGGCTGAGTGTCTTGCTGCACGGCTGAGTGTCTTGCTGCACGGCTGAGTGTCTTGCTGCACGGCTGAGAGTCTTGCTGCACGGCTGAGAGTCTTGCTGCACGGCTGAGTCTCTTGCTGCACGGCTGAGTCTCTTGCTGCACGGCTGAGTCTCTTGCTGCACGGCTGAGTCTCTTGCTGCACGGCTGAGTCTCTTGCTGCACGGCTGAGTCTCTTGCTGCACGGCTGAGAGTCTTGCTGCACGGCTGAGAGTCTTGCTACACGGCTGAGAGTCTTGCTGCACGGCTGAGAGTTTTGCTGCACGGCTGAGAGTCTTGCTGCACGGCTGAGAGTCTTGCTTCACGGCTGAGAGTCTTGCTGCACGGCTGAGAGTCTTGCTGCACGGCTGAGAGTCTTGCTGCACGGCTGAGAGTCTTGCTGCACGGCTGAGAGTCTTGCTGCACGGCTGAGAGTCTTGCTGCACGGCTGAGAGTCTTGCTGCACGGCTGAGAGTCTTGCTGCACGGCTGAGAGTCTTGCTGCACGGCTGAGAGTCTTGCTGCACGGCTGAGTCTCTTGCTGCACGGCTGAGTCTCTTGCTGCAGGGCTGAGAGTCTTGCTGCACGGCTGAGAGTCTTGCTGCACGGCTGAGTGTCTTGCTGCACGGCTGAGTGTCTTGCTGCACGGCTGAGTGTCTTGCTGCACGGCTGAGTGTCTTGCTGCACGGCTGAGTGTCTTGCTGCACGGCTGAGAGTCTTGCTGCACGGCTGAGAGTCTTGCTGCACGGCTGAGAGTCTTGCTGCACGGCTGAGAGTCTTGCTGCACGGCTGAGAGTCTTGCTGCACGGCTGAGAGTCTTGCTGCACGGCTGAGAGTCTTGCTGCACGGCTGAGAGTCTTGCTGCACGGCTGAGAGTCTTGCTGCACGGGTGAGTGTCTTGCTGCACGGCTGAATCTCTTGCTGCACGGCTGAGAGTCTTGCTGCACGGCTGAGAGTCTTGCTGCACGGCTGAGTGTCTTGCTGCACGGCTGAGTGTCTTGCTGCACGGCTGAGTGTCTTGCTGCACGGCTGAGTGTCTTGCTGCACGGCTGAGTGTCTTGCTGCACGGCTGAGTGTCTTGCTGCACGGCTGAGTGTCTTGCTGCACGGCTGAGTGTCTTGCTGCACGGCTGAGTGTCTTGCTGCACGGCTGAGAGTCTTGCTGCACGGCTGAGAGTCTTGCTGCACGGCTGAGTCTCTTGCTGCACGGCTGAGTCTCTTGCTGCACGGCTGAGTCTCTTGCTGCACGGCTGAGTCTCTTGCTGCACGGCTGAGTCTCTTGCTGCACGGCTGAGTCTCTTGCTGCATGGCTGAGAGTCTTGCTGCACGGCTGAGAGTCTTGCTGCACGGCTGAGAGTCTTGCTGCACGGCTGAGAGTTTTGCTGCACGGCTGAGAGTCTTGCTGCACGGCTGAGAGTCTTGCTTCACGGCTGAGAGTCTTGCTGCACGGCTGAGAGTCTTGCTGCACGGCTGAGAGTCTTGCTGCACGGCTGAGAGTCTTGCTGCACGGCTGAGAGTCTTGCTGCACGGCTGAGAGTCTTGCTGCACGGCTGAGAGTCTTGCTGCATGGCTGAGAGTCTTGCTGCACGGCTGAGAGTCTTGCTGCACGGCTGAGAGTCTTGCTGCACGGCTGAGTCTCTTGCTGCACGGCTGAGTCTCTTGCTGCAGGGCTGAGAGTCTTGCTGCACGGCTGAGAGTCTTGCTGCACGGCTGAGTGTCTTGCTGCACGGCTGAGTGTCTTGCTGCACGGCTGAGTGTCTTGCTGCACGGCTGAGTGTCTTGCTGCACGGCTGAGTGTCTTGCTGCACGGCTGAGTGTCTTGCTGCACGGCTGAGAGTCTTGCTGCACGGCTGAGAGTCTTGCTGCACGGCTGAGAGTCTTGCTGCACGGCTGAGAGTCTTGCTGCACGGCTGAGAGTCTTGCTGCACGGCTGAGAGTCTTGCTGCACGGCTGAGTCTCTTGCTGCACGGCTGAGTCTCTTGCTGCACGGCTGAGAGTCTTGCTGCACGGCTGAGAGTCTTGCTGCACGGCTGAGAGTCTTGCTGCACGGCTGAGAGTCTTCCTGCAAGGCTGAGAGTCTTGCTGCACGGCTGAGAGTCTTGCTGCACGGCTGAGAGTCTTGCTGCACGGCTGAGAGTCTTGCTGCACGGCTGAGAGTCTTGCTGCACGGCTGAGAGTCTTGCTGCACGGCTGAGAGTCTTGCTGCACGGCTGAGAGTCTTGCTGCACGGCTGAGAGTCTTGCTGCACGGCTGAGTCTCTTGCTGCACGGCTGAGAGTCTTGCTGCACGGCTGAGAGTCTTGCTGCACGGCTGAGAGTCTTGCTGCACGGCTGAGTGTCTTGCTGCACGGCTGAGTGTCTTGCTGCACGGCTGAGTGTCTTGCTGCACGGCTGAGTGTCTTGCTGCACGGCTGAGTGTCTTGCTGCACGGCTGAGTGTCTTGCTGCACGGCTGAGAGTCTTGCTGCACGGCTGAGAGTCTTGCTGCACGGCTGAGAGTCTTGCTGCACGGCTGAGAGTCTTGCTGCACGGCTGAGAGTCTTGCTGCACGGCTGAGTCTCTTGCTGCACGGCTGAGTCTCTTGCTGCACGGCTGAGAGTCTTGCTGCACGGCTGAGAGTCTTGCTGCACGGCTGAGAGTCTTGCTGCACGGCTGAGAGTCTTGCTGCACGGCTGAGAGTCTTGCTGCACGGCTGAGAGTCTTGCTGCACGGCTGAGAGTCTTGCTGCACGGCTGAGAGTCTTGCTGCACGGCTGAGAGTCTTGCTGCACGGCTGAGAGTCTTGCTGCACGGCTGAGAGTCTTGCTGCACGGCTGAGTCTCTTGCTGCACGGCTGAGTCTCTTGCTGCACGGCTGAGAGTCTTGCTGCACGGCTGAAAGTCTTGCTGCACGGCTGAGAGTCTTGCTGCACGGCTGAGTGTCTTGCTGCACGGCTGAGTGTCTTGCTGCACGGCTGAGTCTCTTGCTGCACGGCTGAGTCTCTTGCTGCACGGCTGAGTCTCTTGCTGCACGGCTGAGAGTCTTGCTGCACGGCTGAGAGTCTTGCTGCACGGCTGAGATTTTTGCTGCACGGCTGAGAGTCTTGCTGCACGGCTGAGAGTCTTGCTGCACGGCTGAGAGTCTTGCTGCACGGCTGAGTGTCTTGCTGCACGGCTGAGTCTCTTGCTGCACGGCTGAGAGTCTTGCTGCACGGCTGAGAGTCTTGCTACACGGCTGAGAGTCTTGCTGCACGGCTGAGAGTTTTGCTGCACGGCTGAGAGTCTTGCTGCACGGCTGAGAGTCTTCCTTCACGGCTGAGAGTCTTGCTGCACGGCTGAGAGTCTTGCTGCACGGCTGAGAGTCTTGCTGCACGGCTGAGAGTCTTGCTGCACGGCTGAGAGTCTTGCTGCACGGCTGAGAGTCTTGCTGCACGGCTGAGAGTCTTGCTGCACGGCTGAGAGTCTTGCTGCACGGCTGAGAGTCTTGCTGCACGGCTGAGAGTCTTGCTGCACGGCTGAGAGTCTTGCTGCACGGCTGAGAGTCTTGCTGCACGGCTGAGTCTCTTGCTGCACGGCTGAGTCTCTTGCTGCACGGCTGAGAGTGTTGCTGCACGGCTGAGAGTCTTGCTGCACGGCTGAGTGTCTTGCTGCACGGCTGAGTGTCTTGCTGCACGGCTGAGTGTCTTGCTGCACGGCTGAGAGTCTTGCTGCACGGCTGAGAGTCTTGCTGCACGGCTGAGAGTCTTGCTGCACGGCTGAGAGTCTTGCTGCACGGCTGAGAGTCTTGCTGCACGGCTGAGTCTCTTGCTGCACGGCTGAGAGTCTTGCTGCACGGCTGAGTCTCTTGCTGCACGGCTGAGAGTCTTGCTGCACGTCTGAGAGTCTTGCTGCACGGCTGAGAGTCTTGCTGCACGGCTGAGAGTCTTGCTGCAAGGCTGAGAGTCTTGCTGCAAGGCTGAGAGTCTTGCTGCACGGCTGAGAGTCTTGCTGCACGGCTGAGAGTCTTGCTGCACGGCTGAGAGTCTTGCTGCACGGCTGAGAGTCTTGCTGCACGGCTGAGAGTCTTGCTGCACGGCTGAGTCTCTTGCTGCACGGCTGAGAGTCTTGCTGCACGGCTGAGAGTCTTGCTGCACGGCTGAGAGTCTTGCTGCACGGCTGAGAGTCTTGCTGCACGGCTGAGAGTCTTGCTGCACGGCTGAGTGTCTTGCTGCACGGCTGAGAGTCTTGCTGCACGGCTGAGAGTCTTGCTGCACGGCTGAGAGTCTTGCAGCACGGCTGAGAGTCTTGCAGCACGGCTGAGAGTCTTGCAGCACGGCTGAGAGTCTTGCTGCACGGCTGAGAGTCTTGCAGCACGGCTGAGAGTCTTGCAGCACGGCTGAGAGTCTTGCAGCACGGCTGAGAGTCTTGCAGCACGGCTGAGAGTCTTGCTGCACGGCTGAGAGTCTTGCTGCACGGCTGAGAGTCTTGCTGCACGGCTGAGAGTCTTGCTGCATGGCTTTGAAAAGTTGCTAAAATTTGGAACAGCTTGGAGTTGCGCAATAATTTGGGAACTTTGAAGGATCAAAAAGGTCATGTATTGTGAGGGCCCTTAGTCTTCTATCACAGTAGAAGAGCCCCGTATATGCCCCACCCCCACAGTATAAATTCCCCAGTGTAACCCTCACAATGCCCCCAGTGATGCATTCCCACCCATAGAACACCCCCAACACCCATACATTATGATGTACCTTCACATGATATTCTAAAATGTTGCACCCCACCCCCCATGCAGTATGTTGCCCTAAGGCATCCCCTTGGCGCTATGACACCCCCACAGTATAATGAAACAAGGTGCTCCTTCTCACTCAGTACAATGCCTCTAAATGCCCTCCCCAGTGCCCACCTCACAACATTCAGTTGCCGGAGCTGACGTTGCCAGAGCTGACGTTGCCAGAGCTGATGTTGCCAGAGCTGACACCTAAGGGTATGTGCACACGATGCAGAATTGGTGCAGAACTGCAGATTTTTCTGCTGCAAAAAAGCTGCAGAACTGCACTGTGATTTACAGTAGAATGTAAATCAATGTGAAAAAAAAGCTGTGCACATGGTGCAGAAAAATCTGCGCCGAAACGCTGCAGATTTCAAAGAAGTGCATGTCACTACTTTTGTGCGTTTCTGCAGCGTTTCTGCACCCCTCCATTAATAGAAATCTGCAGTGGTAAAATCTGCACAAAAAACGCACTAAAAACGCACCTGCGGATTCTGCCAGGAGATGCAGATTTAGTGCAGAAAATTCTGCACCACATTTCCTATGTGTGCACATAGCCTAAGGGTATTAGATTCAGAGCCCACTCCACAGCGGGCAGCTGGTTGTATTATATGGATGCCATCTTCCTCTAAGGCTATGTGCACCGTTGCGGATTAGGCTTAGGAATTTCTGGTGCGGATTCTGTCTCTCCTGGCAGTAAACGCACCTGCGTTTTTTTGTGTGGTTCCGTAGCGTTTTTTATGCGTTTTTGCTGCGGTTTTTACCCCTGCGGTTTTCTATAATGGAGTGGGTACAAAAACACTGCAGATTCACAAAAAGGAAGTGACATGCTACTTCTTTTAAACCGCAGCGTTTCCGCAGCGGATTTTCCGCAAAGTGTGCACAGCATTTTTTTTTTCTCATTGATTTACATTGTACTATAAATCAATTGCGGATCTGCAGCGTTTCTGCACCTCAAAAAACATGTGCACATACCCTTACAGCAGTAATTAACGTGACCACCGATTGCCGCTGTTAACCTGTTCAATGCCGCTGTCAGTTGCTGACAGCAACATTTAAGCGTGATGTGATGACAGGGAGCCGATGGGTTGCTATGACAGGCAGGGGTCGGCTAAATGCCCTCATCTCCCCTTCACCCCGCCTCTACCCCCTGCGCCGGTCATGTGACGACCTTATGTGACATCCAGCCAGTAGTTGGGCATAGAAGACAGTGATTGTTCCTATATACCACAATACTGCTGTATATAGTACAAGCGATCAGACGATCGCAGCTTCAAGTCCTGTAAGGGAACTAATAAATAAAATAAGTAAATTAAAAAAAAAAAAAAGTTTTTAAAAATGTAAAAAAAATAAATAAAAAATTTGAATCCCCCTGTTAAAATTAAACAGTTAAAAAAATGAAAAAAATATGCACATATTTGGTATCGACGTGTTCAGAAAAGTCCAATATGAAAATATAATATTGATCCAATCTGTAAAAACTGTAAAGTAGAAAAAAAACTTAAAATACCAAAATTGCTTGTTTTTTGTTGCTACAATAAAAAAATGCATTAAAAATCTATAAAAGCTTTGTAACTATCAATAAAAACATCCGCTCACTACCCAAAAAAAAACAAGCCCTCACACTCCTCCATTATCCAAAAAATAAAAATGTTACTGGTATTTGAAAATGGCGACTCAGGCTATTTCCTGGGGGCTTTTATGAAATTCAGAATTTTTTTGCCACTTTAATAAAAAAATGCAGGTTTGGTATTGTCCTAATCGTGTTGACCTGATTGGTCCAGGCAGTTGTCTGTACGTGAAGAACGGACATCAGACAACAGAAAATAATTTTTATATCCATGTATAGAGATAGCATTACAATCACTATTCTGAATTCTATGGCTTTTCTAATTTCGGACTTACATAGATTGTGTTCCAATTTTTGCGCGTCATTTTTCACAAATAAATAACTGCAAATATCTGAATTAGAGAGAGAGAGAATTCCTTATAAGTAGCCTAACATTAAATACCAATTGTATCAATAGTACATATTACTAGATGATTAACAAATATAAAGTTTTCTAAATAAAAATGTACAGGATATTAGAATTGGGAAGTAGAGGAAGCTTGACATAAGAAATCAGAACCTTTTACAGCTAGGAAATGTGGAATAATGACAGGACAGGACAGGGGTATAACACGCACATACTCACTACTAAACTCCTACGGAACAACCCTCAACGGAATTCTGGGTGAGCGGTTGCTTATATATTCCTCATGATGTCATAATATCCAGGCCAGAGGTGACCATGGCGACGATCCTGTGATGTCACAACATTAAAGAATGTGCTAGAACAAGCCCTGCAGCCAATGAGATCCAAGATAATAATGTGTAATAAAGTCTATGGAGGGTTTATAATAGTATGTAATATAAATAATCTGATACAGTAAATTGTTACAAATGATAAACACCTCCACGCGCACAGATCCATGAAAACATATATGCAGAAGCTTGTTATAATCCTATTTGTTAACTTATATTGTTCTTATACATATCCACTGTATGGACATAAGTATAGGGATATAGAATTGTGTAACATCCCCCTCTAAATCCATAGGCATTAATTTGGCTGGGGTTGGTCCCCGAAGATTTTGGAGGAGTCTTTGGGATTTTTTGCCCCTTCATTCAGAAGATTATTTGTAACGTCAGACACTGATGCTGGATGGGTCAGGGGGGCTAGCAATCTATATTCTAGTTCATCCCAAAGGTGTTGGTTGAGGTTCAGACTCTGTGCGGACAGTCAGGTTCTTCCAAACCAAACTCCCCCCAACCTTGCCTTTATGGACCTTGCTTGGTGCACTGGAGCATAGCCGTGCTGGGACAGAAAAGGACCTTATTCAAACTGTTCCCACAATGTTGGAAGCATATATTTGTCCATAATTTATTCTATACTGAAGAATTAGGACTTCCCTTCACTGAAACTAATATGCCAAAGCCGACCCATAAAAAACAACCCCAGCAGACTGATTCCAGATCACTACACTCCTAAGCCATCATTCCCATCCCATTTGGAACAGAAATGGTGGCTAGTGTGGGGAGTACTGTGAAGGCCAGTATATAGCATGAGAACCATTATACAGCGTGGAGGCCATTATACAGTGTGGGTCCTACTGTGGGGGCCATGATACAGTGAGAGAGCTTTTGTTGGGACCATTATACTGTGTATAAGGAATCTATGAGGACATCATATTCTGTATAAAGGTGCCTTAGGGACATCGTACTCTGTATAAAAGAGCTGTGGACCCACCATATGCTATGTAAAGAAGCTGTGGGACCACCATACTGTATATAGAGGAGCTGTACATTGCGAGACTCTGGGGATATTATCAAATGTTAAGCATTATTGTTACGCAAGCACGAGTATTGTGGCCGTCAAAGGGGCAAAATTTGAACACTGTTTTTTTTAAGGCCTTTGCACAGAGCATTAATATTTTTTCATAGAGGGCAGAAAGGAGGCATTATTACTATTTAAGGGGCTCAGGGGTTTGCAGTATTATGTGGGGCACTAAGAGGAGCGCTGTTATTGTGCCAAACAGCAGGTGTAGTAATAGGGACACATACGGCAGCAGTGGCTCAGTATTTGGGTATCCGTAGGATGAGGCATTTGTGCCGGTTGAGAATAGATGGTGCCATTCTGGAAATGTGAGAAGTCAAATGTCTTTGTTGTATTCTCTGCAGACGAGTCCTGGCTGGAAGAAGTTGTCATGTTGGTCTGGGTCCAGGCTCGGACTGGCCCACCGGAGACCCGGAGGATCCTCCGGTGGGCCCAGGCACTGACACCTGCTGGCTCCGGGCGGCCGGGGGGGGGGGCCCTGGAGCAGTGGGGGCCCCTGGAGCAGAGGGGGACGCTGGGGGGGCAGAATGCTGGAGACACACTGGGGCAGAATGCTGGAGACACACTGGGGGCAAAATGCTGGACACACTGGGGGCAGAATGCTGGACACACTGGGGGCAGAATGCTGGACACACTGGGGGCAGAATGCTGGACACACTGGGGGCAGAATGCTGGACACACTGGGGGCAGAATGCTGGACACACTGGGGGAAGAATGCTGGACACACTGGGGGCAGAATGCTGGACACACTGGGGGCAGAATGCTGGACACACTGGGGGCAGAATGCTGGACACACTGGGGGCAGAATGCTGGACACACTGGGGGCAGAATGCTGGACACACTGGGGGCAGAATGCTGGACACACTTGGGGCAGAATGCTGGACACACTGGTGGCAGAATGCTGGACACACTGGGGCAGATTGTTGGACACACTGGGGGTAATATGCTGGACACACTGGGGCAGATTGCCGGACACACTGGGGGCAATACTGGACACACTGGGGCAGATTGCCGGACACACTGGGGTAGATTGCCGGACACACTGAGGCAGATTGCCGGACACACTGGGGGCAATGCTGGACACACTGGGGCAGATTGCTGGACACACTGGGGGTAATATGCTGGACACACTGGGGGCAGGACTGGAGGCATGGGCAGAATGTAGATATAGGGCATGATTGGAGACACGGGGCAGAATGAAAGACATGGGGCAGGATTGGATCATGGGGCAGGATGGATACGATGGAGACAGATGGGGCAGGATGGGGAGATCATATGGGGTAGAATGGATACTCATGAGGGCAGGATGCAAGAACATATGCCTGGAGCCAGGAATGAGATAAACGGGGCCAGGGTGGGGAATATTATTACCATAGGGGCTAATTAACCCCTTCATGACCCAGCCTATTTTGGCCTTAATGACCTTGCCGTTTTTTGCAATTCTGACCAGTGTCCCTTTATGAGGTAATAACTCAGGAACGCTTCAACGGATCCTAGCGATTCTGAGATTGTTTTTTCGTGACATATTGGGCTTCATGTTAGTGGTAAATTTAGGTCGATAATTTCTGAGTTTATTTGTGAAAAAAACGGAAATTTGGCGAAAATTTTGAAAATTTTGCAATTTTCACATTTTTAATTTTTATTCTGTTAAACCAGAGAGTTATGTGACACAAAATACTTAATAAATAACATTTCCCACATGTCTGCTTTACATCAGCATAATTTTGGAAACAAATTTTTTTTTTGCTAGGAAGTTATAAGGGTTAAAATTTGACCAGTGATTTTTCATTTTTACAACAAAATTTACAAAACCATTTTTTTTAGGGACCACCTCACATTTGAAGTCAGTTTGAGGGTTCTATATGGCTGAAAATACCCAAAAGTGACACCATTCTAAAAACTGCACCCCTCAAGGTGCTCAAAACCACATTCAAGAAGTTTATTAACCCTTCAGGTGTTTCACAGCAGCAGAAGCAACATGGAAGTAATAAATTAACATTTAACTTTTTAGTCACAAAAATGATCTTTTTGCAACAATTTTTTTATTTTCCCAAGGGTAAAAGGAGAAACTGGACCAAGAACTTTGTTGTCCAATTTGTCCTGAGTACGCTGATACCTCATATGTGGGGGTAAACCACTGTTTGGGCGCACGGCAGGGCTCGGAAGGGAAGGAGCGCCATTTGACTTTTTGAATGAAAAATTGGCTCCAATCTTTAGCGGACACCATGTCGCCTTTGGAGAGCCCCCGTGTGCCTAAACATTGGAGCACCCCCACAAGTGACACCATTTTGGAAACTAGACCCCCCAAGGAACTTATCTAGAAGCATAGTGAGCACTTTAAAGCCCCAGGTGCTTCACAAATTAATCCGTAAAAATGAAAAAGTACTTTTTTTTCGCAAAAAAATTATTTTAGCCTCAATTTTTTCATTTTCACATGGGCAGCAGGATAAAATGGATCCTAAAATTTGTTGGACGATTTCTCCTGAGTACGCCGATACCTCACATGTGGGGGTAAACCACTGTTTGGGCACATGGTAAGGCTCGGAAGGGAAGGAGCGCCATTTGACTTTTTGAATGAAAAATTATCTCCATCGCTAGCGGACACCATGTCAGGTTTGGAGAGCCCCTGTGTGCCTAAACATTGGAGCTCCCCCACATGTGACCCCATTTTGGAAACTAGACCCCCCAAGGAACTTATCTAGAAGCATAGTGAGCACTTTAAACCCTCAGGTGCTTCACAAATTGATCCGTAAAAATGAAAAAGTACTTTTTTTTCACACAAAATTTATTTTAGCCTCAATTTTTTCATTTTCACATGGGCAACAGGATAAAATGGATCCTAAAATTTGTTGGGCAATTTCTCCTGAGTACGCCGATACCTCATATGTGGGGGTAAACCACTGTTTGGGTGCAAGGCAAGGCTCGGAAGGGAAGGCGCGCCATTTGACTTTTTGAATGGAAAATTAGCTCCAATCGTTAGCGGACACCATGTCGCGTTTGGAGAGCCCCTGTGTGCCTAAACATTGGAGCTCCCCTACAATTGACCCCATTTTGGAAACTAGACCCCCCAAGGAACTTATCTAGATGCATAGTGAGCACTTAAAACCCCCAGGTGCTTCACAGAAGTTTATAATGCAGAGCCATGAAAATAAAAAATTATTTTTCTTTCCTCAAAAATGATCTTTTCGCAACAATTTTTGTTATTTTCCCAAGGGTAATAGGAGAAATTGGACACCAAATGTTGTTGTCCAGTTTGTCCTGAGTATGATGATACCCCATATGTGGGGGTAAACCACTGTTTGGGCGCACGGCAGGGCTCGGAAGGGAAGGCACGCCATTTGGCTTTTTGAATGGAAAATTAGCTTCAATCATTAGCGGACACCATGTCGCGTTTGGAGAGCCCCCTGTGTGCCTAAACATTGGAGCTCCCGCACAAGTGACCCCATTTTGGAAATTAGACCTCCCAAGGAACTAATCTAGATTCATAGTGAGCACTTTGAACCCCCAAGTGCTTCACAGAAGTTTATAACGCAGAGCCATGAAAATAAAAAAAATATTTTTCTTTTCTCAAAAATGATTTTTTAGCCCACAATTTTTTATTTTCCCAAGGGTAACAGGAGAAATTGGACCCCAAAAGTTGTTGTCCAGTTTCTCCTGAGTACGCTGATACCCCATATGTGGGGGTAAACCACTGTTTTGGCACACGTCGGGGTTTGGAAGGGAAGTAGTGACGTTTTGAAATGCAGACTTTGATGGAATGCTCTGCGGGCGTCACGTTGCGTTTGCAGAGCCCCTGATGTGCCTAAACAGTAGGAACTCCCCACAAGTGACCCCACTTTGGAAACTAGACCCCCCAAGGAACTTATCTAGATGTGTGGTGAGCACGTTCAACCCCCAAGTGCTTCACAGAAGTTTACAACACAGAGCCGTGAAAATAAAAAATCATTTTTCTGTCCTCAAGATGTTTTAGCAAGCAATTTTTTATTTTCACAAGGGTAGCAGGAGAAATTGGACCCCAATATTTGTTGCCCAGTTTGTTGTGAGTACGCTGGTACCCCATATGTGGGGGTAAACCACTGTTTGGGCGCACGTCAGGGCTTGGAAGGGAAGTAGTGACATTTGAAATGCAGACTTTGATGGAATGGTCTGCGGGTGTCACGTTGCATTTGCAGAGCCCCTGATGTGCCTAAACAGTAGAAATACCCAACAAGTGACCCCATTTTGGAAACTATACCCCCCCAAGGAACTTATCTAGATGTGTGGTGAGCACTTTGAACCCCCAAGTGCTTCTCAGAAGTTTATAACGCAGAGCCGTGAAAATAAAAAATAATTGTTCTTTCCTCAAAAATTATGTTTTAGCAAGCAATTTTTTATTTTTGCAAGGGTAATAGGAGAAATTGGACCCCAACAGTTGTTGCCCAGTTTGTCCTGAGTACGCTGGTACCCCATATGTGGGGGTAAACCACTGTTTGGGCACATGTCAGGGCTTGGAAGGGAGGGAGCACCATTTGACTTTTTGAAATCAAGATTGGCTGGAATCAATGGCGGTGCCATGTTGCGTTTGGAGACCCCTGATGTGCCCAAACAGTGGAAACCCCTCAATTCTAACTTCAACACTAACCCCAACACACCCCTAACCCTAATCTCAACTGTAGCCCTAACCCTAATCACAACCCTAACCCCAACACACCCGTAACCCTAATCCCAACCCTAACCCTAATCCCAACCCTAACCACAACTGTAACCCCAACACACTCCTAACCCTATCCGTAACCCTAACCACAAGCCTAATCTTAACCCTATTTCCAACCCTAGCCCTAATTCCAACCCTAACCCTAATTCCAACCCTAACCCTAAGGCTATGTGCCCACGTTGCGGATTCGTGTGAGATTTTTCCGCACGATTTTTGAAAAATCTGCAGGTAAAAGGCACTGCGTTTTACCTGCATATTTACAGCGGATTTCCAGTGTTTTTTTGTGCGAATTTCACCTGCGGATTCCTATTGAGGAACCGGTGTAAAACGCTGCGGAAACCACACAAAGAATTGACATGCTGCGGAAAATACAACGCAGCGTTTCTGCACGGAATTTTCCGCACCATGGGCACAGCGGATTTGGTTTTCCATAGGTGTACATGGTACTGTAAACCTGATGGAAAACTGCTACGAATTCGCAGCAGCCAATCCGCTGCGGATCCGCGGCCAATCCGCTGCGGATCCGCGGCCAATCCGCTGCGGATCCGCGGCCAATCCGCTGCGGATCCGCAGCCAAATCCACACTGTGTGCACATGCCCTAACCCTAACCCTACCCCTAACCCTAGTTCTAACCTTAGTTCTAACCCTAGTTCTAACCCTAACCCTAGTGGAAAAAGAAAAAAAAAAAAAATTCTTTTTTTTATTATTGTCCCTACCTATGGGGGTGATAAAGGGGGGGTCATTTACTATTTTTTTTATTTTGATCACTGTGAGGTTTTATCACAGTGATCAAAATGTACATGGAACGAATCTGCCGGCTGGCAGATTCGGCGGGCGCACTGAGCATGCGCCCGCCTTTTTGGAAGATGGCGGCGCCCAGCGAGGAGACGTATGGATACCGGGAGGATCGGTAAGTATGAAGGGGTGGTGGGGGGGTGGATCGGAGCACAGGGGGGGTGATCGGAGCACAGGGGGGGTGGATCTGAGCAAGGAGAGAGCGGACAGGAAGACGGGGGAGCGGGCAGGCTGACGGAGGGGACCGGACCCCATAACGGAGGACTGGGGGGGCGATCGGTGGGTGTGGGGGGGCAGATCAGGTTTTCCAGCCATGGCCGATGATATTGCAGCATCGGCCATGGCTGGATTGTAATATTTCACCAGTTTTTTTAGGTGAAATATTACAAATCGCTCTGATTGGCAGTTTCACTTTCAACAGCCAATCAGAGCGATCGTAGCCACGGAGGGGTGAAGCCACCACCCCTGGGCTGAAGCACCACTCCCCCTGTCTCTGTAGATCGGGTAAAATAGGAGTTAACCCTTTCACCCGATCTGCAGGGACGCGATCATTCCATGACGCCACATAGGCGTCATGGGTCGGATTGGCACAGGTTTTCATGACGCCTACGTGGCGTCATGGGTCGGGAAGGGGTTAAGGGATATTATTACTGCAGTGATGTATTTATTTTATTTTTTGAGTATACTGTTTTAATTGGGGGGGCGGTCCTGTTACTGTGTAGAGTGACACTATGTCGCCTTTTTTTCTTCATGTGGTGTAATGTAGAAGTTGTGAAAAATTAAGTAATGTGTTCTGCAAGCGGAGCTCGAGATAACTGTGTTATTTCCTGCAGAAATGAGTCCTGGCTGGAAGAAATGATGGCGGTCTGTGCTGGATGAAAGATGAAGGACTTCACCTAGAGACGTCACTGGTGAGTCAGTGTTACCTATACACTGACACTATACACTGTATACTATATACAGAGCTCCTGTGTATAATGTCACCAGTGATCACTGTATTACCTATACATTATATACAGAGCTCCTGTGTAGAATACCACCAGTGATCTCTGTATTACCTCTACACAGACACTGCATACTAAGTACAGATCTCCTGTGTATAATGTCACTTAGGCTGCCGTCACACATTCAGTATTTGGTCAGTATTTTACATCAGTATTTGTAAGCCAAAACCAGGAGTGGGTGATAAATGCAGAAGTGGTGCACATGTTTCTATTATACTTTTCCTCAAATTGTTCCACTCCTGGTTTTGGCTTACATATACTGATGTAAAATACTGACCAAATACTGCTAGTGTGACAGCAGCCTTATGGTGATAGTATTGTGTTTTTTTTTTTTTTTTATTTCTGATCAGTATTGTAGTATTCAGTCACTATGTGGTGGTAATATGTGGTCTGGAAATGGTGTTGTGGTATTTGTCCCTTGTATGTGCTATTTGGTCGCCAAGTGGTGGTAATATGTGGTCTTGACATGGTGCGGTGGTATTTGTCCCTTGTATGTAGTATTATTCGGTCACTATGTGGTCTGGTCATGGTGTGGTGGTATTTCTTCCTGTATGTGGTAATATTGGTCTTGGTATAGTGGATTGTGTTGTGTATGGCGGTCATTTGTTCTCTCTGATATTAATTAGGAGAAGATTCTTTATTTCCATTAGAGTTTTAATGCTTTGTACACAGCGGCGGAGATGCGCTTACAGGGGTTTCCTGTGGAAAAAAGTAATCACCTCTCCACAGGATAAGTGATAACATATTGATTGGTGAGGGTCTGACTGCTTGGACCCACTCAGCAAAATGTGGAACTTTTTATCCCCATTAGACTGGAGTGGCATGTCCGACTAGATCACTGATCCATTCATTCCCTCAGTGGCTGCACTTGTTTTTTTCTGGAAGCCCCAAAGAGAATGAATGGAGCTGCGGTCAGAAATCCCACCTGCCGCTGCATTTTAAAATGGTGATAAAAGTGTCCTGTCAGGGATAAAACTTCCCCAGTTTCTAATGGTCGGATCTAAGCGATCACCAATCCTGTGGAGCCCATGGATCAGTGATAACTTGTTTTACCAAGAACCACATTAATGTAAACTACCGTAATTATACATCCCAGTTATTGGGGCACACGGTAGATGTGCGGCAGCCGCCGGTGTTTTACAGCCGATGCTCCACTATAATGACAGATATTTGCATATAGCTGTAGGGTGGGCCCCTAGAGTCCATTCCTCTGGTGGGCCCCAGACACCCCAGTCCGACGCTGTCTCCTTGTAATGCCTCCTGCCTTATGTCTGTGCTGACAGCATGCACATTTTTGTACTTTATACATTTATGATTTATATATTGATGTATTAAGGTGACTTTAATAAACATTTTTGAATATTTTTATATAATTATGTTGAAGTGGACTTTTTTGCTCCGTTTTCTTGTGGTAATTGTATTTTGGAGTGGTCCAAAAAGGGCATCCGTAGGGTGCCTTGGGAGAGTTGGGACCACCTGCTCACCATCATTGGAAATATTGGTGCTTCATGATTATTGTAATAAATGGTTTGGTTGATTGTTCAGCCTCCAGCTATCTCATCCAACTCTCCCATACACAGGAGGGCTCGAGACAGTCGGTGTCAGACTTATCCTGGCAGCGGCTTCTCTCCATGAGAACTAAAGAATCAGGATTCTGAAATCAGACATGACATATTCCTATCTACCCCGATATTATATTTCAGGGGAAAATCGGGCGCCCCCATACACATTGGCCTATGGGCTGAACTTCTCCATACTGGTGAGTTTGGAAGACGTTAGTTTTATTTCTAAGGGGACCTTTAGAGTGCTCCAGTAAAATCATAGGTCCAAACTATCCCGGATATCGTAGGACAGTCCAGGATTTGGGCCTTTGTGCCACTGCCTCAGTCTCTGGGCCAAGTGTTCTTCACTATATTACAGTCACTGCCACCATTGCTCCTCCTGCTTCAGGATACGCCTCCTCTGTCACATCCTCCTATGGTCATCAGTATACAGTGCTCCGCATTCTGAGCATGTCACTATGACTTGGGGAGCTCATCATCTCCTGTACTTCATGCAGATAATTGGAATCAGCAGTCATGCAGGTAATTGGAGTCAGCAGTGTCAGTGTGTATTTCATTCTGGCTTCTTTCTCTAGTCCCCATGTTTGCCTGCTTTTTCTTTTAACTTTGGGCTTTGCAGTCTACTGCAGGCATACACACGAACCCTGAGGAAAAGACAGAAGTGGTTTATTACCGCTTCTGTCTTCTCATTTGCAGAAACATAGCTCTCAGTCAGTGCTATGGAGAGAAAAAATGCAGTGCCAAAGCATCTATTAGACCCAATGACCTACAGAGCAGCGCTGCTTGTGCAGCGCCCCAGAGTCCTGGTCGTTGCAGTAATGTCGCTCTGCCACTAAGGGGAGTGATGTTACATCTGATTGTGCAGCGCCCCAGAGTCCTGGTCGTTGCAGTACTGTGGCTCCGCCACTAAGGGGAGCTATGGTACGTCTGATGGCACTGAAGGAGTTCATCTGATCAGGTATCACAGACACCAATACATTTCACAGTCGGGCCTCCGGGGGGAGCTAAGGGTTCTATTCACTAGGCCACTCCCCACCATAGTGGGTAAACTGGGGGTCAGACAGGAAGTTAGATCAGAAAGCTGACTGGGTTGGAACCAGGCAACACCTTGTGGCAGAGGGTGTTGTAGGGGAAGATACAGTAGGGTCTCTGTCAGGGGTGGGATCCTGACAGAGGCTTGGCAACTTGAACGAACGTAACGGGACCGTGCCTGCTCCGGGTAGCGGCGGTGCCCAAGGAAGGATTAGAGGAGAGATAGATTGTGCTGAGTGAGAAACGAGATCACGCAAAAGGAGAAATACCAGTGGGAGTCGTGCTGTAAGACCGAAGCAACATCCTACTGAGGCGCACTACCGGTGGCCGGAACGCCGAGGGAGTATCATAACATTCAGCTTCAAGCAATACTCCAAACAGCAGCAGGGCAGTCAGTCTAAGGCGGGCTGTCTAACTTTAATCACCTATGCAGTCTTGGGGGGCAACTTGTGGAGAGGGGCGACTCTAGGGTCCCGGAAGAGCTCCGAGCCTACCCGTCAAACGGGTGCCGTCCCAACCAGAACAACAGGGAGGGACGGAGGATTAGCAGAACATCATCTAATCGAGTTGTGAGGGAAATTAAGAAACAGACACAACAGTTGTGGGGACTTTCCGGAAGCACAGCAGGGAAGGACCACAACACCTAGCGCTAGAAGGAAGGCACCGATTTCCACCTGTGAAGAGAACTCTGGAGGTGCCATTGGACCGGCCGGACTTGCGCAGCCTGGTGAACCGTGTTCTGGACTGAGGACCCAGAGACCTTCAGTAAAGAGGTAAAGAGACTGCAACCTGGTGTCCTCGTTATTTACTGCACTGCACCATCTACATCACGCACACCTATCATTGTACGCCCCTCAGCAGGGTCACGGACCAGGTCTAGCCACTGTTACAACCCCAGAACAGAGACTCAGAGGCCCGGTACCGGGTACCCCTCGGCCCTGCGGCAGTGGGGGCGCTACAACTTGGCGTCACGAACAGGATCTACTTAAGCCTGAAGAATCAGGTCATGTGTGCCTTGGTACTGTGATTTGTTGTGTTTGGACTGTACTTTATTGCCAAGACTGTGCTGCGCCATTTACCGCCAAAATCCGCCGCCATTATAGCGCTGAGGAGAGCACAGGAGAAGAGGAGGGGCGTGGAGTAGGCGTAGGCAAGCTGGAGAGCGCGAACAACAATGGCCGCCCAGTCTAAATATTTCTGTGTCCTACGGACGTGTCCGTCAACAGCCGAGGTCCACCTCCTGATCCTGTTTGGAGGGTGGAGACCATGGAGACGGGGCCGCCCACGAAAGAGACCGCGGGAAGAAGACATTGGAGAGGAGATAAAGATGGCGACGCCGGGAGCACCGCGTGGGGATAACCTGACTCGGCATGGAGCCGCACCACCAGACACAGCCTCGGAGACGCCATCGTTGCGGGAGCTGGCCCTTACGGAACTACCGACGGGTCGACCCAACTGGCAGATGTCCGAGGAGTGTGTGGCCGCAGCCGAGGCCCGACAAATAGCACGCCGCTTGGAGGCTGATGCCCGCGTGCTCGCTCGGCTGGGCCAGCCCACGGAGATCCGTCTATCCCCGGTGTCCCCGACTCCTCCTAACCCGGCCGCGGCTGAAGATACGCTGCAAACCCAGAGTATGAGGATCTTGCCAGAGGCCGAACACCTGCGGCACCTGATGACGGCGTGGCGGAGCCGGCCCCAGCCTGCAGCTCGGATTGATCTGACCAGCGTTGCAGAGGTCCCATCGTCCCACTGGGGTGTAGTGGTCTCCTTTAACCCCCGATATGGAAGAGGGGTTATACAGGAGATCGGGGAGCCGCTACAAGTCCACGTGGACTGAGAGGAGGTGGAACCCTGCAGTGGAAGGTTCGCTCGCGACCTGGAGCCAGGTGATGCCGTAACCTACACCAGGTGGAGGAGAGCAACAGGCGAAGCTGGCTGGATGGCGCGGGGCGTCCAGCGGTGCATCGCGCTCCAGGCCGCCGCTGCAACCTCCGAAGATGAACTTCCCGCCGAGAAGGCAGCGGAACCTGACCCTGTGGAGCAGCGGGGAACCCGGACCCACCATGTACCTTGGGGGCGTGCAGGATCCTCGGCGAAAAGAACATCCCGGCGAGGGATCCTGTCGTTATTGGGGCGGGACCCACTCCTTGAACCAGCAGGACGACCCGTTGGTCTGGTGAGGCCCGGGAGGAAACCACCCTCTTCCCCGAAGAACGAGTAAGCATAATGCTTTAAATATGTAAATAGTTCTTTGACTGTTTGTTCGTGTCCTGTTTTGCTGCTAGACCCGTTCAGGGTTAACTCTTAAAGGGGTCCCTTTGTTGACCCGGGATCCCTATTGTTTTGTTTGATTTTCCAAAGTTTTTGCACAAGTTTTTAGTTGAAAAGAACTGCTGAAATCATGAACAGTGCATGATACAAACTTTTTGTACATAGTTTGCACCTTATTAAAGGTGCTCCCTACTGGTTTTACTTAAAGAAGGACTCTTTGTGAAGATACCACACTGGAACCTTTGCCGAGTATGGACTGGTAGCTTGAGAAGACGTGCTACCTCATAGAGACTTGGTCTCCTCTTAAAGGGGATGTTCATTTGTCGCACTTAAACGGTGATATTGCTTTAAGCCAGGTAGCAATAATGTTTCGACGAAAGACAATGATGATAATGTTTACATGAGTAAGTTATATGTGTTCAACTAGTTAATTGTGAAGGAATGCTGATGATGTTCTCTGAAAAGAAGAAGTGAAAGATAGCAGAAGGATGCAGTGGGCCCGTAGGGGTAGACGTGGTGTCCAGCATGCATGTTGGTGAGAAAGATAATGAGAAGGTTTGATGCTATATAAAGAAAATGGTTGATAACGTTGATAGATAATTAGGATAGAAGGTAAACCCTGAGTCCTCATAGGAGTCATGTAGAGATGGCTCAGTGCTCTTAAACTGAAAGTAATGTTATGCTCTATACTGTGTATAGTAGTGGAAAAGGCAGTAGGCCCGGGCTGAACGGGGCGGTCCTGCATAGAAAGGAGAGGCAGTAGGTCTGGTGCCGTTAGGACAGGCGGTCCTGCAGATTTAAAGAAGGAGAATGGAAAAGTTAAATTACCTTATAATGTGATTATAGGAAGGTCTTTAGTGGATTCAGAGTGTATGTCCTTAAAGGCAATGTTAAATTATTGTTCAACAATTTTGCACTTAGTAGAATACCCGGTTGGGTAAGAAAAGTTAATTATAGCATGTTGCTATGATATCTAACCATGTTTGTAACGTTCAAGTGTCCTCACCTCCCATAAAGGGAAGCTCTGTTTAAGTATACTTATTGTTATTGCACTCAACAAAATTGTATGTCTTTTTGCTGACTTGTATTGTTGTTTTCTTCTCAGTCCCGGAGTACTGTGTTTAACCAGGGGGGAGTGCAGCGCCCCAGAGTCCTGGTCGTTGCAGTACTGTGGCTCCGCCACTAAGGGGAGCTATGGTACGTCTGATGGCACTGAAGGAGTTCATCTGATCAGGTATCACAGACACCAATACATTTCACAGTCGGGCCTCCGGGGGGAGCTAAGGGTTCTATTCACTAGGCCACTCCCCACCATGGTGGGTAAACTGGGGGTCAGACAGGAAGTTAGATCAGAAAGCTGACTGGGTTGGAACCAGGCAACACCTTGTGGCAGAGGGTGTTGTAGGGGAAGATACAGTAGGGTCTCTGTCAGGGGTGGGATCCTGACAGAGGCTTGGCAACTTGAACGAACGTAACGGGACCATGCCTGCTCCGGGTAGCGGCGGTGCCCAAGGAAGGATTAGAGGAGAGATAGATTGTGCTGAGTGAGAAACGAGATCACGCAAAAGGAGAAATACCAGTGGGAGTCGTGCTGTAAGACCGAAGCAACATCCTACTGAGGCGCACTACCGGTGGCCGGAACGCCGAGGGAGTATCCTAACATTCAGCTTCAAGCAATACTCCAAACAGCGGCAGGGCAGTCAGTCTAAGGCGGGCTGTCTAACTTTAATCACCTATGCAGTCTTGGGGGGCAACTTGTGGAGAGGGGCGACTCTAGGGTCCCGGAAGAGCTCCGAGCCTACCCGTCAAGCGGGTGCCGTCCCAACCAGAACAACAGGGAGGGACGGAGGATTAGCAGAACATCATCTAATCGAGTTGTGAGGGAACTTAAGAAACAGACACAACAGTTGTGGGGACTTTCCGTAAGCACAGCAGGGAAGGACCACAACACCTAGCGCTAGAAGGAAGGCACCGATTTCCACCTGTGAAGAGAACTCTGGAGGTGCCATTGGACCGGCCGGACTTGCGCAGCCTGGTGAACCGTGTTCTGGACTGAGGACCCAGAGACCTTCAGTAAAGAGGTAAAGAGACTGCAACCTGGTGTCCTCGTTATTTACTGCACTGCACCATCTACATCACGCACACCTATCATTGTACGCCCCTCAGCAGGGTCACGGACCGGGTCTAGCCACCGTGACAACCCCAGAACAGAGACTCAGAGGCCCGGTACCGGGTACCCCTCGGCCCTGCGGCAGTGGGGGCGCTACAACTGCACTAAAGGAGTTCACCTGACCAGGTATCACACACACACTACACTTCACACTCCGGCCACCAGGGGAGTGGCCTACTAGATAGAACCACTCCCTCACGCTATGGTAAAACTGGGGGTTGGACAGGAAGTTAGGGAGAAAGCAGCCCGGGAGAGTTCGGGAGAGGACCTGTCAGGGGTGGGATCCCGACAGTGGCCTAGCGAAAAGGACAGATTGTTACGGAGCCGTGCCTGTAGGATAAAGCGGCAGGCTTCTTAGAAAGGACACGAAGCGAGGTTTATTGTAGAGAAGTGAGATCACAGCACAAAGGAGAATAGAACCAGTACGAGTTGAGCACTAACAAATACTTGGAGACCACCCGAGCAACGAGCATACTCGCTCATCACTATTGAGCACCCCTGCTATACAGAAATCACCTTACCGAGTAAGGTGATGAGCTCCGGTGAACTTTCTCATGCAGCAGTGGTGCCGTGAAATCACCGGCGCTCATCAGCTGATGAACTTATGTGACCTCTCTCACGGTAGCTAAGCAACATACAATGTGGGAGGGATGACGCTCCTGTGAGCGTGTAGGCAGCAGCCGGTTGTGGCTGTTCTACAAGTGATATCGCCGTGGGACACTCTGGATTATGTAGACTATACACAACTAATCCCACTTTTATTAATGTGAGAAGAAAGAAGCGATCCCATATATAAAATTAATGTTTATTGATGTTAATTTAAAAACTTACAGAATAAAAAAGCAAAATTACCGTAGGGGACACCATAATACCAGGCAATACATAAATTAATCATAAATAGCCACACAACAATACCGGTGGTTAACTATACTGAACTAAGACCGCAGTCTGGTTTACCAATCAATGCCCAATGACATCATAAATCAAAGAAGGTGGTCTATTGGTACACATAATTCCTCATACCTACGCTGCCCTTAAACAATGTATAACTTAAGTATTAGCCAAATGGCTTAATATACAGGCAGTACTATAATACGAGATACTCAGAGACCACCCTATAAGGCCGCCAAAGAACAGTATCTGAATCCACTCAACAATAGTCCAAAACGAAATTAAGCATATTACCTTATGATGATGGCGTCCCCTCACCCCGACGCGCGTAGGTATGAGGAATTATGTGTACCAAATGACCACCTTCTTTGATTTATGATGTCATTGGGCATTGATTGGTAAACCAGTCTTAGTTCAGTATAGTTAACCACCGGTATTGTTGTGTGGATATTTATGATTAATTTATGTATTGCCTGGTATTATGGTGTCCCCTACGGTAATTTTGCTTTTTTATTCTGTAAGTTTTTAAATTAACATCAATAAATTAATTTTATATATGGGATCGCTTCTTTCTTCTCACATTAATAAAAGTGGGATTAGTTGTGTATGATATTGTGGAGTGCCCAAGTGATTGGCATAGGACATAAGTGGAGCTAATTATGTAGACTATGTCAGATAGAATATATGGTTATTATTTTTAATTGTTTACAGGAGCCATGTTTTTTTTATTTTACTTTTTTTTTTATAGAAGACAAGGGCATTGGGGATTTGATGTTAGGGGAGTATAATGTGTATTTTATTTGCTTATGTATTTAATTATTTTAAAATGTTTTATTTTTTTATTTTAAGTTTGAGCAAATAGATGGCGGCTCATGAGAGACTACATCTCCCATCATGGTGAGAAGCAGGGAGAGGGACAAAGGAGCTTACCACGCTGAGAATGTGTAGCTGGAAATTTGGCACAGAGTTCCACCTGAGGGTGCAGTTTCCACTGGTGATCAAAAGAAGGTAGACGAAAAATGGAGAAAAGCCGGATTGCTCACCGGTAATGCTCTTTTAATGAGTCCACGACAGCACCCCACATGAGTTTAGTAAATGGGTGCTGTCGTGGCGAAGGGTAAAAGATTCTGGTACAACCATCCAGGGATAAAAATGGATTCTTTATTCAAATGTAGTTAAAACATTAAATGCGAGCTCTCGTACCTGACTCGTTTCATAGGCTAACTGAGGCACAAGTATAACAATCCAACATACCGTATATACTCGTGCATAAGTTGAGATTTTCAGCACTTTTTTTGTGCTTAAAATGTCCCCCTCGGCTTATACACGAGTCATTGTCCCAGAAAGTCAGCAGGGGAGGGGAGCGGAGGAGCAGCAGCAGGAACCGGCAGCTGTGACATCATACTCACCTTCTTCGGTCCGTCGCTGAATGTCCCTGCATCTCCGTTGTCCTGGCGCAGCAGCTCTTCCGGTTTTGAGCGGCCACATGGTACCGCACATTAACATAATGAATATGGACGCGACTACACTCCCATAGGTGTGGAGGGCATATTCATTACCTTAATGAGCGGTACCACGTGACCGCTCAGCACAGGAGAGCTGCCAGTGCCATGCTGGGACAACTGAGATGCAGGGACGTGCAGCAATGCACCGAGGAGGGTGAGTATGACGGGGAGCCACGCACACGAGGGGACCGAGAGAGCCATGCATATGATGGGGGAGCTACGCATGTTACGGGGGAGCCACGCATATGATGAGGGGAGGAAGGGGGAGCCACTCATATGACGGGGAGCCACATATATGATGAGGGAGGACGGGGGATCCACGCATGATGGGGGTGGAAGGGGGAGCCACGCATACAATGAGGGGACCAGTGGAGCCACACAGAGCAGGACAGGACGGGGGGGGGGAACCACACAGAGCAGGATAGGGATGAGGGAACAATTCGTACCCAGCTTATACTCGAGTCAATAAGCTTACCCAGTTTTCCGTGGCAAAATTAGGTGCCTCGGCTTATACTCGGGTCAGCTTATAGTCTAGTATACATTGTCTAAACATAAGGACAATTACGGTCATCAATGCATTTATCATTTGTGATATTTTTTATATAATGATTTTGTTTCCAATTTTTGCAGTTTTTTTAATTCATTTATTTTTCTAGGTTTTTCCCATGATTTTTTTTCTCTCTCATTATAAAAGTATGGGCAGTGCACATTGTTTGCACGGTCACCAAAGCATCTGTGGTTTGTGACTTTGTTTATATCTTTTGATCTGGGAATGATCTTGTGTTTTGCATTCATTTCTTTTTCTGAGGTTTTTCCACGTTTCCTGAAATGTATATGTTTCATGTTACATCTTCCACCTAATGTTTTCCGGTGCCAGGTCTTGTCATAGTGTACCGAAGATAAAGAAGGAATGCGGCACTCACCCGACTTCTTCAACAATTAGTCATCCTTTATTGAACGCGGCATAACATACCAAACTTGGCACGATACAGGTTACGGCATGGAGAGGGAGCGGTGAGGGAGTGTGCAGGGACAAGACGGACGACGGCCGTTTCACGCAAATGCGCTTCTACGGGTCCATGTGAGTTGTGCTAGTGATGTCATTTCCTTTTATAGGATTCTACACCACACATATAACAGATACATTCAATGTACAATTAAAAACAACATCATACTTGAAACTCTGCATTTTAAACGGATTATAAGAAGACTGCCATGTCTAATTTGTCATTTAGCCCCCATGGTCCTTGTGCGTTGGTTTTCAGAATCCAACGAGCCTCACATTGAAGTAACAGCTTATTGTGATCTCCACCTTGCTGGGGGAGTTTCACTATTTCCAATCCTGCATAGCTTAGTGAATTCGGATCACCGCCATGTATTTCTTGTATGTGTTTAACTAAACGCACTCGTCCCTTCCCAGTGAGGATGGAGTTAAAATGCTCCCGAAAACGTACCATTAGGGGTCTAATTGTCTTCCCGATATAAAATCGGTTACAAGGACAATAGATTACATATACCAAAAATTTAGTTTTACATGTTACAAAGTCCGTCACTGTGTGATATAGAGTACCGATTTTTAAAGGATTATTGATTCTATGTAAATGACACATGCTACAACCACCACATTTAAAATTGCCCTGCGGTAAGGATTTTTTCATCCAATTTATATTATTACCCGTGAGGCACTTTTTTACCACCAAATCCCCTATATTAACTGCGCGTCTATACGCAAAGCGAGGACTGCATACTGGTAAATTTCGGAAATCTGAATCGTTGGTGATTATGTGCCAGTTTTTACGAATGGCAGCATGAATTTCATTATTGAGTGGGCTATGTTTAAACGTGAAGTTGAAAATTCCGTTTTCATTAAGGCCCTCCCCCCTATTAAATTTTTTCCTTTTTCTCTTGATGTCACTACCCTTTCTCAAAAGGTCCCCTTGGGATAATTTGGCCGCCCGGGATTCTGCCTGTTGTAAAACGTGATTTGGATAACCTCTGTTTTTAAAACGCGATTTTAGATCCTGAATTTGTTGTTGGTAGCTCTCTTCGCAATTATTGATTTTCCTTAACCTTACCATTTGGCTAAATGGGTACTATTTAACGTGTGGTTAGGGTGAGCACTCTGAAAGTGAAGGATATTATTAGTCGCGGTGGTTTTCCTATGAACACTCGTTTTTAATGAACCTTCCCTTACTTTGATATTTACATCAAGAAATTCTAGATCTTTATCACCGTAAACGGATGTAAATCTCATGTTTTCATCGTTATTTTCGTTTAGAAACCGCACGAAATCATTAAAGCTCTGCTCTCCCCCATCCCACACCATAAAAACATCGTCAGCAAAACGCAGGTATAAACGGATATTTTTTAAATATGGATTAAGGGGACCGGTGATGTGCCTCTCCTCGAACGCTGCAAGGAACAGGTTCGCGAAGACGCACGCCACCGGGGTCCCCATCGCAGTACCAACCTTCTGGTTGTACCATTTGTCCAAGAATTTAAAAGAATTGTTGGACAACACAAGTTCCAACCCTTCCAAAACAAATGATACAAAGTCTTGATCCTTTTTTGTGTGCGACAGAATTCGTTGAATCGCTTCTATACCCTTATCTTGCGGGATCCTGGTGTACAGATTAACGATGTCAATTGACACTAAGGCAAAGGTGGGCTGCCATGTAAAATCTTTGAGGGCTAGCAAAAAATCCCCTGAGTCTTTAACAAATGATGGAATTTCTGCTAATAGTGGTTTCAGCAACCAATCTAGAAATTGAGAAAGCGGTTCTGTGATGGAGTTTTTTCCGGACACTATTGGACGTCCTGGAGGTCTCTCTGCATTCTTATGGACCTTGGGGATGCTATACCAGTTTGGAAACTGCGGAAAAGCTGGTATTAATTTTTCCGCTCTTCTTTGTGTGATGGTCCCTTTTTCTACATATTTACGCAAGAGCGATCTCAATTTTGTTTTAATACCATTAGTGGGGTTACTATTTAAAGCTAAATACGTGTTTACGTCATTTAATTGGGATAATGCTTCTTCGATATAGTAGCCTTTATCAAGGATAACAAGATTGCCGCCTTTATCGGCTTTTCTAATAATAACATCTTCCCATTTCTGGATTTCTCTCAATGCTTTTTTCTCCTGTGTAGGTATATTTTGCAATGGATGTCTGTACAGGATGGCTTCTATATCTTTGATGACCATATCCTGAAAAAGGTCTACATTGTTGCCGGTAGAGATGGGGGGCATCCAACTGGACTTGACGCCACCCATAAACGCACCGGTCTGCATGCAGATGTTATCAATATCCCCTTCCTCTGGTAATTCTTCAGAATTCTCGCTTAAACCTGCTAGCAGTATAGTTACATCAATATCTTTTTGATCTATCAAGGGATATGCCATAAACCCCAAAGGTCCTACTCTTACTGGCATGTCCGTTGTAACTGGTGCTACAATATTCTCTTTGTTCTTACTAAAGTATTTATGCAAATGTAGCTTTCTAACGCTCTTAAATAAGTCAATTTTAAATTCACTTAAGTCAAAGGACTCAGGTAGACAAAAATTAACACCACGTGAGAGAACCTTTATTTGATCTTCAGATAAGATTTTTTTGGACAAGTTAATAATCTGTAAGGAGTCATTAGCCGAATTATCCTCCCTTATTTGTGGGCTGCTTATTTCCACGATACGTGTTTGCGTTTCCTCCATGCGCTTTTTTCTCCTCCCCCGCCTAGTTTTTTTCCCCCTAAAGGGATTTGGGCTACTGGAAGAGGTGAGGTCGAGCGAGCTGTATTAGATGTAGAAGCTGAATCGTCTGCAGTTTCCTCGGCTGCGCTTGAATCTGAGTCTGTGATCCATCCATCCTGGGGAATTTTTTGATGTCTGATAAATTTTTTGGAACGATATTTGGAATATGGCTTATTATAATTGTTTTTATTCCACGTGAAGATTTGTCCCAGTTCAAAATCACGTTTATCCCTGAGAAATTTTTCTTTTTTCTTTTCTTTTGTATCCATTTGTACTACCACTAATTTCTTTTCTAGTTTTTTCTCAAAAGCCTTATAATTTTCCTCACTGATCCGGGATTTTAGTTCCTTCTTGGATTTTTCCAGCTGTTCACAAATCAGAACATAATCTTTTTCATTCTGGGATATAACGAGTTGCAACAAATTATTTGAGCACTGCAAGTGAATCTGTTCCCATTAGTGTTGAGCATTCCGATACCGCAAGTATCGGGTATCGGCCGATACTTGCGGTATCGGAATTCCGATACCGGGATTCCGATACTTGGCGCGTATCGGATACCGGAATCGGAAGTTCCATGATTCAAAATTCAGAAATTCAGCCAATGAGAAAGATTCCAAGTGTGGGCACATCCTGTTTAGCATGGAGGGCATGAAACTACTGGCAAGGCTGTGATTGGCTGCTTAAATGATGTCATGATGCAGTTTAAAAGTCGCTGGCGCCATTTTGCGATCACTCTGCTGTGAATTCAGTTAGTGACAGGACGCTGTTTGCTGACTGAGGGACAGTTTAGAGATAGCGATTTGCTTCTTTGTGCTTTCCAAAGGCTAATTTAGCAACCGCTGTGTTCACCTACTAATCACCTTCCTTTTGCCTTGTAGCGCTGTTTTCACAGCGATCTGCAAGGTCTCTCTGTGTGTGTGTGTGTGAGTGCAGCCCACTCTCTAGTCTGAGTGCAGCCACATAGGCCATCCATAGCTGGTTGTATTCAGTTCAGGGAGGGTGGTTCATTGCCTCATACTGTCCTTTTTTTTTTTTTTTTTGAAGTAGTGCAGGCTGCTGCACATTTTTTCCAAAAATTCCTATTAGTGTCTTTCCACCCGTCTCCAGCTAATTTGTGGAAAAACACTACATAGGATAAAGTAGAGGAGGGTTTTTGGGCCTTGCAGCGCCGTTTACGGCTGTCTGCACGGTCTCCGTGTGACTGCAGCTCGCCCTGTAGTCTGTGAGCAGCCGTAGCTTGGTTGTCTCCAGCTCAGGGTTCTTCACTGCGTCATACCGCCAAATCAATTTTCATTTTGTTTTCAAGTAGTGTAGTCTGCTGCTAATTAATTTAAAAAAATCCTATTAGTGTCTTTCCACCCGTCTCCAGCTAATTTGTGGAAAAACACTACATAGGATAAAGTAGAGGAGGGTTTTTGGGCCTTGCAGCGCCGTTTACGGCTGTCTGCACGGTCTCCGTGTGACTGCAGCTCGCCCTGTAGTCTGTGAGCAGCCGTAGCTTGGTTGTCTCCAGCTCAGGGTTGTTCACTGCGTCATACCGCCAAATCAATTTTCATTTTGTTTTCAAGTAGTGTAGTCTGCTGCTAATTAATTTAAAAAAATCCTATTAGTGTCTTTCCACCCGTCTCCAGCTAATTTGTGGAAAAACACTACATAGGATAAAGTAGAGGAGGGTTTTTGGGCCTTGCAGCGCCGTTTACGGCTGTCTGCACGGTCTCCGTGTGACTGCAGCTCGCCCTGTAGTCTGTGAGCAGCCGTAGCTTGGTTGTCTCCAGCTCAGGGTTGTTCACTGCGTCATACCGCCAAATCAATTTTCATTTTGTTTTCAAGTAGTGTAGTCTGCTGCTAATTAATTTAAAAAAATCCTATTAGTGTCTTTCCACCCGTCTCCAGCTAATTTGTGGAAAAACACTACATAGGATAAAGTAGAGGAGGGTTTTTGGGCCTTGCAGCGCCGTTTACGGCTGTCTGCACGGTCTCCGTGTGACTGCAGCTCTATCCGTTGTCAGTTCAGCCCCAAAAAAATAAATAAATAATAAAGTTCACCAAACACACCAGTTACACCACTTTACATTTGTGTAGGCCACATTAGCTCATATTCAAGTCTAGTCCACACTTTAGAAAATTAGTGTGTCTTATACCTGTTAGGAGGAGTTGCTCAGGAATAAGCACACAAAGCCGTTAGTACTTTTCTGCTTATCTTTATCAGTCAACCAAGATGAAGAAGGCAGTGAGTAAGGCACGTGGGCGTGGGCGTGGGCGCGGAGCAGGGAGGGGACGTGGGGATTCTGTGCCTGCTGCGGGCACCGGTGAGTCATCAGCACCCACTTTCACAAGGGAACAGTCGTTCATGCGCAGCTTTGTCGCCGAGCGCCGTACACCGCTGCTGCGTCAAGACCAAATTGAAGCCGTTGTGGGATGGATGGCAGCTAATGCATCAACTTCCATTAGTGCCACATCCTCTCAGACACAGAGCACTGGAGAGCAGCCATCTGTCTCTTCACCACCTGCAAAATTGCCCAGGCAGACAGAGATCCCAGGACAGGAGCAGTCTCTACTTCTGTTCTCTGAATCATCTCTTGGCTTGGAAACAGGGGGCCAGCCAAGCAGCATTGGAGAAATGGAAGAAGAGGCAGGGTGCAGTGATGCCCAACCGCTTTTTCTGTCTTCCTCTGAAGAGGCGGGTGGGCCAGTGGCTCCGGTCACCACCTCGCAGGCCGCATCAGCTGATGATGACACTCAGGTGCCACTTACTGGTGCGTGCTCTGCTGCTGAGACTACCCAGGAGGAGCAGTTGGGGGCAGAGGGTAGTGTAGATGATGAGGTCCTTGACCCATCTTGGCGTCAGGGACAGGAAGGTGGTGGGAGCAGCTCTGAGGAAGAGATTCCCCGTACGGCCCAAAGAGGGAGAGGGAGGGGGAAGACTGCGGATCCTGCAGCCTCCGCTTTGGCACCCGTAAGGAGCATGTCTCTTCCAAAAGTCAAAAGGGGGGCTCCCAAGACTTGCAGTGCCTGGTCCTTTTTTGACACAGTTGCAGATGACATTTGCTATGTCAGATGCAAGGTGTGTCATCAAAAAATCAAAAGAGGTCAAAAAGTCGCCAACCTCAATACCTCCAACATGTGGAAACATGTGCGCAACAGGCACCCGGCGGAGTTAGACAAACACACTGAAGAGCTAGGCCAACCAACAGCGGCAGCTACCACCTCTTCAGCTCGTGTTGCCTCTTCCTCTAGCTCACACGCAGCTGGTTCGGCTTCCTCCCAGGATCGCCGTGGAAGAACCTCTGGCCCTGTTGTCCAGAGACCCGCTGTCATTCCACCCGCAGCACCACTTTCCCAGTCAACCACACACTCCCAGCCCAGTCTACAGCCATCGGTAGTACAGGCATGGGAGAAAAGGCGGCCTTTCTCGTCAAACCACCCACGAGCACAGGCTCTGACTGCAGGCATTGCCAAACTTCTGTCACTGGAAATGCTGTCATTCAGGCTGGTGGAGACTGACAGCTTCCGTGACTTGATGTCATTGGCAGTTCCACAGTACAGTGTGCCCAGCCGCTTTTACTTCAGCAGGCAAGCCATCCCTGCCCTGCACAAGCATGTTGAGGGACACATAAAACACGCGCTACTGAACGCCGTCAGTAGCAAGGTCCACCTCACCACCGATGCGTGGACCAGTCAACATGGACAGGGGCGATACCTTTCCCTCACTGCCCATTGGGTTAATGTAGTTGAGCCGGGTACAGACCGTGCGAGTGGCGCAGGACGTGTCCTGCCCACTCCAAGGATTGCAGGAATCCATTCTGTACGCATTGACTCCTCCTCTTACACCAGTTCCTCAGAATCATCGCTGCAGGAGCCGTCACAGTCCACCTCCACATGGACCCGTGATGAACGTGTACCTGTTACGACCGACATGAGCACAGCCGTGGCCAAACGTCAACAGGCCGTCTTGAAATTAATTTTTTTGGGGAATCGTAGCCACACAGCGCAGGAGCTCTGGAATGCCATCAAGCAGGAGAGCGATGTGTGGTTTGAGCCAGCGAATCTCCAGCCAGGCATGGTAGTGTGTGATAATGGCCGAAATCTGGTGGCAGCCCTGGGCCTCGGCAACCTCACTCACATCCCATGTCTGGCACATGTGCTCAATTTGGTCGTGCAGAGTTTTTTGAGGGACTATCCGGATCTTGATGCACTGCTGCACAAGGTCCGCCTAGAGTGTGCTCACTTGCGGCGTTCCAGCACGGCAAAAGCGCGCATTGCGGCTCTGCAGCGCCGACACCGCCTGCCGGAACATCGCATCATATGTGACCTACCTACCAGGTGGAATTCCACGTTACATATGTTGGAGCGGTTGTGTGAGCAGCAGCAAGCTGTAATGGAGTACCAGCTGTATCAGGCGCAAAAAAGTCGCAGTCAGCGCCGTACAGACTTCACAACCACAGAGTGGGCCACTATGAAGGATGTCTGCCAGGTTTTGCGTCCCTTTGATTATTCCACGCGGATGGCGAGTGCAGATGATGCACTAGTCAGCATGACTGTCCCCCTTATCTGCCTGCTTGAAAAATCACTGCAAGCGCTAAGGGATGATGTTGTGGAAGAGGTGGAGGATGAGGATTCACCACTTCCATCATCTTCTGGACAGTCAGCGCCACGTGGTTCCTCACAAACGCGTAGGCAGGGGACAGTTTGTGAGGAGGATGAGGAGGAGTCAATGGAGGAGGAAGACATCCGTCCAGAGGAGGGAGTTCCCGAATTGTCCAGTACTCAGTGTGTACAGCGAGGGTGGGGTGATGACGAGCGGGCAGAGATCACGCCTCCAGCTGGGGACAGCGTTTCTTGGGCAGTTGGCAGTCTGCAGCACATGGTGGATTACATGCTGCAGTGCCTGAGAAACGACCGCCGCATCGACCACATTCTCAACATGTCTGATTATTGGGTGTTCACCCTCCTCGATCCTCGCTACCGGGACAACGTAGAAAGCCTCATCACACCGTTGAACCGGGAGCGAAAAATGCGGGAGTACCAAGACACACTGGTCAGTTCCATCATCTTCTCCATTCCAACTGAGAGAAGTGCTGCTACTGCATTCCAAAGCAGCTCAGTGCGTCCAGGCAGTGGTGGAGGCTCTGCACAAAGAGGGAGCAGAAGCAGTGCCTCTGCCCAAGGCAAGACCAGTATGGCCCAACTGTGGCACAGTTTTGTGTGCCCCCCACAAAAGTCTACACCATCACAGACGGCTCCAGTCAGCAGGAGGCAACGGTTCCGTCAGATGGTGACAGACTACATGTCTTGCCCTCTTGCTGTACTCCCAGACGGCTCTTCCCCTTTCAAGTTTTGGGTCTCAAAGCTGGATACATGGCCAGAGCTAAGCCAGTATGCATTGGAGGTGCTGTCTTGCCCTGCGGCCAGTGTATTATCGGAACGTGTCTTTAGTGCTGCAGGTGGTGTACTAACTGACCGTCGCATGCGACTATCCTCCGATAACGTTGACCGGCTTACTTTCCTGAAAATGAACAAGGCCTGGATCTCGCAGGAATTTGCCACTCCTCCTCCTGATTAAAAAATTAGGTCACTGTATACGTTATCCAGGTCTCCTGTTGTGTTCATCTTTCTACCACCTGAACTTAAATTCCTGGGCTCCAACACCGCCAGTTGAGGCTCAGACGTGCCGTCTGCACAGTGAAAACATACGACCCAGTGTTATTGGGTTTCAGTAACGTCAGCTGATCCCCAGCTGTGTAGCCGGCAATGTGTCATGCGACCGCCACGCTGACACAACAACTGAAATGTAAGGGAATCTGTCCCCCCCCCCCCCAAGGCGTTTGTTACTGAAAGAGCCACCTTGTGCAGCAGTAATGCTGCACAAGGAAAAAGGTAGCTATTTTGGTTTTGCTCCTTGCACACGCAAAACTTAACACTTATAAAATGTGTCCACTGATACCGTAAAACCGTCCCGGAGGTGGGACTTTCCTTCGTAATATGACGCAGCACAGCCGTCATTCCTACCCCCCCGGCGCCGCGCCCCGGCTCCTCAGCGTTGTTTGATTCCGTCCCGGAGCCTGCGCTGTTATGTTATCCCGTGGCCAGGCACACTTAGCGCTGCCCGTCTTCTGGCATCATTTGGTGTCAGGCTGGCTGCGCCTGTGCGGCCACGCTGGCCGAGAGCCCGCCTCGCAGTGTCTTCTGATTTAATCCCACTGGGGGCCTGGGATCTATGGACATGCGCAGTGCATATCTGAACCTCCACCTCTCACTCATCTCCCTATGGCTTCTTCAGACTGTTCGGTGTCAGCTGGTCCCTAATAGCATGCCACGGCCGTGACACCGCACAGTCTGGAAAAGAAGCCGTAGGGAGGGGAGTGAGAGGCGAGGATATGCACTGCGCATGGCCATGGATCCCAGGCCCCCAGTGGGATTACATCAGAAGACACTGCGAGGCGGGCTCTCGGCCAGCGCGGCCGCACAGGCGCAGCCAGCCTGACACCAAATGATGTCAGAAGATGGGCAGCGCTAAGTGTGCCTGGCCACGGGATAACATAACAGCGCAGGCTCCGGGACGGAATCAAACAACGCTGAGGAGCCGGGGCACGGCGGCGGGGGGGTAGTAATGATGGCTGTGCTGCGTCATATTACGAAGGAAAGTCCCACCTCCGGGACGGTTTCACGGCTTCAGGGGACACATTTTATAAGTGTTTAGTTCTGTGTTTGCAAGGAGCATGATGAAAAGAGCCACCTTTTCCTTTTGCATCTTTTGTGCTGCACAAGCTGGCTCTTTCAGCTACAAACGCCTTGGGGGGGGGGTTAAAGGTTCCCTTTCGACTTTCTCAGGCTTCGGCCTACATTGTGTTCCTCTGCTTTTCCACCTGCCCCTGGGCTCCAACACCGCTAGTTGCCGTCCAGAAGTGCTGTACGCACAGTCAACAGTCCCTCCTCTGTTATTGGGGTTCAGTAACGTCAGCTGTTCCCCTGCTGTGTGTGTGGCAATCCCTCCTACCTCCTCCAACCTCCTCCAACCTCCTCCACCTGTCCCTGGGCTCCAACACCGCCAGTTGCCGTCCAGAAGTGCTGTACGCACAGTCAACAGTCCCTCCTGTTATTGGGGTTCAGTAACGTCAGCTGTTCCCCTGCTGTGTGTGTGGCAATCCCTCCTACCTCCTCCAACCTCCTCCAACCTCCTCCTCCTCCACCTGTCCCTGGGCTCCAACACCGCCAGTTGCCGTCCAGAAGTGCTGTACGCACAGTCAACAGTCCCTCCTCTGTTATTGGGGTTCAGTAACGTCAGCTGTTCCCCTGCTGTGTGTGTGGCAATCCCTCCTACCTCCTCCAACCTCCTCCAACCTCCTCCTCCTCCACCTGTCCCTGGGCTCCAACACCGCCAGTTGCCGTCCAGAAGTGCTGTACGCACAGTCAACAGTCCCTCCTCTGTTATTGGGGTTCAGTAACGTCAGCTGTTCCCCTGCTGTGTGTGTGGCAATCCCTCCTACCTCCTCCAACCTCCTCCAACCTCCTCCTCCTCCACCTGTCCCTGGGCTCCAACACCGCCAGTTGCCGTCCAGAAGTGCTGTACGCACAGTCAACAGTCCCTCCTCTGTTATTGGGGTTCAGTAACGTCAGCTGTTCCCCTGCTGTGTGTGTGGCAATCCCTCCTACCTCCTCCAACCTCCTCCAACCTCCTCCACCTGTCCCTGGGCTCCAACACCGCCAGTTGCCGTCCAGAAGTGCTGTACGCACAGTCAACAGTCCCTCCTCTGTTATTGGGGTTCAGTAACGTCAGCTGTTCCCCTGCTGTGTGTGTGGCAATCCCTCCTACCTCCTCCAACCTCCTCCAACCTCCTCCACCTGTCCCTGGGCTCCAACACCGCCAGTTGCCGTCCAGAAGTGCTGTACGCACAGTCAACAGTCCCTCCTCTGTTATTGGGGTTCAGTAACGTCAGCTGTTCCCCTGCTGTGTGTGTGGCAATCCCTCCTACCTCCTCCAACCTCCTCCAACCTCCTCCTCCTCCACCTGTCCCTGGGCTCCAACACCGCCAGTTGCCGTCCAGAAGTGCTGTACGCACAGTCAACAGTCCCTCCTCTGTTATTGGGGTTCAGTAACGTCAGCTGTTCCCCTGCTGTGTGTGTGGCAATCCCTCCTACCTCCTCCAACCTCCTCCAACCTCCTCCACCTGTCCCTGGGCTCCAACACCGCCAGTTGCCGTCCAGAAGTGCTGTACGCACAGTCAACAGTCCCTCCTCTGTTATTGGGGTTCAGTAACGTCAGCTGTTCCCCTGCTGTGTGTGGCAATCCCTCCTACCTCCTCCAACCTCCTCCAACCTCCTCCTCCTCCACCTGTCCCTGGGCTCCAACACCGCCAGTTGCCGTCCAGAAGTGCTGTACGCACAGTCAACAGTCCCTCCTCTGTTATTGGGGTTCAGTAACGTCAGCTGTTCCCCTGCTGTGTGTGTGGCAATCCCTCCTACCTCCTCCAACCTCCTCCAACCTCCTCCACCTGTCCCTGGGCTCCAACACCGCCAGTTGCCGTCCAGAAGTGCTGTACGCACAGTCAACAGTCCCTCCTCTGTTATTGGGGTTCAGTAACGTCAGCTGTTCCCCTGCTGTGTGTGTGGCAATCCCTCCTACCTCCTCCTACCTCCTCCAACCTCCTCCAACCTCCTCCTCCTCCACCTGTCCCTGGGCTCCAACACCGCCAGTTGCCGTCCAGAAGTGCTGTACGCACAGTCAACAGTCCCTCCTCTGTTATTGGGGTTCAGTAACGTCAGCTGTTCCCCTGCTGTGTGTGTGGCAATCCCTCCTACCTCCTCCAACCTCCTCCTCCTCCACCTGTCCCTGGGCTCCAACACCGCCAGTTGCCGTCCAGAAGTGCTGTACGCACAGTCAACAGTCCCTCCTCTGTTATTGGGGTTCAGTAACGTCAGCTGTTCCCCTGCTGTGTGTGTGGCAATCCCTCCTACCTCCTCCAACCTCCTCCAACCTCCTCCTCCTGTCCCTGGGCTCCAACACCGCCAGTTGCCGTCCAGAAGTGCTGTACGCACAGTCAACAGTCCCTCCTCTGTTATTGGGGTTCAGTAACGTCAGCTGTTCCCCTGCTGTGTGTGTGGCAATCCCTCCTACCTCCTCCAACCTCCTCCAACCTCCTCCACCTGTCCCTGGGCTCCAACACCGCCAGTTGCCGTCCAGAAGTGCTGTACGCACAGTCAACAGTCCCTCCTCTGTTATTGGGGTTCAGTAACGTCAGCTGTTCCCCTGCTGTGTGTGTGGCAATCCCTCCTACCTCCTCCAACCTCCTCCAACCTCCTCCTCCTCCACCTGTCCCTGGGCTCCAACACCGCCAGTTGCCGTCCAGAAGTGCTGTACGCACAGTCAACAGTCCCTCCTCTGTTATTGGGGTTCAGTAACGTCAGCTGTTCCCCTGCTGTGTGTGTGGCAATCCCTCCTACCTCCTCCAACCTCCTCCAACCTCCTCCTCCTCCACCTGTCCCTGGGCTCCAACACCGCCAGTTGCCGTCCAGAAGTGCTGTACGCACAGAGCCAAACACCTCGCCAATGTGTTAGTGGGGTTCAGCACCGCCAGCTGTTCCCCTGCTGTGTATACGGCAACGTGTACTGCGACCGCCACGCAGGCACAACAAGTTAAATGTAAGGGAACCTGACCCCCCCCCCCCCCAGGCGTTTGTTACTGAAGGAGCCACCTTGTGCAGCAGTAATGATGCAAAGGGAAAAAGTGCCTCTTTTCGTGATGCTCCTTGCACATGCTGAACCAAACACTTATGAAATGTGTCCCCACACAGCGTTAAACCGTCCGGTAGGTGGAACTTTCCTTTGTCGTGTGACGCAGCACAGCCATCATTTTTACCCCCTTGGCGCCGTGCGCCCCCTCCTCAGCGTTGTTTGAATCTGTCCCGGAGCCTGCGCTGTTAGGTTAGCCCTTGGCCATGCACACATGTTGCGCTGCCCGTCTTCTGACCTCATTTGGTGTCAGGCTGGCTGCGCCTGTGCGGGTGCGCTGGCCGAGATCCCGCCTCGCAGTGTCGTCTAATGTAATCCCACCGCGGGCCTGTGATCCGTGCCCGTGTGCAGTGCATATCCTCTCCTCTCACTCCCCTCCCTACGGCTTCTTCAGACTGTGCGATGTCAGCTGGTCCCTAATAGCATGCCACGGCCGTGACACCGCACAGTCTGAAAAAGCCGTAGGGAGGGGAGTGAGAGGAGAGGATATGCACTGCGCACGGGCACGGATCACAGGCCCGCGGTGGGATTACATTAGACGACACTGCGAGGCGGGATCTCGGCCAGCGCACCCGCACAGGCGCAGCCAGCCTGACACCAAATGAGGTCAGAAGACGGGCAGCGCAACATGTGTGCATGGCCAAGGGCTAACCTAACAGCGCAGGCTCCGGGACAGATTCAAACAACGCTGAGGAGGCGGCGCACGGCGCCAAGGGGGTAAAAATGATGGCTGTGCTGCGTCACACGACAAAGGAAAGTTCCACCTACCGGACGGTTTAACGCTGTGAGGAGACACATTTCATAAATGTTAGGTTCCGCATGTACAAGGACCATAATTGAAAGAGCTAAGTTTACCTTTTCCAGCATTAGTGCTGTACACAATGGCTCTTTCAGCTACAAACGCCTGGGGGGGGGGGGGGTTAAAGGTTTCCTTTCAACTTGCTCGAGTGCAGGCTTCGGCCTACACTCCGCTCCCCCTGCTCCTCCTGCTGACCCTGGGCTCTAACACCGCCAGTTTTTGCCCAGATGTGCTAGCTGCACAGAGAAAAACACCAGCCAATGTGTCAGTGGGGTTCAGCACCGCCAGCTGTTCCCCTGCTGTGTAGCCGGCAACGTGTCCTGCGACCGCCACGCAGACACAAGAACTGAAATTGAAGGGAACCTGTCCCCCCTCCCCCAGGTGTTTCTATGTTTTACAGCTACCTTGAACAGCAGTAATGCTGCATGTGTTCAAGGTGGCTCAGAAACTTATTCTCCTTGCCCATGTTGAAGTGAACACGTCTAAAATGTGTCCTCTGTGACCATTAAAACGTCCCTCAGGTGTGATTTGACTTTGTATTGACACACGCAACAAGCTCCTTGGTAACGCTGCCCGTCTTCTGGCATCATTGTTTGGCTGCCTGCGCCTCTGCGGCCGCCCTGACCCACACAACGCCCCTCGGTGTCTTATTTATTGGGACTGCGAGGGTGTGATTGATGGGCAGGATCAGTGCATCAGTTCGCCTGTCCCTCCTCTCCTTCCGCCTTCTTCGGACTGTGCGGCTTCATGGCCGTGGCATGCGATAAGGGATCAGATGACGCCGCACAGTCTGAAGCGGGTGTAAGGACCCGAGTGTGAGAGGCCAACATATGTGCTGCGCCAGGCCCTGAATCCCAGCCCCGCAGTGTTTTAACAATGTTAAGACACTGCGGGGCTGGGATTCATGGGCATCGCGAACCGCACCGGCCGACATTACATGATGCCAGAAGATGGGCAGCGCTAACGGCGCTAGGCCAGGGGATAACACGACAGCGCAGACTCCTGTACAGCAAATAACAACGCTCGGGAGGCTGCACCCAGCACCAAGATGGGATTCTTGACACCTGTGCTGCGTCTCATTACAAAGGGAACTCTCGCCTCCATTACACAGTTTGACTGTATAAAGGGCTGAATGTTATACGTGTTCCATTCAGCGTGTGCAAGGAGAAAAATTACAAGAGCAACCTTTGACTTGCGCAGCACTGCTGCTGCATAAGCTGTGGCTCTTCTACTTTGTAACCCCTGAGGGGGGGTTAAAGGTGACTTTTGAAATCGGTTCAATTAGGCTTCGGCCTACACTCTGCTCCACCTGCAGAGCCCGGGCTCCAACAACGCTAGTTGCTGTCCGGAAGTGCTGGCTGCACAGAGCCAAACACCTCGCCAATGTGTCAGTGGGGTCCAGCACCGCCAGCTGTTCCCCTGCTGTGTAGCCGGCAACGTGTCCTGCAAAAGCCACGCAGACACAACAGACCCAAAGCTGCCGCCAGTGCAGGCTTCGGCCTACACTCCCCTCCCCCTGCTCCTCCTCCTCCTGCTCCTCCTCCTGCTGTCCCTGGGCTCTAACACACCGCCAGTTGGGGCCCAGATGTGCTAGCTGCACAGAGAAAAACACCAGCCAATGTGTCAGTGGGGTCCAGCACCGCCAGCTGTTCCCCTGCTGTGCAGCCGGCAACGTGTCCTGCAAAAGCCACGCAGACACAAGAACTGAAATTGAAGGGAACCTGTCCCCCCTCCCCCAGGCGTTTTTACGTTATCCAGCCACCTTGTACAGCGGTAATGCTGCATGTGTGCAAGGTGGCTCAGAAACGTATTCTCCTCGCACATGTGGAACTGAAAACACGTCTGAAATGTGTCCTCTGTGTGACCATTTAACCGTCCCGGTGGTGTGACTTTCCTTTGTAATGACACGCTGCAACCCCCTTGGTAGCGCTGCCCGTCTTCTGGCATCATTGTTTGGCTGCCTGCGCCTCTGCGGCCGCCCTGACCCACACAACGCCCCTCGGTGTCTTATTTATTGGGACTGCGAGGGTGTGATTCATGGGCAGGATCAGTGCATCAGTTCGCCTGTCCCTCCTCTCCTTCCGCCTTCTTCGGACTGTGCGGCTTCATGGCCGTGGCATGCGATAAGGGATCAGATGACGCCGCACAGTCTGAAGCGGGTGTAAGGACCCGAGTGTGAGAGGCCAACATATGTGCTGCGCCAGGCCCTGAATCCCAGCCCCGCAGTGTTTTAACAATGTTAAGACACTGCGGGGCTGGGATTCATGGGCATCGCGAACCGCACCGGCCGACATTACATGATGCCAGAAGATGGGCAGCGCTAACGGCGCTAGGCCAGGGGATAACACGACAGCGCAGACTCCTGTACAGCAAATAACAACGCTCGGGAGGCTGCACCCAGCACCAAGGTGGGATTCTTGACACCTGTGCTGCGTCTCATTACAAAGGGAACTCTCGCCTCCATTACACAGTTTGACTGTATAAAGGGCTGAATGTTATACGTGTTCCATTCAGCGTGTGCAAGGAGAAAAATTACAAGAGCAACCTTTGACTTGCGCAGCACTGCTGCTGCATAAGCTGTGGCTCTTCTACTTTGTAACCCCTGAGGGGGGGTTAAAGGTGACTTTTGAAATCGGTTCAATTAGGCTTCGGCCTACACTCTGCTCCACCTGCAGAGCCCGGGCTCCAACAACGCTAGTTGCTGTCCGGAAGTGCTGGCTGCACAGAGCCAAACACCTCGCCAATGTGTCAGTGGGGTCCAGCACCGCCAGCTGTTCCCCTGCTGTGTAGCCGGCAACGTGTCCTGCAAAAGCCACGCAGACACAACAGACCCAAAGCTGCCGCCAGTGCAGGCTTCGGCCTACACTCCCCTCCCCCTGCTCCTCCTCCTCCTGCTCCTCCTCCTGCTGTCCCTGGGCTCTAACACACCGCCAGTTGGGGCCCAGATGTGCTAGCTGCACAGAGAAAAACACCAGCCAATGTGTCAGTGGGGTCCAGCACCGCCAGCTGTTCCCCTGCTGTGCAGCCGGCAACGTGTCCTGCAAAAGCCACGCAGACACAAGAACTGAAATTGAAGGGAACCTGTCCCCCCTCCCCCAGGCGTTTTTACGTTATCCAGCCACCTTGTACAGCGGTAATGCTGCATGTGTGCAAGGTGGCTCAGAAACGTATTCTCCTCGCACATGTGGAACTGAAAACACGTCTGAAATGTGTCCTCTGTGTGACCATTTAACCGTCCCGGTGGTGTGACTTTCCTTTGTAATGACACGCTGCAACCCCCTTGGTAGCGCTGCCCGTCTTCTGGCATCATTGTTTGGCTGCCTGCGCCTCTGCGGCCGCCCTGACCCACACAACGCCCCTCGGTGTCTTATTTATTGGGACTGCGAGGGTGTGATTCATGGGCAGGATCAGTGCATCAGTTCGCCTGTCCCTCCTCTCCTTCCGCCTTCTTCGGACTGTGCGGCTTCATGGCCGTGGCATGCGATAAGGGATCAGATGACGCCGCACAGTCTGAAGCGGGTGTAAGGACCCGAGTGTGAGAGGCCAACATATGTGCTGCGCCAGGCCCTGAATCCCAGCCCCGCAGTGTTTTAACAATGTTAAGACACTGCGGGGCTGGGATTCATGGGCATCGCGAACCGCACCGGCCGACATTACATGATGCCAGAAGATGGGCAGCGCTAACGGCGCTAGGCCAGGGGATAACACGACAGCGCAGACTCCTGTACAGCAAATAACAACGCTCGGGAGGCTGCACCCAGCACCAAGGTGGGATTCTTGACACCTGTGCTGCGTCTCATTACAAAGGGAACTCTCGCCTCCATTACACAGTTTGACTGTATAAAGGGCTGAATGTTATACGTGTTCCATTCAGCGTGTGCAAGGAGAAAAATTACAAGAGCAACCTTTGACTTGCGCAGCACTGCTGCTGCATAAGCTGTGGCTCTTCTACTTTGTAACCCCTGAGGGGGGGTTAAAGGTGACTTTTGAAATCGGTTCAATTAGGCTTCGGCCTACACTCTGCTCCACCTGCAGAGCCCGGGCTCCAACAACGCTAGTTGCTGTCCGGAAGTGCTGGCTGCACAGAGCCAAACACCTCGCCAATGTGTCAGTGGGGTCCAGCACCGCCAGCTGTTCCCCTGCTGTGTAGCCGGCAACGTGTCCTGCAAAAGCCACGCAGACACAACAGACCCAAAGCTGCCGCCAGTGCAGGCTTCGGCCTACACTCCCCTCCCCCTGCTCCTCCTCCTCCTGCTCCTCCTCCTGCTGTCCCTGGGCTCTAACACACCGCCAGTTGGGGCCCAGATGTGCTAGCTGCACAGAGAAAAACACCAGCCAATGTGTCAGTGGGGTCCAGCACCGCCAGCTGTTCCCCTGCTGTGCAGCCGGCAACGTGTCCTGCAAAAGCCACGCAGACACAAGAACTGAAATTGAAGGGAACCTGTCCCCCCTCCCCCAGGCGTTTTTACGTTATCCAGCCACCTTGTACAGCGGTAATGCTGCATGTGTGCAAGGTGGCTCAGAAACGTATTCTCCTCGCACATGTGGAACTGAAAACACGTCTGAAATGTGTCCTCTGTGTGACCATTTAACCGTCCCGGTGGTGTGACTTTCCTTTGTAATGACACGCTGCAACCCCCTTGGTAGCGCTGCCCATCTTCTGGCATCATTGTTTGGCTGCCTGCGCCTCTGCGGCCGCCCTGACCCACACAACGCCCCTCGGTGTCTTATTTATTGGGACTGCGAGGGTGTGATTGATGGGCAGGATCAGTGCATCAGTTCGCCTGTCCCTCCTCTCCTTCCGCCTTCTTCGGACTGTGCGGCTTCATGGCCGTGGCATGCGATAAGGGATCAGATGACGCCGCACAGTCTGAAGCGGGTGTAAGGACCCGAGTGTGAGAGGCCAACATATGTGCTGCGCCAGGCCCTGAATCCCAGCCCCGCAGTGTTTTAACAATGTTAAGACACTGCGGGGCTGGGATTCATGGGCATCGCGAACCGCACCGGCCGACATTACATGATGCCAGAAGATGGGCAGCGCTAACGGCGCTAGGCCAGGGGATAACACGACAGCGCAGACTCCTGTACAGCAAATAACAACGCTCGGGAGGCTGCACCCAGCACCAAGGTGGGATTCTTGACACCTGTGCTGCGTCTCATTACAAAGGGAACTCTCGCCTCCATTACACAGTTTGACTGTATAAAGGGCTGAATGTTATACGTGTTCCATTCAGCGTGTGCAAGGAGAAAAATTACAAGAGCAACCTTTGACTTGCGCAGCACTGCTGCTGCATAAGCTGTGGCTCTTCTACTTTGTAACCCCTGAGGGGGGGTTAAAGGTGACTTTTGAAATCGGTTCAATTAGGCTTCGGCCTACACTCTGCTCCACCTGCAGAGCCCGGGCTCCAACAACGCTAGTTGCTGTCCGGAAGTGCTGGCTGCACAGAGCCAAACACCTCGCCAATGTGTCAGTGGGGTCCAGCACCGCCAGCTGTTCCCCTGCTGTGTAGCCGGCAACGTGTCCTGCAAAAGCCACGCAGACACAACAGACCCAAAGCTGCCGCCAGTGCAGGCTTCGGCCTACACTCCCCTCCCCCTGCTCCTCCTCCTCCTGCTCCTCCTCCTGCTGTCCCTGGGCTCTAACACACCGCCAGTTGGGGCCCAGATGTGCTAGCTGCACAGAGAAAAACACCAGCCAATGTGTCAGTGGGGTCCAGCACCGCCAGCTGTTCCCCTGCTGTGCAGCCGGCAACGTGTCCTGCAAAAGCCACGCAGACACAAGAACTGAAATTGAAGGGAACCTGTCCCCCCTCCCCCAGGCGTTTTTACGTTATCCAGCCACCTTGTACAGCGGTAATGCTGCATGTGTGCAAGGTGGCTCAGAAACGTATTCTCCTCGCACATGTGGAACTGAAAACACGTCTGAAATGTGTCCTCTGTGTGACCATTTAACCGTCCCGGTGGTGTGACTTTCCTTTGTAATGACACGCTGCAACCCCCTTGGTAGCGCTGCCCGTCTTCTGGCATCATTGTTTGGCTGCCTGCGCCTCTGCGGCCGCCCTGACCCACACAACGCCCCTCGGTGTCTTATTTATTGGGACTGCGAGGGTGTGATTGATGGGCAGGATCAGTGCATCAGTTCGCCTGTCCCTCCTCTCCTTCCGCCTTCTTCGGACTGTGCGGCTTCATGGCCGTGGCATGCGATAAGGGATCAGATGACGCCGCACAGTCTGAAGCGGGTGTAAGGACCCGAGTGTGAGAGGCCAACATATGTGCTGCGCCAGGCCCTGAATCCCAGCCCCGCAGTGTTTTAACAATGTTAAGACACTGCGGGGCTGGGATTCATGGGCATCGCGAACCGCACCGGCCGACATTACATGATGCCAGAAGATGGGCAGCGCTAACGGCGCTAGGCCAGGGGATAACACGACAGCGCAGACTCCTGTACAGCAAATAACAACGCTCGGGAGGCTGCACCCAGCACCAAGGTGGGATTCTTGACACCTGTGCTGCGTCTCATTACAAAGGGAACTCTCGCCTCCATTACACAGTTTGACTGTATAAAGGGCTGAATGTTATACGTGTTCCATTCAGCGTGTGCAAGGAGAAAAATTACAAGAGCAACCTTTGACTTGCGCAGCACTGCTGCTGCATAAGCTGTGGCTCTTCTACTTTGTAACCCCTGAGGGGGGGTTAAAGGTGACTTTTGAAATCGGTTCAATTAGGCTTCGGCCTACACTCTGCTCCACCTGCAGAGCCCGGGCTCCAACAACGCTAGTTGCTGTCCGGAAGTGCTGGCTGCACAGAGCCAAACACCTCGCCAATGTGTCAGTGGGGTCCAGCACCGCCAGCTGTTCCCCTGCTGTGTAGCCGGCAACGTGTCCTGCAAAAGCCACGCAGACACAACAGACCCAAAGCTGCCGCCAGTGCAGGCTTCGGCCTACACTCCCCTCCCCCTGCTCCTCCTCCTCCTGCTCCTCCTCCTGCTGTCCCTGGGCTCTAACACACCGCCAGTTGGGGCCCAGATGTGCTAGCTGCACAGAGAAAAACACCAGCCAATGTGTCAGTGGGGTCCAGCACCGCCAGCTGTTCCCCTGCTGTGCAGCCGGCAACGTGTCCTGCAAAAGCCACGCAGACACAAGAACTGAAATTGAAGGGAACCTGTCCCCCCTCCCCCAGGCGTTTTTACGTTATCCAGCCACCTTGTACAGCGGTAATGCTGCATGTGTGCAAGGTGGCTCAGAAACGTATTCTCCTCGCACATGTGGAACTGAAAACACGTCTGAAATGTGTCCTCTGTGTGACCATTTAACCGTCCCGGTGGTGTGACTTTCCTTTGTAATGACACGCTGCAACCCCCTTGGTAGCGCTGCCCGTCTTCTGGCATCATTGTTTGGCTGCCTGCGCCTCTGCGGCCGCCCTGACCCACACAACGCCCCTCGGTGTCTTATTTATTGGGACTGCGAGGGTGTGATTCATGGGCAGGATCAGTGCATCAGTTCGCCTGTCCCTCCTCTCCTTCCGCCTTCTTCGGACTGTGTGGCTTCATGGCCGTGGCATGCGATAAGGGATCAGATGACGCCGCACAGTCTGAAGCGGGTGTAAGGACCCGAGTGTGAGAGGCCAACATATGTGCTGCGCCAGGCCCTGAATCCCAGCCCCGCAGTGTTTTAACAATGTTAAGACACTGCGGGGCTGGGATTCATGGGCATCGCGAACCGCACCGGCCGACATTACATGATGCCAGAAGATGGGCAGCGCTAACGGCGCTAGGCCAGGGGATAACACGACAGCGCAGACTCCTGTACAGCAAATAACAACGCTCGGGAGGCTGCACCCAGCACCAAGGTGGGATTCTTGACATCTGTGCTGCGTCTCATTACAAAGGGAACTCGCGCCTCCAACACAGTTTGACTGTATAAAGGGCTAAATGTTATACGTGTTTCATTCAGCGTGTGCAAGGAGAAAAATTAAAAGAGCAACCTTTGACTTGTGCAGCACTACTGCTGCATAAGCTGTGGCTCTTCTACTTTCTAACCCCTGAGGGGGGGTTAAAGGTGACCTTTGAAATCGGTTCAAGTAGGCTTCGGCCTACACTCTGCTCCCCCTGCAGAGCCCGGGCTCCAACACCGATCGTTGCTGTCCGGAAGTGCTGGCTGCACAGAGCCAAACACCTCGCCAATGTGTCAGTGGGGTCCAGCACCGCCAGCTGTTCCCCTGCTGTGTAGCCGGCAACGTGTCCTGCAAAAGCCACGCAGACACAACAGACCCAAAGCTGCCGCCAGTGCAGGCTTCGGCCTACACTCCCCTCCCCCTGCTCCTCCTCCTCCTGCTCCTCCTCCTGCTGTCCCTGGGCTCTAACACACCGCCAGTTGGGGCCCAGATGTGCTAGCTGCACAGAGAAAAACACCAGCCAATGTGTCAGTGGGGTCCAGCACCGCCAGCTGTTCCCCTGCTGTGCAGCCGGCAACGTGTCCTGCAAAAGCCACGCAGACACAAGAACTGAAATTGAAGGGAACCTGTCCCCCCTCCCCCAGGCGTTTTTACGTTATCCAGCCACCTTGTACAGCGGTAATGCTGCATGTGTGCAAGGTGGCTCAGAAACGTATTCTCCTCGCACATGTGGAACTGAAAACACGTCTGAAATGTGTCCTCTGTGTGACCATTTAACCGTCCCGGTGGTGTGACTTTCCTTTGTAATGACACGCTGCAACCCCCTTGGTAGCGCTGCCCGTCTTCTGGCATCATTGTTTGGCTGCCTGCGCCTCTGCGGCCGCCCTGACCCACACAACGCCCCTCGGTGTCTTATTTATTGGGACTGCGAGGGTGTGATTCATGGGCAGGATCAGTGCATCAGTTCGCCTGTCCCTCCTCTCCTTCCGCCTTCTTCGGACTGTGCGGCTTCATGGCCGTGGCATGCGATAAGGGATCAGATGACGCCGCACAGTCTGAAGCGGGTGTAAGGACCCGAGTGTGAGAGGCCAACATATGTGCTGCGCCAGGCCCTGAATCCCAGCCCCGCAGTGTTTTAACAATGTTAAGACACTGCGGGGCTGGGATTCATGGGCATCGCGAACCGCACCGGCCGACATTACATGATGCCAGAAGATGGGCAGCGCTAACGGCGCTAGGCCAGGGGATAACACGACAGCGCAGACTCCTGTACAGCAAATAACAACGCTCGGGAGGCTGCACCCAGCACCAAGGTGGGATTCTTGACATCTGTGCTGCGTCTCATTACAAAGGGAACTCGCGCCTCCAACACAGTTTGACTGTATAAAGGGCTAAATGTTATACGTGTTTCATTCAGCGTGTGCAAGGAGAAAAATTAAAAGAGCAACCTTTGACTTGTGCAGCACTACTGCTGCATAAGCTGTGGCTCTTCTACTTTCTAACCCCTGAGGGGGGGTTAAAGGTGACCTTTGAAATCGGTTCAAGTAGGCTTCGGCCTACACTCTGCTCCCCCTGCAGAGCCCGGGCTCCAACACCGATCGTTGCTGTCCGGAAGTGCTGGCTGCACAGAGCCAAACACCTCGCCAATGTGTCAGTGGGGTCCAGCACCGCCAGCTGTTCCCCTGCTGTGTAGCCGGCAACGTGTCCTGCAAAAGCCACGCAGACACAACAGACCCAAAGCTGCCGCCAGTGCAGGCTTCGGCCTACACTCCCCTCCCCCTGCTCCTCCTCCTCCTGCTCCTCCTCCTGCTGACCCTGGGCTCTAACAAACCGCCAGTTGGGGCCCAGATGTGCTAGCTGCACAGAGAAAAACACCTCGCCAATGTGTCAGTGGGGTCCAGCACCGCCAGCTGTTCCCCTGCTGTGCAGCCGGCATCGTGTCCTGCAAAAGCCACGCAGACACTTGCTCTTGTACCTTCTGCTCCCCATCCTGGTTCCAGTACCGTCAGCTGGTTCCGGGCAGAGCCTTTGGCTTAGGTGCCTCCCTTTGGTATCCGAGTTCCACCAACGTCAGGTGGTCCTTGGTAGTGCTTTCAGGCACGGGTACCTCCTGCTTAGTAACCGGGTTCCAGTAACGTCAGCTGGTCCTCGGTAGTTCCATTGGCTCTTGGACCTTCGGCTACCCATCCGGGTTCCAGCACCGTCAGCTGGTTCTCGGCAGTGTCTTTTGCTCTTGTACCTTCTGCTCCCCATCCTGGTTCCAGTACCGTCAGCTGGTTCCGGGCAGAGCCTTTGGCTTAGGTGCCTCCCTCTGGGTATCCGAGTTCCACCAACGTCAGGTGGTCCTTGGTAGTGCTTTCAGCACAGGTACCTCCTGCTTAGTAACCGGGTTCCAGTAACGTCAGCTGGTCCTCGGTAGTTCCATTGGCTCTTGGACCTTCGGGTAGCCATCCGAGTTCCAGTTCCATCAGCTGGTTCTCGGCATTTTCTCAGCCTTCTTGTACCTTCTGCTACATTTCCAAGTTCAAGAGACTAAACACAATGACCCAGAAGACCACCCCTAAGATGACGACGACACCAGAGACGACAACCACCGTGATGACGACGACCCTGGAGACGATGACCCCGAAGACCACCCCGATGACGACGACCCCGGAGACGACGACCCTGAAGACCACCCCGATGACGACGACCCCGGAGACGACGACCCTGGAGACGACGACGACCTGGAAGACCGAGAAGCAGAAGAACAAGAGGCTGCAGAACAAAGAGCAGAAGGACATTAAGCATAACACAAAATATCAGAGCAAAAAATATTATGTAAATTATAAGCAGAAGAAGACTAAGCAGTGTATGGGGGTGAGTCCGTTCCTCCTCGTGGTGCCCCTGGATAAAGCCTGATGCTGCAGGCCAAACTGAACGCGGACAAATGTAACTGTTTTGTGACAGGCAGAACGGAAGGTGTAATCTTCAAACTTTTATAGATAACAACTACGGGAATGCCTGTCACAAATAAGAATATGATGAAGAAGTTGAATATGATGAAGATAATAGTAAAATAAAAAGAATATGAACAATGTAACCCAAAAAATAATAGGTAGAAGATGAAGAAGAAGATGAATAAGGTGAAGAAGTTGATGTCAAAGAAGCTGATGATGAGGATAATTAAGAAGAAAGCGTGGGAGAAGTAAAAAAGAAGGTGAAGGGCGTGGAAGTAGTGAAACATCAATATCTGACATAAAAAAAAAAAAAAAAACATAGTCAAATTCTTTCTAACGCCGAACTTCATAAAAAAAAATAAAAAATCCTGCTATTCTATTACATTGGGCTAAACCTCTGTCCCTTTAATATCTCCGCCACGTCCCCCAATACATCCTACAATATTCTTAGTTGTTTTCCTTCATGTAGAATGAACCTACAAGTGTATAAAGGGTTTATTTTGATTCCGATATTTTCGTCCCATTGACTTGCATTGGGATCGGGTATCGGTATCGGATTGGATTCCGATACTGTGACGGTATCGGCCGATACTTTCCGATACCGATACTTTCCGATATCGGAAAGTATCGCTCAACACTAGTTCCCATGCAATTTGAAAATTAGGGTCATCTTTAAATTGTGAAATTTCCTTGAACACTCTTAATCCTCTCGGTACTCTATTACACTCTGTGTAAGATTTTAGAGATTTTATTGTCCAATAAAGACGTATTTCTTTTTCAGCAACATGTTGAATTTTAGCTTCCAATGTTTTAGTACTAATCAGTTCTAATTCGTCCTTGTGATTACAATCCGTAAAAAACTCCCCTGCTCCCTCTCTTCCTGCCTTTAAACCATTACAAGCTCCTCCGTCGTTAGCCAAATCCTCCATTTCAACCATAAGCATGGTGCAGCTCAGCCTGATTAATTAACACTCTTCGTGCTATGACCTCTCTTGAGCACTTCAATTTCCACCAGCATAACAGAAAGGAATAAACTGTGGTCGGCACTGAACGAGCTGTCATGAAAATAATCTAGCTGCGAGGCTAATCCCTTCTTCGAGGGGTCGGACGGACTCAGCTTCTGTGGAAGCTCAGGCGGTGCTCAGCTGTGATAATAACAAGTCCATATACTACCGAAGATAAAGAAGGAATGCGGCACTCACCCGACTTCTTCAACAATTAGTCATCCTTTATTGAACGCGGCATAACATACCAAACTTGGCACGATACAGGTTACGGCATGGAGAGGGAGCGGTGAGGGAGTGTGCAGGGACAAGACGGACGACGGCCGTTTCACGCAAATGCGCTTCTACGGGTCCATGTGAGTTGTGCTAGTGATGTCATTTCCTTTTATAGGATTCTACACCACACATATAACAGATACATTCAATGTACAATTAAAAACAACATCATACTTGAAACTCTGCATTTTAAACGGATTATAAGAAGACTGCCATGTCTAATTTGTCATTTAGCCCCCATGGTCCTTGTGCGTTGGTTTTCAGAATCCAACGAGCCTCACATTGAAGTAACAGCTTATTGTGATCTCCACAATACGATCTCCACGATCTCCAGGTTAAGGAAAATCAATAATTGCGAAGAGAGCTACCAACAACAAATTCAGGATCTAAAATCGCGTTTTAAAAACAGAGGTTATCCAAATCACGTTTTACAACAGGCAGAATCCCGGGCGGCCAAATTATCCCAAGGGGACCTTTTGAGAAAGGGTAGTGACATCAAGAGAAAAAGGAAAAAATTTAATAGGGGGGAGGGCCTTAATGAAAACGGAATTTTCAACTTCACGTTTAAACATAGCCCACTCAATAATGAAATTCATGCTGCCATTCGTAAAAACTGGCACATAATCACCAACGATTCAGATTTCCGAAATTTACCAGTATGCAGTCCTCGCTTTGCGTATAGACGCGCAGTTAATATAGGGGATTTGGTGGTAAAAAAGCGCCTCACGGGTAATAATATAAATTGGATGAAAAAATCCTTACCGCAGGGCAATTTTAAATGTGGTGGTTGTAGCATGTGTCATTTACATAGAATCAATAATCCTTTAAAAATCGGTACTCTATATCACACAGTGACGGACTTTGTAACATGTAAAACTAAATTTTTGGTATATGTAATCTATTGTCCTTGTAACCGATTTTATATCGGGAAGACAATTAGACCCCTAATGGTACGTTTTCGGGAGCATTTTAACTCCATCCTCACTGGGAAGGGACGAGTGCGTTTAGTTAAACACATACAAGAAATACATGGCGGTGATCCGAATTCACTAAGCTATGCAGGATTGGAAATAGTGAAACTCCCCCAGCAAGGTGGAGATCACAATAAGCTGTTACTTCAATGTGAGGCTCGTTGGATTCTGAAAACCAACGCACAAGGACCATGGGGGCTAAATGACAAATTAGACATGGCAGTCTTCTTATAATCCGTTTAAAATGCAGAGTTTCAAGTATGATGTTGTTTTTAATTGTACATTGAATGTATCTGTTATATGTGTGGTGTAGAATCCTATAAAAGGAAATGACATCACTAGCACAACTCACATGGACCCGTAGAAGCGCATTTGCGTGAAACGGCCGTCGTCCGTCTTGTCCCTGCACACTCCCTCACCGCTCCCTCTCCATGCCGTAACCTGTATCGTGCCAAGTTTGGTATGTTATGCCGCGTTCAATAAAGGATGACTAATTGTTGAAGAAGTCGGGTGAGTGCCGCATTCCTTCTTTATCTTCGGTAGTATATGGACTTGTTATTATCACAGCTGAGCACCGCCTGAGCTTCCACAGAAGCTGAGTCCGTCCGACCCCTCGAAGAAGGGATTAGCCTCGCAGCTAGATTATTTTCATGACAGCTCGTTCAGTGCCGACCACAGTTTATTCCTTTCTGTTATGCTTGTCATAGTGTAGCCTCCATTTTTTCCATCCAAGTCTGTAAGGTTTTTTTTTTTGTCTTTATATAGGGTAGAAACATTTTTGTGCCTTTTCATATATTTTATGCTTTTGTTTACATTTTTTTTTTTTTTTACTTCTGAGTTCTGACCATTAGAATGTGGATCTTATGTGCACTTCAGTGCGTGCATTGCTTTTATTCTATTACCATTATGTGCGTTCCTCTCTCACAGCCACAGGTTCCAACTTATGGGCGTTGACTTTGTTCTAACCTATTATAATTGTCCTTATGTTTAGACAATGTATATATGTTGGATTGTTACACTTATGCCTCAGTTAGCCTATGAGTAAGGCCAGGGTCACACTTAACATATGGAAAATCGGTCCGAGTCTCCCTGCTGAGAGTCACAGGAGTGTAATGGTCATCCGTGTGTAATCCGTTTGCAATGCGATAATGCTATTTTCTCACACCTATGTATTGTGAGGTACCAAGGGGAGAAGTACTAGAAAACAGATATGTTTCTCCCCGTTTCATTTCATATGTCTCCCAGTATTGATTGTGAAGCTGTTTATTTCACTGTAATCCGGTCCTGGTTTCTTTAGTGATCAGCGTGGAAAGGACTGAGGCTTCCCTTCCACACATGCAGTCCAGGTTTTGGTCTCCTGACTGCTTCAGCTGATAATCAGGAGCTGCTGGGATCTCAGTCTCTCATCTGTTGGTCTGGGAAGCTGACACAGTAAGGCTGCATGAACTTCTCTGCTATTGTGTAGGTATTTTTCTAGTTAGAAACTTATTGTTAGTTAGTGGCCAGACGGCCTTAGATATTTTATTTCATGTTTGGCATGTGTAACATTGTACGGCAAATGTGTACAATAAATACGCCTGGTGCATACCTGTGTGGAACTCGCTAGCCTGCTACTGTCCATTGTGACTCCATAGCCACCTGCTTGGGCCAAAGCAAAGATCCCTGTTGAGCTATATTCCCACAAATGGTGTTTCGAATGCGGGCAATTGTGGCTATTGGACTGTGACTGCAGAGAAAATGCTCTGTGTATGTCCTGGCTGAAAGCTTCTGTGCTTTTGAAGAGCCAAGAGTCCAGTAATATGGAGGAACTAGTGAAACAGTTACTGCAGGCAAATGTTCAACAACAGCAGACTAATACTTACTTCCAGCAAGCCCTGGACCAGCAAAATCAGATTCAGCAAGAGCAATTGAATGCAATAAAGCAGGCTTTGCTTCGGCAGCCCCAAGATGAGAGGGATCGTGCACAAAGTGTTGCTAGTGCACAGAAAGCCATACAAAAGACTTTGCTTAAAATGACTGCTGACGATGATGTAGAAGCGTATCTCACCGTATTTGAACGTATTGCAGAACGTGAGCATTTACCGGTGGACAGATGCGCTGAAGTGGTTGCTCCATTTCTGAGCGGAGATCCACAAAAGGCCTTTTACGATTTAAGTGGAGTGGATGCTATGGACTACACCAAATTAAAAGGCGAAATCCTGGCGAGGCTGGGAGTAAACACATATGTACGAGCACAGAGGGTACACTTGTGGACTTTTGTGGAGCATCAGCCAGCCCGCTCACAAATGCATGATCTCATCCATCTAGTAAAAAAATGGCTGCAACCAGAGACTTTGACATCCGCAGAGATGGTGGAACGGGTTGTTCTAGACAAGTACCTGCGGTCCTTACCCGCTAAGATACAGAGGTGGGTTGGTCAGGGTGACCCATCTACAGCCGACCAGTTGGTGAATATGGTCGAACGCTACAATGCTTCTGAAAGCCTACTCCAAGGGATGCTATCACCTCGCTGCGCTCCCAATAAATCGCCAGAAAATTCTGTGAAACCTACTTCATCTTCAAAAGAAGAGAACCTTGCAATAAAGGGTAGCAGACCTACAAAGGACTGTGGAGGCGGTACGGTCTCACAGCAAGCCAGCAGACCTTATCTGGGGTCCCCAACGAGGAGGCAAGAGCCTATACAGTGTTGGCGATGTCGCGGGCTCGGCCATGTAGCAGCTAACTGCCCAATGACTACAGAGCCAATGGACTGTAACGCTATGAAGCGTCTTTCGTTATATGTACAGTCGGTCTGTGTTGCAGAGGTCCTCACAGGAAATGAACGACATGTGTCTTGCCTTGAGATCGACGGTCATAGTGTGAATGCCGTCTTGGATTCCGGCAGTCAAGTAACTCTGGTACACGCCAGTCTGGTGGACCCTAGAGACCTAACGAACTTAACCGTGGGCATTAGTTGCATCCATGGCGATATAAAAAACTACCCCACTGCCTGGGTCACCCTTGCCACGCCAGTAGGAACCAAAAGACACCAAGAGGCAGTCCTAAAGTCTATGGGACATGATGTAATATTGGGGAGAGACTTTCCCTTATTTTGGGACTTGTGGAGCCTTAAAAATGGCATGAACAGTCTAGTTGAGGACGATGCCGTGGAGCTAACCCCTGAGCCATTGCAGCAAGATGAAGGGGGGGCCCATCTCAGAGGAAACTCCAGAATCTGTAGACTCTCCTCTGGCTGTATATGCAGGCGACGCAGATGAACTAGAGGAGCCTATAGAAATGCCACGTCTTGAGGTGGCCCGTGGTAAATTCGGGACCGCTCAACACCAGGATCCTACTCTGGCAAGGGCATGGGAAAATGTAAAGGTCTCTGAAGGAAGACCATTGTACCCAGGGGCTCAAAATGAGTTCCCACATGTGGCGGTGCAACAGGATATGCTGTATCACATAGACAAAGTACGAGGTGTGGTGGTAGAAGAACTAGTGGTGCCCAAGTCCTTCCGCCAGGTAGTTTTGGAACTGGCCCATAAACATTCCTTGGGGGGACACCTGGCCGCAGAAAAAACAAAACACCGTATTCTACAACGTTTCTTTTGGCCGGGTCTAGCGGGAGACGTGACCCAGTATTGTCAGTCCTGTCCTACGTGTCAATTGACCGCACCTATGTCACATTTTCGAAGCCCCCTTGTGCCCTTACCAATAATAGAGATGCCCTTCGAGAGGGTAGCAATGGATATAGTTGGTCCACTAGTTAAATCTGCCAGGGGTCATCAGTACATTTTGGTAGTACTAGATTATGCCACTCGTTACCCTGAAGCAGTACCCCTGCGGAATGCCAATGCGAAAGCAATTTCAAAGGAGCTTGTTAATATGTTTTCTCGCACCGGCATTCCGAAGGAAATACTAACGGATCAGGGGACCCCCTTTATGTCTCGTATACTTAAAGACTTATGTAAACTACTAAAAATCTCCCACTTGCGTACTTCAGTATATCACCCTCAGACTTACGGATTGGTGGAGCGATTTAATAAAACCCTGAAGGGAATGTTGAAAAGGGTGGTAGATAAGGACGGGAGGGATTGGGATGCTCTCTTACCGTATCTCCTGTTCGCTATACGTGAAGTACCCCAATCCTCCACAGGCTTTTCACCTTTTGAGTTAGTTTATGGGCGGAGTCCTAGAGCCCTATTAGATATTGCTAAAGAGACTTGGGAACAAGAGGTGACTCCTTATCATAGTGTAATTGAACACGTAATGCTTATGCAAGATAGAATTGAGGCAGTCATGCCAATAGTCAAGGAATGTTTAGAACATGCACAACATGCCCAGAGCACGGTATACAACCGAGCGGCTAGAACACGAGTCTTTCAACCCGGAGACAGGGTGTTAGTATTAGTACCTACTGTAGAAAATAAATTTCTTGCGAAGTGGCAGGGCCCATACGAGGTGTTGGAGAGAGTAGGTGAAGTGAATTATAAGATACATCAACCAGACAAAAGGAAAACTGAGCAAATCTACCACATAAACTTGCTTAAGGCCTGGCGGGACAGGGAGAGTCTAATGGCAGGAGCTGCCCTTGGTGATGGACCTCGAAGGGCACCACCATCTTTGGTAAATGTCCCCCAGGTAACACTGCCCGAAGTGGGTATTGCAGAGACACTGTCCGAAAGTCGAAAACAAGAGACCAAGGAATTCATACAGAAAAACGCAGAGGTTTTCTCAGAACTTCCTGGCCGTACTCACTTAATTAAACATGATATTGTTACTGATCCACAGGTGCGGGTACGGCTAAAACCATATCGAATTCCGGAGGCTCGGAGACAAGCCATTGCCCAAGAAGTTGAGAAAATGTTAGAGATGGGAGTCATTGAGGAGTCCCGGAGTGGGTGGGCTAGCCCAATTGTGTTGGTGCCCAAGCCCGATGGGACTATTCGGTTTTGTAATGATTTTCGGAAACTAAATGAGGTATCGAAATTCGATGCCTACCCGATGCCGAGAGTTGACGAACTTATAGAGAGACTGGGTTCGGCCAGGTACATATCCACTATTGACTTAACAAAAGGTTATTGGCAGATTCCCCTCACGGATTCAGCCAAAGAGAAAACGGCCTTTGTAACGCCTCAGGGACTGTTCCAGTACCGTGATATGCCATTTGGGTTGCATGGTGCTGCAGCCACCTTCCAACGTCTAATGGATATTGTCCTAAAACCCCATGTCCAGTATGCGTCCGCATACTTGGACGATATCATTGTCTTTAGTGACGACTGGGACACACATTTGTCAAAAGTACAAGCTGTTTTAGACTCGGTAAAAACTGCTGGGTTGACTGCCAATCCCAAGAAATGTACCTTGGGATTGGAAGAGGCTCGCTATCTGGGATATAGCATAGGGCGAGGAGTCGTAAAGCCACAGACCAATAAGGTGGACGCTATTCGGAATTGGCCACAACCGGTCACCAAAAAACAAGTTGGAGCTTTTTTTAGGGATTGTCGGTTATTATAGGCGGTTCATCAAACATTTTGCCACCATCGCGGCCCCTCTCACAGATCTTACCAAGGGGTCGAAGTCGATCACAGTAAAGTGGAGCGCAGAAGCAGAGGAGGCTTTTCAACATTTGAAAACGGTCCTCTGTGACCAACCAGTGTTGGTTGCCCCTGACTTTAAACGGGAGTTTATTGTCCAAACGGACGCCTCGGGTGTTGGCCTCGGTGCAGTGTTGTCACAGGAAGTGAATGGCGAAGAACACCCAGTGGGCTATCTAAGCAGAAAGCTTACAAAGGCAGAAAAGAATTACAGTGTGGTTGAGCGGGAAGCCCTGGCTGTAAAATGGGCCCTATACACCTTACGCTATTATTTGCTAGGTCGCCAATTTAGGCTAGTGACGGACCATTCACCCCTAACGTGGATGGCCAGGGCAAAAGAGGGCAATGCGAGGGTGACACGCTGGTTCTTAGCATTGCAACCATTAAAATTTTCCGTTGAGCACAGGGCGGGCGCAGCACACGGGAATGCAGATGCGTTGTCTAGAACGCACTGCTTAGTGACTCGTCGTGTCCGACCCTACGGGCTCGAACAGAGGAAGGGGGTGTGTGAGGTACCAAGGGGAGAAGTACTAGAAAACAGATATGTTTCTCCCCGTTTCATTTCATATGTCTCCCAGTATTGATTGTGAAGCTGTTTATTTCACTGTAATCCGGTCCTGGTTCCTTTAGTGATCAGCGTGGAAAGGACAGATGGGGGCTGGAACAAAGCGTAGCTGGGTGAAGGCCCCCCATGACTGCTTTGAGCCGGGCGGTCTTTTTAAATAATGCTGTGGCTAGGGATAGGAGGATGGCAAGGGGGGGAGGAGTTAGGATAGGGGGAGGTAGGAGGAAAAGTGCGGGAAAACCGCCATTCCTTACCTTACTTCAGGACGAAGAAGACGTACAGGATGGCGTCGGCGGAGTCCATGATGTCCCAGCTTCGGGAGATGGCCAGGTCCAGGAGAGGGGGCTGGCTCGAGGCCCAGCTGGCCTCCATCATTGGTGCCGCAGGAGGATTCGGTCAGAGCTCACGGGGCAGGAGGACCAGGCCCCCAGTGAGACTATCTCCAGATCTCCCGGCGCGTGGCAGGCGCAGGCTCCGGAGCCCCTCCAGGGACCCTGCGGGCGGTGAGTCCGGCGGCGCTGCCTCCCCCGGTCGCTCCCGCTCCGGCAGGAATCCAAGTACCCGGCCTGCACGCGCCGGGCGTCAGACCCAGGACATCGCCGCTGCTGCCGGGAGCGCCGGACCGGAAGTGCGGCCTGCGCGATCCAGGCAGAGCGCAGCCGCAGCTTCCCCCGCTCCTGGCAGGTCCCCGGCTCACAGTGGGCGCACGGCCGCTGCTTCACCGGCTCCTTCCAGTGTACCGGTGTCCAGAGGGAGAGCGGCCGCCGCTTCCCCTGCCCTCATCAGATCCACAGCGCCCAGGGGGCGCGCGGCGGCAGGAAGAAGTAGAGCAGCGCTGCCAGGAAGGGCAGCTCAGCCAAGAAGAGCGGCACAGCCAGGAGGAGCAGCAAGAGGAGCAGCAAGTCCAGGAGGTGCAGCACGGCCAGGACGAGCAGCAGCAGCAGCAGCCAGGAATCCGGCCCCTTTACCTGCGGCAGGCACTCACAGCCCATCACCTCCCAGGGTGCCTGCTCGGATGACCACAAGGAGTACACAGGCGGCGGATGGTCAGCGGTCAGGAGGTCTTCTACGTCCCGCTTGTACAGAACGGCGCAGCGGAGGGAGAGATGCAGGCAGCAGTGTCGAGCTCCCTGCCCGGGAGCGAAGATCGTTACACGACCGGGCGGGCTCGCCCGGGTTGGAACACGGGGATCAGTCGCGGTCGCCCAGGAGGTCTCCGGAACACAGAGCAGCGTTTACCCGTTACCCATCGGACGGTGAGGTGGCGGGGGATACTGACCACAGACGGAGGAGTGGGTCCGTACAGCAGCTACAGCACGCGCGCGGGCCTAGGGCATCGACGTGGCGAGGAGGTGTCGGAGTCCAGCGGTGATCGTCACGGGAGGCCAGAGCAACAGGGATCCGGAGGTCCGGCTGGCGGGGACACAGCACCCGCGCAGCGTTGTGAGTATGAGTCTATGTCCGGTTTGTCGCCCGCAGGGGCCGAGTTACAGGAAGCTAGGAGTGGTCGGGTGGTGGTGTGTGAGGAACGGCATAGGAGTGGGCCGATTGTGGCGGAGGTACCAGGTATGCAGGATTTATTGCAGGGTATGTCGCAAATTTTGCGTAGATTGGAGGGAGGGTCAGCAACTGGGGTTGCCGCATCGCTGGTTGAGGCGTGGTTGTCTGGGCGGGGGGTGGAACCCCCGTTGGGGAGTGGTTTGGTAAGCCCTGGTCGGGTATTGGAGGTTGCATCGTCGGGTGTATCGGTTTCGGTTCAGACAGAGAAGGAAAAAGGCGATACGGTCAAATTAGATGACAGAGCGAAAGGGGAAGTTTATGTGTGCTTTGAAGGGCCGTTGGGAGCGCATTTAAAAAAGGTGAAGGAAAAGATTTGGAGAGACGAGTATGTGGAAATTTTTTCCCTGCTCCCGTTGGAGAAGTTCAACTTGGATAAAGGGAAAAAAGACGATAGCAAAAAGGAGGAGGAAGAAAAGCGGAGGTGGCGGCTAATTCCGCAGACATTTGTGAATTGGTTGCAGGCGTTTGCGATATTGGTGAGTGTAGTGGGGGAGAAGGCTCCTGAGAATTGCTCGGGTTTATTTTGCTATTTAGATGCGATTGGGGAGGCGCATCGTTCTTATGGCGGTCAGACGTGGCTGCGGTATGATGAGCAGTTCAGGCAGCGAAAGGCGGTAAGGCCAGAAATTAGGTGGGACCAGAAGGATATAGGCCTTTGGCTGAAGGTTATGGCCCCAGCTAGGCATGGGCAGTCCTTTCATGGGTCCGGGGGTGGTGGCAGCCAGCAGTCGGGACACGGAAGCAGTAGTCAGGGTGCACAGGGAGCGAAGGAGAAGTCTGGAACCTGCTGGCAGTTTAATGACGGTCAGTGTAAATACGGTAGCACCTGTAAATTTAAGCATGTGTGTTCCCACTGTAATGGAAGTTCACACGGGGCTTCAAAGTGTTTCAAGAAAGGAAAAGGAAAGCCAGCCTTAGATGCCGGTCAAGGGGGAGAGCCCGGTGAGGCTTCACGAGATGGCCCCCTTTCTAAATAGGTACCCCGATCAGTTGAAGGCAGGTATTATTTTCAATGGTTTTGCGGATGGTTTTAGGATTCCTCCCCCGAGTCACGAGGTTCCTTTTTCGGTTAAGAATTTGCGGTCGGCAATGTTGCATGCCGAGGTTGTTGATGTTAAACTCAAGAAAGAAGTGGAGTTGGGAAGGATGTCGGGGCCGTTTTTGCATCCGCCGACGGAGGGTATGGTGGTTTCCCCTTTGGGGGTGGTGCCTAAAAAAGAGCCGAATAAATTTCGGTTGATTCAGCATTTGTCGTATCCAAAGGGTCGGTCGGTAAATGATGGCATCGCCCAAGAGCTGTGCTCGGTTGAGTATACATCATTCGATGCAGCGGTGCAGTGGGTGAGAAGGCATGGCCCTGGGGCGCTGTTGGCAAAAACGGATATTGAATCGGCCTTCCGTTTGCTTCCGGTGCATCCGGACAGCGTTCCGTTGTTAGGTTGTTTTTGGAATGGTGGTTACTATTTGGATAGATGTTTGCCAATGGGCTGCGCCATTTCTTGTTCATTGTTTGAGACGTTTAGTACTTTCCTGGAGTGGGTGGTTAGGGACGTTTCGGGAGTTCAGTCGGTTATCCATTATTTGGATGATTTTTTGTTTATCGGGCCGCCTGATTCCGCAGTTTGCCGTAATACGTTAACGGCTATGTTTTGGGTCGCAGACCTTTTTGGAGTTCCATTAGCGGCGGATAAGACAGAAGGTCCCAGTACGGTATTGAGTTTTTGGGGAATTTTAATTGACTCCGAGAAAATGGAGTGTCGGTTGCCGGAAGATAAGTTGGCCATGTTGCAGCAGGAGGTTGAAAGAGCTAGAAGGAAGCGGAAGCTGACTTTCAAAGAGTTGCAGTCTCTTTTGGGTAGATTGAATTTTGCATGTCGGATCATACCCATGGGCAGGATATTTTGTCGCAGGTTGTCGGTCGCGACGGCAGGCGTAAAGGAGCCACACCATTTTATTCGCCTGAGCAAGGAACACAAAGATGACTTGCTAGTGTGGCAACGTTTCCTGTGCAACTACAACGGGCGGTCGTTGATTCAGCAGGAGGTCTTAACAAACTTTGATTGCGAGATATATACGGATGCAGCCGGTTCGGCTGGTTACGGGGCCTATTGCGGTGGTCGTTGGTGTGCCGGACGGTGGCCGGGCCAGTGGAGGGAGTTGGGCCTTACCAAAAACCTGGTCTTGTTGGAATTGTTCCCTATCGTGGTCGCGGTTTCCATTTGGGGGGAAATGTTTGCTAACAGGAGGATTCATTTTCATTGCGACAACATGAGCGTCGTGTCAGTGATGAACAGTTTGTCGGCCTCATCTCCCCCTGTGATTAAGTTGGTGAGGGAGTTGGTTTTTCGGTGCTTGGAGCTGAATGCTTGTATTTCGGCGGTGCATGTGCCGGGTGTGCAGAACTCAATAGCAGATGCATTGTCTCGTTTCCAGTGGGACCGTTTTCGGGAATTGGCGCCGGACGCGGAGATCTCGGGAGAGGAATGCCCTTTGCATCTTTGGAGCGTGATTATGGATGAGCGGGCCGGTTGATTCAGGAGTCTGTTACGAGACAAACATAGGCATCATACGAAGCATCTTGGCGAGTATGGCAAAGTTGGGTGTCGGTGTGGGGCCAGTTGGTGTCTGACGAAGATAGGATGTTGGCAGTGTTATTTTTGATCGGGAAGGCGGCCGAAGAAGGTTGGTCGATTTCGAAGGTGAATAAATTTGTTGCTGGATTGGCTTTTGCTTTTAAGTTGCAGGGGTTGGTGGACGCGACGAAACATTTTTTGGTCAGACAGGCACTTAGGGGTTTTAGGAGAGGTAATCAGACGATTGACCGTCGCCGCCCCATTTCGTTTAGCCTTTTAGAACGGTTGGGTGGAGTCTTGGAGATTATTTGTGGTTCGAGTTTTGAGTTGGCGTTGTTTCGTCTCGCTTTTTCCTTAGCATTTTTTGGGGCTATGCGCGTTGGGGAGCTGGTGTCAACGTCCAAAGTTAGAGCAGGGGGTTTGTTGGCGGAGGATGTGGAATTTTGGACGGGGGGTATCGTTTTTTGGATTCGGCGTTCAAAGACTGACCAAATTGGGAGAGGAAAACGTGTGGTGCTGGGGAGGGTTCACGGGTCTCTAATGTGCCCTAGAGGTTGTCTGGAAGCATACTGGCAGTTATGGTCAGGCAGATCCGGCCCTTTGTTGTGTCACGCAGAGGGGTCTTTTTTGTCATGCTTTCAATTCATTGCGGTATTAAGGAGGGGCTTGCGGGAGTTGGGCCTTTCTCCGGAGTTGTTTGGGTCGCATTCATTTCGTATCGGGGCGGCATCAGAAGCGGATAGTTTGGGTTTGGGCGCGGAGGACATTTGCAGAATTGGCAGGTGGACTTCGAATCGGTACTTAAGTTACGTCCGTCATTAATTTAGTAGTGCGGTTATGTTTTTGTATTTGACCCCAGTGTTTTTCTTCATACATTTTGTTGCAGGTGTGTCCCCTTACTTAGCCTGGATCTTCGGACATTCGTTCGTTCACTGGGGGGCGCTGCGGTCCGAGGTCAGGCCGGACGGTAGGCAACTGGGGTTTAGTAGGCGTCAGGTTGTCATTCGGTGGTTGGGATATAGGGGGATGGTGTGGAACAGGGCCCTTCCTGAATTTTCTAAGGCGGTTCGTTTAGACAGACAACCTGACATTTTAGTTGTGCATTTGGGGGGGAACGACTTGGGTGTGCGGCCTGTCAGGGAGTTGATTAGGGTCATACGGTTCGATTTGTTGAGGTTGCAAGTATCATTTCCTGGGGTGTTGATTGTGTGGTCAGATATTGTGCCTAGAAAACGGTGGAGGGGGGCTAGATCTTTGAAAGGTATTAATAGGGCTAGGGTTAAGTTGAATAGGGCAATAGGGGGTTTTGTTTCCAGAAGCGGGGGGATTAGCGTTAGACATTTTGAATTGGAGTCAGGGCTTGGTAACTACTGGATGGAGGACGGAGTTCATTTAAACGCGATTGGAATTGATTTGTGGACTTTGTCATTGCAAGAAGGAGTTGAACGGGCGTTGGTGGCGTTGGGGCACTCACGAGCCTGAGGTGGTCAGGGCTGTTCGTGTGTGGTGGGGGGGTGGGGGTTCTTGGAGTTGACGCTGATTGGTTGGGGGAAGGAATTAGAGCATAATTACAGGCAATTTAAAATGTGGTGGGGTTGGATCTGGCTTTTTGGTATGGGCTCTGGACGGGGTCTTTACCCTGGGAGCTGTTGGTGGTTTTTTCTCTTCCCGGAACGGGATGTACGGTGCCCTCGAGCTGGTTTTCACGGCTGAGGGTAATATGGTGGTCGATCTTCTTTTGTGGGGTTTGCCAGATCTTTTTAGCTCCAAGAACCCTCCCCTCGAATTTATACTGTTGTATTTATGTTTATGTTAATTTTTGTTAATAAAAGTTGGCCGCTGTGGCCAAAATATCCAAAAGAATAATTAGTCATGTTTTTATTCAGGGTAAGGGTTGGGTCGGTGGGCAGGTGTTGGTGGTTAGGTTACATACGTAAGAAGAGACCGTACTCGGCATACGCGGTCAAGATGGGGGCTGGAACAAAGCGTAGCTGGGTGAAGGCCCCCCATGACTGCTTTGAGCCGGGCGGTCTTTTTAAATAATGCTGTGGCTAGGGATAGGAGGATGGCAAGGGGGGGAGGAGTTAGGATAGGGGGAGGTAGGAGGAAAAGTGAGGGAAAACCGCCATTCCTTACCTTACTTCAGGACGAAGAAGGCCCACCCACCCTCCCTTGTTGGCTTGTATTTAGGGGTTTTTTAATGAAAGGGGGGGAGAATTGTTGTGAAGAGTTTATACACTCACTGGCCACTTTATTAGGTACACCTGTCCAACTTCTTGTTAACACTTAATTTCTAATCAGCCAATCACATGGCGGCAACTCAGTGCATTTAGGCATGTAGACATGGTCAAGACAATCTCCTGCAGTTCAAACCGAGCATCAGTATGGGGAAGAAAGGTGATTTGAGTGCCTTTGAACGTGGCATGGTTGTTGGTGCCAGAAGGGCTGGTCTGAGTATTTCAGAAACTGCTGATCTACTGGGATTTTCACGCCCAACCATCTCTAGGGTTTACAGAGAATGGTCCGAAAAAGAAAAAATATCGGATTACGTACCGGTAATGCTCTTTTATAGAGCCCACGACATCACCCACTGAGAGAGGGGATCCGCCCCTGGGAACAGGAAACCTACAGAGAGATAAAAGGGGCGGCCCCCCCTCGCTCCTCAGTTGTTTTACAGAGAATAAGGAGGAACCGCCGCCAGGCTTATTAGTTCAACAGGTTCAGTTATATATACATATTTACAACTTCATAGCCTCTTACTCTATTATATACATCTCCCTACAAGACACCACGTGCAACTAAATAAAGAAAAGGGAGGGAATCGAATGGGTGCTGTCGTGGGCTCTATAAAAGAGCATTACCGGTACGTAATCCGATATTTTCTATTCGCCACGACAGCACCCACTGAGAGATTTACAGAGATTGTAGATTGGGTGGGTTAACTGAGTCAAGAACCGAAACCCCAAAGGTTAGATCAGAAGCAGCAGATAGGTCTAGTCTATAGTGCTTATAGAAGGTATTAGGCGAAGACCAAGTTGCAGCCTTACATATAAGGTGTATTGGCACGTTCGCTCTTTCTGCCCAGGAAGTCGACACGGCCCTAGTGGAGTGTGCTCCGATATGCAGAGGAGGATCTCTTCCCTTAGATTTGTACGCCAAGATTATAGCATCCCGGATCCAGCGCGACAGTGTGCACTTTGTGACTCTGGATCCTTTGTTTTTCCCCTGGAAAGACACAAAGAGAGACCTACTCTCCCTCCAGTCCCTAGTTCTTTCTATATAGGTTAGAATAGCTCTTTTAACGTCTAGGGTATGAAGCCTAGCTTCTTCTGGAGTCGAGTGGTTCTCATAAAAGGTAGGTAACAAGATCTCCTGAGACCTATGAAAACTAGTGGCCACCTTAGGGAGATAACATGGATCTGTTTTTAAAACTATTCTGTCAGAAGTCACTGATAGGAATGGAGGATCTACTGATAAGGCATGGAGATCACTCACCCTTCTGGCAGATACTAATGCCACTAGTAATATCGTTTTTAATGAGATATGCTTCAGAGAGGCTGTCTGAAGAGGCTCAAAAGGGCTTTGTGTCAATGCATCCAGGACTAACGTCAGATCCCACTGAGGAATCTGTGGTACTCTAATAGGTTTTGATCTCTCGCAAGCAGAAATAAACCTAGATATCCATCTATTGCCTGCAATATCAGAATTAAATAGAGCTCCTAGAGCCGAAATTTGGACCTTTAATGTGCTAACCGAGAGTCCCAAGTCCAGACCCTTCTGTAGAAATTCTAATATTGAGAATATAGGAACTTCCGAAGAGAGTTGTGCAGTATGGAATTCAAGAAATTTCTTCCAAATCCTAACATAAATTCTGGTAGTGGAAGGCTTTCTACTCCTCATGAGGGTATTTATTAGCCCCCTAGAGAACCCTCTAAGCTCTAGTAATTGCCTCTCAAATTCCAGACAGTCAAGTTCATTCCTTTCACTTGAGGATGTAGGAACGGCCCCTGAGATAGAAGGTCTTTGGTCTGAGGCAGAATCCAGGGGTCTGAAATTGACATCGCTCTGAGCCACGAAAACCATGGCCTCTTGGGCCAGAATGGGGCTATCAGAAGGACTCTTGCTCCTTCTTCCCTTATCTTTCTTATGACCACTGGCAGTAGATTCCATGGAGGGAATGCATAGGCTAGGTCGAATGCCCATGTTATATGGAGGGCATCGAATATGTCTGGATTGTCCTCTCTGCATAGAGAGGCGAACATCCTCACCTGACGGTTTGCTCGTGTGGAGAACAAGTCTATCTGGGGTACACCCCATTTGGCTGTTATTAACTTGAACACTTTCCTGTTGAGCATCCATTCCCCCTGATGCAGAGTGTGGCGGCTGAGGAAGTCTGCACGAAGATTGTCTATGCCTCTGATATGAACTGCCGACAAGGATAGTAGGTGACCTTCGGCTAGCTCCATGATGTCTGAAGCAACTCCCATAAGATTTTCTGACCGAGTACCTCCTTGACGGTTCAGATAGGCCACTGCGGTTGCGTTGTCGGAGAAGACCCTTGTGTGAGAGCCTCTCAGCTGAGGGAGAAAGTGGAGCAGGGAATAAAATATAGCCTTCAACTCTTTTACATTAGAGGAATTCTCAAGCTCTGCATAAGACCAGAGACCCTGGGCTACCTGATCCTGAAAGTGTGCTCCCCAGCCATCGGGACTAGCGTCCGTGGTAACGTTAGTGGATGAAGTGATAACCCATAAAACTCCCTTAGATAGATTGTCCCAATCTAACCACCATGCAAGGGAGTGTATTACATCTGACGTTAGAACGACTGTGTCATCCAGCTTTCCTTCCCTCCTAATGTCCTCTTGTAATACAAATTTCTGTAGCTGTCTAGTGTGGAATTGCGCCCATTGGACAGCGGGAAGACAGGAAGTCAGGGAACCTAATAAAGACATGGCATTCCTCAATGACATACTACGCTTACTGATGGCTATACTCACTTTATGATTATGGTGGTCTTTTTCTCATCAGGAAGCCTACATATCTGGTCAACTGAGTCCAATAGGAGCCCCAGAAATTTCTGACATGTCACAGGCTGGAGCCTGGATTTTTCCCAGTTTATAATCCAGCCCAGTTTTTGCAAAGAAAATACTACTTCCCCCAACCTCCTCTCACACTGTAGGGAATCTCTACCTACAATCAACAGGTCATCTAGATACGGAATTACTAGTGTGTCCCTTACTCGTAGGAAGGACATTACCTCTGATAGTAATTTGGTAAAAACCCTTGGAGCCATGGATAAACCAAATGGCATAGCCCGGTATTGTAGGTGACAGACCTGCCCCTCTATAACCACTGCTACCCGGAGAAATTTTTGGTGTAACTGGTGTATGGGGAGATGGTAGTAAGCATCCTTAAGATCCAATACTACCATGTAACAATTTGGAAACAAATTTTTAATAGCTGAACGAATAGATTCCATTTTAAATGTTCTGGGTTTTATAAAGGAATTTAATTTTCTCAAATTGATTATGGTTCTGAAAGAGCCGTCCGGCTTAGAAATTAGAAATAAGGGGGAGTAGAAGCCCTTCCCTATCTGGGATGGTGGTACTTTTATTAATACGTGTTTGGATATGAGGGATTTAATTTCCGTTTCAAGGGCCTCCTGCTGAGGCCTAGATTTTAAGGATGTAAGAAGGAAGGAATCCGGAGGTGTTTGGATGAAATCTAAAGCGAGGCCTGAAGAAACTAAATTGATGGCCCACGGATTGACCGTTATTTCCTTCCATTGCTCTGCAAAGTGTAGAAGTCTAGCTCCCACTGGCAGAACCGGGTCAACGGAATTTATCCGCTGGCTTAAAGGGACGTTTATTGAATAGATTTCCTTTTTGTTTGAATTCTTTATTATTATTCCATCGGTCTTTAAAGCCTCCCTTCTTGCCGAATGGTGGCTTCCTGAACGCCCTTCTGTAAGAAGGAATAAAGGGATTAGGGAACCCCTTCTTCCTTTCACCCGCCTTAGTGAGTATTTCGTCTAATACTGTTCCGAAGAGGTACTCACCCTGACAGGGTATGGCACACAATTTAGACCTGGACTGGGCATCTCCTTTCCAGTTTTTTAGCCATAAGGCTCTACGAGCCGTGTTAGTAAGACTGGCCGTTCTGGCCGCTAGACGGAGTGAGTCAATAGAGGCATCAGAAATAAATGCCGCAGCCCCCTTAATTAAAGGAATAGCGGAGCGCAATTTTTCCCTGGATACTCCGGTTTTAATGTTTTGGTCCAGCTGGTCAAGCCAAACTAGCATAGACCTGCTAGTAGAAGTGGCTGCAATTGCAGGTTTAAAGGCCGTTACACAGGCTTCCCATGACTTTTTAAGTATTGTGTCAGATTTCCTGTCCATAGGATCTGATAAGGAACCTGCATCTTCAACTGGCAGGGAAGAACGGCGGGAGGTGGATGCCACCGCCGCATCCACTTTAGGTACTTTGGACCAAGTGGTCAAGTCCTCATCATCAAAGGGGTACCGCCTTTTACACGAGACTGGCACAAACCCCTTTTGTCCTTTACTCCATTCCCGTTTAACCAGGTCCTTGATGGCCTGATTCACTGGAAACACATGGCCTTTTTTCTGTGAAAGACCAGCAAACATAGCGTCCTGAGGTGTCTGAGGTTCCTTAGACTCTGCTACCCCCATAGTACCTCTCACTGACTTAATCAGATTATTTACACTGTCTGTGGGGAAACAGACGTAATCCTCCTCATCCGAGGAGCCTGATTTCTGAGAAACGTCTGAGCTGACCTCCCCACTTTCTGCTGACGTGTCTGCTGCAGGTGAAGGCGCCTTCCTGGTTCTTTTCTCAACATTCACCGCCGGACTACCTCCCAAGGACTGAAGCTCTTCCCTGATCATGAGACGAATCTCCTTCATCCTGACCGAACTCTCCTGCTGCAAGGTGTAATCTATGCAACTCTGACATAATTTTTTAATATAGGAGTCCGGCAGGGGCTCAATACACATCGCACACTGCTTGTGCCTAGATTTCTCCGTCCGCTTACCCTATAAGATAGAAGTAGGAGAACTACCATTAGCCCCCATAAAGCCAGCTACACATTTACCCAGGAGTAAGGTTAAATACCGTCTGCCGGGTTGTACGATCAGCTTTCGGTGCAGAGCGGCCTGACTTTTTCACAGATTTCTCAGCGGAGTCACTTCTCTTTGAGTGTCCACTGCCTTTCTCTTTGGCATCACCACTAGGCAGGATTAAATCCTCCAGTGGGCGCTCGATATCCTCCTGGGACGACATGTTGCGCAACCAGGAGAGCTCTAAACTGCCTTATATAGCACCGCCTGTGCTTCACAGCTGAGAAAGCACTCCCCCCTTTTTTTTTTTTTTTTTTTGTACCTGACCATAGAGGAGATTAGCGATTAGTCCAGGTGTGTGGCCCGCAGTCTCCTTCTCCAGCCGCAGATGCTTGTAGTAATTACCGGCAACCGCAATGGCGCCTATAGCCGAGCCCAGGCTGACCTCGCGACCTCGGAAGTTCCACTAAGCATTTCCGGGACGCCGATGCTACTGCGCATGCGCCGGCGTCCCTGCTACATGCTGGAAGACGCCGCACCTGCAGCCATGTCAGACCTTCAGTATCTCCGCTCCGGAGCACCAGGAGGGGAACCAACCACCGGGGAGACGCCAGCACCACCGCAGCTCCATATTTCTTAGGAGTATATCCTCTTACCTGCCCAGGACCCCGGGCCGGACGAGGTAGGTGCCGCTCCGCATCATTGGTGGCCCATACAACAGTGTCCCAGCAGGGAGACTGTTGACAGCATCAGCAGACGAGGGGTCCACAGGATCATCCCCCGTCTCTGTTCTACCCGCTCTGGAGCCCCTGCCGCTCAGCAGAGTCGTACAGGCGGCAGTCCAGGCGGGTTTTTCCTCTTCATACTCCATAGAGTCTTCTCTGTGGGTTCCCGTCTAGGAACAGGAAACCAACTGAGGAGCGAGGGGGGGCCGCCCCTTTTATCTCTCTGTAGGTTTCCTGTTCCCAGGGGCGGATCCCCTCTCTCAGTGGGTGCTGTCGTGGCGAATAGAAAAAATCCAGTGAGCGGCAGTTCTGTGGGCGGAAATGCCTTGTTGATGCCAGAGGTCAGAGGAGAATGGGCAGACTGGTTCGAGCTGATAGAAAGGCAACAGTGACTCAAATCGCCACCCGTTACAACCAAGGTAGGCCTAAGAGCATCTCTGAACGCACAGTGCGTCGAATTTTAAGGCAGATGGGCTACAGCAGCAGAAGACCACACCGGGTACCACTCCTTTCAGCTAAGAACAGGAAACTGAGGCTACAATTTGCACAAGCTCATCGAAATTGGACAGTAGAAGATTGGAAAAACGTTGCTTGGTCTGATGAGTCTCGATTTCTGCTGCGACATTCGGATGGTAGGGTCAGAATTTGGCGTAAACAACATGAAATCTTTGGGATGTGGTGGAACGGGAGATTCGCATCAGGGATGTGCAGCCGACAAATCTGCGGCAACTGTGTGATGCCATCATGTCAATATGGACCAAAATCTCTGAGGAATGCTTCCAGCACCTTGTTGAATCTATGCCACGAAGAATTGAGGCAGTTCTGAAGGCAAAAGGGGGTCCAACCCGTTACTAGCATGGTGTACCTAATAAAGTGGCCAGTGAGTGTATATCGATATGGCGAGGGAAGTTATGTATGTGTATATGTATGTATATGTGTGTGTATGTATATATATATATATATATATATTTATTTATTTATTTATGTTTAAAAAAAAAAAAAAAAATTGGGATTGCACTTTGTATGCGGGTGTTTGGTTCATTATTTACATGTTATTTGTATTGTCACAGTGGCTGTGGGGGGGTGGGGGTTCTTGGAGTTGACGCTGATTGGTTGGGGGAAGGAATTGGAGCATAATTACAGGCAATTTAAAATGTGGTGGGGTTGGATCTGGCTTTTTGGTATGGGCTCTGGACAGGGTCTTTACCCTGGGAGCTGTTGGTGGTTTTTTCTCTTCCCGGAACGGGATGTACGGTGCCCTCGAGCTGGTTTTCACGGCTGAGGGTAATATGGTGGTCGATCTTCTGTTGTGGGGTTTGCCAGATCTTTTTAGCTCCAAGAACCCTCCCCTCGAATTTATACTGTTGTATTTATGTTTATGTTAATTTTTGTTAATAAAAGTTGGCCGCTGTGGCCAAAATATCCAAAAGAATAATTAGTCATGTTTTTATTCAGGGTAAGGGTTGGGTCGGTGGGCAGGTGTTGGTGGTTAGGTTACATACGTAAGAAGAGACCGTACTCGGCATACGCGGTCATGAGGCTTCCCTTCCACACATGCAGCCCAGGTTTTGGTCTCCTTACTGCTTCAGCTGATAATCAGGAGCTGCTGGGATCTCAGTCTCTCATCTGCTGGTCTGGGAAGCTGACACAGTAAGGCTGCATGAACTTCTCTGTTATTGTGTAGGTATTTTTGTAGTTAGAAACTTATTGTTAGTTAGTGGCCAGACGGCCTTAGACATTTTATTTCATGTTTGGCATGTGTAACATTGTACGGCAAATGTGTACAATAAATACGCCTGGTGCATACCTGTGTGGAACTCGCTAGCCTGCTACTGTCCGATGTGACTCCATAGCCACCTGCTTTGGCCAAAGCAAAGATCCCTGTTGAGCTATATTCCCACAGTATCCATATGACATCCGTATGCAGTGCAATTGTTATCTAATTGTAATGCGATTTTAACATGAGCTTTTACATACAGTAAATTCTCTATCATTAAAAAATAGTTTTCAAATGAAATATTCGTCAAAACACACACACACACACACACACACACACACACACACACACACACACACACACACACACTGCTCAATAAATAAAGGGAACACTAAAATCCCACATCCTAGATATCACTGAATGAAATATCCCAGTTGTAAATCTGTATTCATTACATAGTGGAATGTGTTGAGAACAATAAAACCTACAAATGATCAACGTTAATCACAACTAATATCCCACGGAGGTCAGGAGTTGTAATGATGCTCAAAATCAAAGTGGAAAATGAAGTTACAGGCTGATCCAACTTCAGCAGAAATGCTTCAAGACAAGGAAATGATGCTCAACAGTGTGTTTGGCCTCCACGTGCCTGTATGATCTCCCTACAATGCCTGGGCATGCTCCTGATGAGGCCGTGGATGATTACCTGAGGGATATCCTCCCAGACGTGGACTAAAACATCCGCCAACTCCTGGAAAGTCTGTGGTGCAACGTGACATCTGTGGATGGTGCGATACATGATGTCCCGATGTGTTCAATCGAATTCAGGTCTAGGAAATGGGCGGGCCAGTCCATAGCTTCAATGCCTTCATCTTGCAGGGACTGCTGACACACTCCAGCAACATGAGGTCTGGCATTGTCCTGCATTAGGAGGAACCCAGGGCAAACCGCACCAGCAAATGGCCTCAAAAGGGGTCTGAGGATCTCATCTCGGTAACTAATGGCAGTCAGGCTACCTCTGGCAAGCACATGGAGGGCTGTGCAGCCCTCCAAAGAAATGCCACCCCACACCATTACTGACCCACTGCCAAACCGGTCATGCTGAAGGATGTTGCAGGCAGATCACTCTCCACGGCGTCTCCAGACTCTGTCATGTCTGTCACATGTGCTCAGTTTGAACCTGCTTTCATCCATGAAGAGCACAGGGTGCCAGTGGTGAATTTGCCAATCGTTGTGTTCTGCGGCAAATGCCAAGTATCCTGCAAGGTGTTGGGCTGTGAGCACAACTCCCATCTGTGGACGTCGGGCACTCATGCCAACCTCATGGAGTCTGTTTCTTACCGTTTGTGCAGACACATGCACATTTGTGGCCTGCTGGAGGTTATTTTGCAGGGCTCTGGCAGTGCTCCTCCTTGCACAAAGGCAGAGGTAGTGGTCCTGCTGCTGGGTTGTTCCCCTCCTACGGCCCCCTCCACGTCTCCTGGTGTACTGGCCTGTCTTCTGGTAGTGCCTCTAGCCTCTGGACACTACGCTAACAGACACAGCAAACCTTCTTGCCACAGCTCGCATTGATGTGCCATCCTGGATGAGCTGCACTACCTGAGACACTTGTGTGGGTTGTAGAGTCCATCTCATGCTACCACGAGTGTGAAAGCACAACCAACATTCAAAAATGAACAAAACATCAGCCAGAAAGCATTGGTACTGAGATGTGGTCTGTGGTTCCCACCTGCAGAGCCACTCCTTTATTGAGTGTGTCTTGATAATTGCCAATAATTTCCACCTGCTGTCCATTCCATTTGCACAACAACATGTGAAATTGATTGTCAAACAGTGTTGCCTCCTAAGTGGACAGTTTGATTTCACAGAAGTTTGATTTACTTGGAGTTATATTCTCTTGTTTAAGTGTTCCCTTTATTTTTTTGAGCATTGTATATGATAGAAAGGTTAAAAGCTGGCAAATCATATGCCGAGTACAGTATAATCACAGAGTGACAAGTTAAAATAGAATACATAGAATATATTTATACACATAGAATAGATGTATATATAGAGTACAGAGCAAAAGTTTGGACACACCTTCTCATTTAAAGATTTTCTGTATTTTCATGACTATGAAAATTGTAAATTCACACTGAAGGCATCAAAACTATGAATTAACACATGTGGAATTATATACTTAACAAAAAAGTGTGAAACAACTGAAAATATGTCTTCTATTCTAGGTTCTTCAAAGTACCTACCCTTTGCTTTGATGACTGCTTTGCACACTCTTGGCATTCTCCTGATGAGCTTCAAGAGGTAGTCACCGGAAATGGTCTTCCAACAGTCTTGAAGGAGTTCCCAGAGATGCTTAGCACTTGTTGGCCCTTTTGCCTTCACTCTGCGGTCCAGCTCATCCCAAACCATCTCGATTGGGTTCAGGTCAGGTGACTGTGGAGGCCAAGTCATCTCGCGTAGCACCCCATCACTCTCCTTCCTGGTCAAATAGCCCTTACACAGCCTGGAGGTGTGTTTGGGGTCATTGTCCTGTTGAAAAATAAATGATGGTCCAAGTAAACGCAAACCGGATGGAATAGCATGCCGCTGCAAGATGCTGTGGTAGCCATGCTGGTTCAGTAAGCCTTCAATTTTGAATAAATCTCCAACAGTATAACCAGCAAAGCACCCCCACATCATCACACCTCCTCTTCCATGCTTCACGGTGGGAACCAGGAATGTAGAGTCCATCCGTTCACCTTTGCTGCGTCGCACAAAGACACGGTCGTTGGAACCAATGATCTCAAATTTGGACTCATCAGACCAAAGCACAGATTTCCACTGGTCTAATGTCCATTCCTTGTGTTCTTTAGCCCAAACAAGTCTCTTCTGCTTGTTGCCTGTCCTCAGCAGTGGTTTCCTAGCAGCTATTTTACCATGAAGGCCTGCTGCACAAAGACTCCTCTTAACAGTTGTTGTAGAGATGTGTCTGCTGCTAGAACTCTGTGTGGCATTGACCTGGCCTCTAATCTGAGCTCTGTTAACCTGCGATTTCTGAGGCTGGTGACTCGGATAAACTTATCCTCAGAAGCAGAGTTGACTCTTGGTCTTCCTTTCCTGGGGCGGTCCTCATGTGAGCCAGTTTCTTTGTAGCGCTTGATGGTTTTTTCAACTGCACTTGGGGATGAGCGAAACGGATCGGACAAATTCAAAAATCGCCAACTTTCGGCAAAGTCGAGTTTCATGAAATCCGACCCGATTCTAGTGTGGGATCGGCCATGCGGTCGGTGATCTTCGCGCCAAAGTCGCGTTTCGTATGACGCGTTCAGCGCCATTTTTCAGCCAGTGAAGGAGGACGCAGAGTGTGGGCAGCGTGATGACATAGGTCTCGGTCCCCACCATCTTAGAGAAGGGCATGACAGAGATTGGCTTGCTTTCTGCAGCGTCACAGGGGCTATAAAGGGGCGTGCACGCCGACCGCCATCTTACTTCTGCCAATGTTAGCATAGGGAGAGGTTGCTGCAGCTTCATCAGATGAAGGGACATAGTTAGGGAGGGAAGATTAACCCCGAAACTTCTTGGGCTGTAGCGATTTCCACTTGAATTGTACTACAGTCCTTGTATTTTTTCATATATCTTCCAGCCACTTGCTGCCACTTACATTGCGTTGTTTTATACACTGTACCTGAGTTTAGGTTCAGTCTACCCCCCCCAAAAAGGGAGATTCAAATTCTCACACAGTGGATATATTTCAATCCTGTTAGTTTGTCGTATATCAGCCAGCCACTTGATGCCACTCACATTGCGTTTTTATACACTGGACCGGAGTTTGGGTTTAGTCTCCCCCCAAAAAAGGGAGATTCAAATTCTCACAAAGTGGATATATTTCAGTCCTGTTAGTTTGTCGTATATCAGCCAGCCACTTGCTGCCACTCACATTGCGTTGTTTTATACACTGGGCCTGAGTTTGGGTTCAGTCTCCCCCCAAAAAAGGGAGATTCAAATTCTCACAAAGTGGATATATTTCAGTCCTGTTAGTTTGTCGTATATCAGCCAGCCACTTGCTGCCACTCACATTGCGTTGTTTTATACACTGGGCCTGAGTTTGGGTTCAGTCTCCCCCCAAAAAAGGGAGATTCAAATTCTCACAAAGTGGATATATTTCAGTCCTGTTAGTTTGTCGTATATCAGCCAGCCACTTGCTGCCACTCACATTGCGTTGTTTTATACACTGGGCCTGAGTTTGGGTTCAGTCTCCCCCCAAAAAAGGGAGATTCAAATTCTCACAAAGTGGATATATTTCAGTCCTGTTAGTTTGTCGTATATCAGCCAGCCACTTGCTGCCCCTCACATTGCGTTGTTTTATACACTGGGCCTGAGTTTGGGTTCAGTCTGCCCCCCAAAAAAGGGAGATTTAAATTCTCAACAAGTTTATATACACCATCTACTTTGTTTTACAGTACCATATAACGGTTGTTATTTTGGTTAGATTTTACAAAAAATTAGGAAGTCTGGTGGAAGAGGCCGTGGGCATAGGTTGCCAGCTGGTACTGATGGTGGTGGAGGTGCATCTGGTAGTAGTGGGAAAAGAACAATAGCACCTAAGGCTGGAGGTGTTGAGCCAGCGTCATCATCTGGCAACACAAGGCCTCGAAGGCTCCCTTATCTGGGAGTAGGAAAACCGCTTTTAAAGCCGGAGCAGCAGGAAAAGGTTTTGGCTTTCCTTGCTGACTCAGCCTCTAGCTCTTTCGCCTCCTCTTCAGAAAGTTCCAAATGTAAAAGCAGCGAGTCGTCAGTGGATGCTCCCGGTCAGGAACAAGACATTTCCTTGTGTCCTTCACCCAAACCAAAAGTGAAGGATGCGTCAGGCGACACTACAGGTTACTCCATGGAGCTCTTTACACATACCGTGCCTGGGTTAGAAAGGGAAATTGTTAACTGCCCTTTACAAGATGAATCGGACATGGAGTGCACTGGTGCACAGTCACAGGTAGATTATTATGCTGTTCCATTGACTCAAATCACTACATTGCCCTCGCAGTGTACTGAGCCAGAATCTGACCCTGATGAGAATATGGTGCCCCGTCCCGAACGCTATAGCACCTTACACGGTGACACAGAGGAAGGTGCACATGACATTGAAGAAGAGGTGATGGATGACCCAGTTGTTGACCCAGATTGGCAGCCATTGGGGGAAGAGGGTGCCGCTGCCAGTAGCTCAGAAGCGGAGGAGGATGATCCGCAGCAGCCATCTACATCGCAACAGCTGTCATCTGGCAGGCCCGTATCAGGCCAAAAACGTTTGTCAAAAACAAAAACATTTTTTGGACAGCGTGGCCATCCGGTGAAAGTAGCACAGCGTGCAATGCCTGAAAAGGTATTCCATAGTAGGAAGAGTGTAGTGTGGCAATTTTTTAACCTAGATCCGAATGATCAGTGCAAAGTTATCTGCAAGAAATGCTCAAAGACCTTTAGCAGAGGGAAGAATCTTCAAAATTTAAAGGGACTCTGTCACCTGAATTTGGAGGGAACAATTTTCAGCCATAGAGGCGGGGTTTTCGGGTGTTTGATTCACCCTTTCCTTACCCGCTGGCTGCATGCTGGCTGCAATATTGGATTGAAATTCATTCTCTGTCCTCCGTAGTACATGCCTGCACAAGGCAATTGTGCAGTACATGATAACCCCGCATTATCAAAATGATGACCGATGATGATTACTGGTTGGCCTGCCTCCTGGATCCACGATCTAAAGGAAAATTACAAAATATCATGCCACATGAGAACCTTGAGCAAATATTGGCTACCAAACAAGCAACTCTTGTAGACCATTTGGTTCAAGCATTCCCAGCACACAGCGACGGTGATGGTTCTCACACGAGCCGTAGGGGGCAACATGGCAGAGGTGTTAGAGGTGCACAAATCCAAAGTGGCGTTGGACAGAGGGGTTTTATGACCAGGTTGTGGAGTGATTTCGCAATGACCGCTGACACGACAGGTACTGCTGCATCGATTCAAAGCGACAGGAGACAGCATTTGTCCAGTATGGTTACGAACTACTTTTCCTCCCTTATTGATGTTCTCCATCACAGGTCATTCCCCTTTGATTACTGGCCATCTAAAATAGACACCTGGCCTGAATTGGCAGAATATGCATTACAGGAGCTCGCTTGCCCTGCTGCTAGTGTGCTATCAGAAAGAGTCTTCAGTGCTGCTGGTTCAATACTGACCGAAAAAAGGACACGTCTGGCTATCCGAAATGTTGATGATCTAACCTTCGTTAAAATGAACCAATCATGGGGCAAAATAATTTGAAATCCATCTTCCCCTGCTGACACATAGCTTGCCTGAAAAATGTCTTGCTTTTGGCCTTCTCTTACTGACTTCTCCAATTCCTCCATTTGCAGCTTCTGAATGTCCACCATAGGCCATTTTTATACCTCCATAAATGGGCTGACTCCCCCCACAGGGCTCTGGTCACCACCTGGCGCAAGCACCCGAGTGCCGTTTGCCTGGACAGGTGGGTGTGCCCACTCTTGGGCGACGGCACTGGCACAGGGTCCCTCATAGTACAATGAAGTGTCTCTGACGGTGGTGGAGCACAACCAACGTCAGACACCCCGACGTAATATGAGGGGCCCTGTGCCAGTACCGCCTCCCACGAGAGTGTTCCCCCCAGCTCGAACAGTGCTCTACCACTTGCAATACTTACCTCTCCCTGCTCCACCACTGTGTAGTCTGTGCTGTTAAATCCTTCAATGGCACTACCAATACAAATTTGTAGAAATGATAGATAGTTAAAATATACAGGGGCCCTGGCCTCTATTTAGACCAGTTAATACTTTGCGCCTACTACCACTGTCTGCTACTCAGCAGAGGAGCCCACCCCTGTACCTAGCTATGCCACCTGTTTATTTATTTGTTGGCAGACATTTTGCCCACTTTATTGTTTGGGCCTACTAACTGTGTCTGCCACTCCTTACAGTTGTCCTCCGCTGAACAAAGCAATGCCACCTGTTTAGTCCTGTTACCAATTTTGAACTGCATTTAGGCCACTTTATTATTTGGGCCTACTAACTGTGTCTACCACTCCTTACAGTTGTCCTCCGCTGAAAAAAGCAATGCCGCCTGTTTAGTGCTATTACCACATTTGAACTGCATTTAGCCCACTTTATTATTTGGGCCTATATCTCTGTTTCCTTCTCATCCTGCCCATTGCCAAGCCACTGCTAGATGAGTCTGCTGGTACATTGACCCAGACCACTACATTCCCCTTGTACTCTACACAGCCAGAAACTGACCCTGCTGAAAGTCAGGTTCCCCTTCCCGCATGCTATACCACCTTACACAGGGACAAAGAGGAAGGTGCAGATGAAAGTGCAGGTTCCTTCATCAGGTGGGGGGGCATACTCGTTGGCGACGTCACTGGCACAGGGCCCCTCATAGTACGCAAAAGTGTCTCTGCCAGTGGGAGGCGCCACCCGCCATCAAACACACCGCCGTACTATGAGGGGCCCTGTGCCAGTTCCAACGAGTGGGCCCCCCTGCTTGCTCAGGATCACAGCACTTGCAAAGTTGAAATACTTATGGAGCACCCCCACTGCCGCAGGGCCGAGGGGTACCCGGTACCGGGCCTCTGAGTCTCTGTTCTGGGGGGTTGTCACAGTGGCTAGGCCCGGTCCGTGGCCCTGCCTGTCAGGGGGACGTCCGGTGAAAGAGTGGTGAATGATGGTGTGGTTGTGAAGTGCCGGTCGCAGTAAATAACGAGGACACCAGGTTGCAGTCTCTTTACCTCTTTACTGAAGATCTCTGGGTCCTCAGTCCGGAATCCGGATAACCAGGCTGCGCAAGTCCGGCCGGTCCAATGGCACCTCCAGAGTTCTCTTTGCAGGTGGAAATCTATGCCTTCCCACTAGCGCTATGTGTTGTGGTCCTTCCCTGCTGTGCTTACGGAAAGTCCCCACAACTGTTGTGTCTGTTTCTGATGTTTCCTCACAACTCGATTAGATGATGTTCTGCTAATCCTCCGTCCCTCCCGGTGTTATGGTTGGGACGCACCCGTATGACGGGTAGGCTCGGAGCTCTTCCGGGACCCTAGAGTCGCCCCTCTCCACAAGTTGCCCCCTATGTCTTCTTAGGTGATTGGTGTGAGACAGCCAGTCTATGACTGACTGTCCTGCCGTTGATTTGAAGTATTGCTTGGAGCTAGATATATAAATACTTCCTCGGCGTTCCGGCCACCGGTTGTGCGCCTCAGTAGGATGTTGCCTCGGTCTTACAGCACGACTCCTACTGGTATTCTCCTTGTTGCTTTGATCTCGTTTCTCACTCAGCACAATCTATCTCGCTTCTGATCCTTTCTTAGGGCACCGCCGCTATGCTGAGCAGGCACGGTCCCGTGACGTTCTTCCTTGTTGCCAGGCCTCTGTCAGGGTCCCAAACCTGACAGAGACCCTACCGAATCTTCCCCCACAACACCCGCTGCCACAAGGTGTTGCCTGGTTCCAACCACATAAAGCTCCTGACATTCCTAGTGACAATCCATAGGTCACTCCCACACATAAGGGGGCGGTCTGGCCCATATAATTCAGTGTGGAACGCAAGGACCACTCGGCTGTGGAACGCAAGTGATTACACCCCCATGCATGCGTCACTTCCGCACATGCGCGGTCAAGCGCAGCCGACGCTATTCTATGTGGAACACATAGACCACTCGGCGGTGGAACGCAAGGAGTGACTGCTCTACATAGACGTCACTTCCGCACATGCGTAGTATACCCCGACCTGCGTCTGTAACCGGAAACTACTTTCCGGCCGGATCCTCCATACCACGGCATAAAAGAGCCCGTCTCCTCGTGTCCCCTCCACAGCGGTGGATACCGCGGCACCACAGGACACAGGTATGCACAACCCGGCTTTTATACGTGCCTTGACTATACTAGCATGCACTAATATAGTGCATAGATGTTCATATAGGTGCCTTTATGTATGCCATATCTCAATCCCTGCTAATACATCCTCATATATAGGCCTTGTCCCTACCTTAAGTGGAAACCCTCGCTTCTTATCCATGCTAATAGGTAAGACCATACCAACTCTTTATCACGACTCAAAATCACTTATAGGCGCTTAAAATACCACCATAATCTCTTTCTCACAGGCTTCCATAGCCGTCCTCCTCACCACACATCCCTCTGTACGGTATGTTCTATACTAAATATGTTGCGTTGTGCCATGATTTGTTACAGCTCTCTATAGTAAATATATCATTGTCTGCAATTCTGCCACTACCAATATGGTCTTGTGATATTTGCTTGTATATACTTTTGTTTCCTTTGATATTCCCTCTGCTTTTCTGTTCTATTTTTGTTTATGTTGGTTGTGATATTGTATATTTCTGTATGCAATCTTTTAGTTACTGATGAAGGCCCCGTGTAGGGACCGAAACGTCTTATCACGCATTGGGATCAATAAATTCTATAGTTGCTCACCACAAAGTTGAGTGCTGGGTTTTGTTTAATTTATCACTACGGTTTGGGAACCTACCCATGCACCTTACAGTTGCTGTGCACACGCTTCTTTGTTATCAGACATACCATAGCTCCCCTTAGCGGCGGACCCACAGTACTGCAACGACCAGGACTCTGGGGCGCTGCACTTACCTCTCCCTGCTCCACCGCCGTGACGTATTCCGCGTTTCCTGGGTCCATGAAAATCTTGAGCCAGCCCTACCCCCCACAACTTTAGCCAAATGACCCCCAGTTTTCAATGCCTAACTATTATTATAAAGTAAATTAAGATTGACAAGCTTCAGTAACAAGAATTGATGTTTTTGGCATTAACCCCTTACCGACATCGGACGTACTATACCGTCCGATGTCGGCTCCTCTGCTTTGATGCAGGGCTCCGCGGTGAGCCCACATCAAAGCCGGGACATGTCAGCTGTTTTGAACAGGCGATCTGCCCGCACCTATTAACTAGTTAAATGCCGCTGTCAAACGCAGACAGCGGCATTTAACTACCGCATCCGGCCGGGCGGCCGGAAATGACGCCATCGCCGACCCCCGTCACATGATCGGGGGTCGGCGATGCATCAGGAAGGTAACCATAGAGGTCCTAAAGACCTCTATGGTTACTGATCCTCGGCAGCTGTGAGCGCCACCCTGTGGTCAGCGCTCACAGCACACCTGCAATTCTGCTGTGTAGCAGCGATCTTATGATCGCTGCTACATAGCAGAGCCGATCGCGTTGTGCCTGCTTCTAGCCTCCCATGGAGGCTATTGAAGCATGGCAAAAGTAAAAAAAAAAAAAAAAAGTTAAAAAAATGTGGAAAAAATAAAAAAAACATAAAAGTTTAAATCACCCCCCTTTTGCCCCAATCAAAATAAATCAGTAAAAAAAAATCAAATATACACATATTTGGTATCGCCGCGTTCAGAATCGCCCGATCTATAAAAAAAAAAGCATTAACCTGATCGCTAAACGGCATAACGAGAAAAAAAATCGAAATGCCAGAATTACGTTTTTTTGGTCGCCGTGACATTGCATTAAAATGCAATAACGGGCGATCAAAAGAACATATCTGCACCAAAATGGTATCATTAAAAATGCTGTCTCAGCACGCAAAAAATAAGCCCTCATCCGACCCCAGATCATGAAATATGGAGATGCTACGAGTATCAGAAAATGGCACAATTTTTTTTTTTTAGGAAAATTTGGAATTTTTTTTCACCACTTAGGTAAAAAATAACCTAGTCATGTTAGGTGTCTATGAACTCGTAATGACCTGGAAAATCATAATGGCAGGTCAGTTTTAGCATTTAGTGAACCTAGCAAAAAAGCCAAGCAAAAAACAAGTGTGGGATTGCACTTTTTTTGCAATTTCACCGCACTTGGAATTTTTTTCCCGTTTTCTAGTACACGACATGGTAAAACCAATGATGTCGTTCAAAAGTACAACTCGTCCCGCAAAAAATAAGCCCTCACATGGCCATATTGACGGAAAAATAAAAAAGTTATGGCTCTAGGAAGGTGGGGAGCGAAAAACGAAAACGAAAAAACGGAAAAAGCTCCGGGGTGAAGGGGTTAAAATGGGCACTGTAGGTGTTTTCCTGTCCTCCACTCACTGCCGACTTTGATTCCCCATTGACTTGCATTGTGTCTCGTGTTTCAGTCGGCCCCCGACTTTTCGCAATAATTGGCCGATTTCACCCGACCCGACTTTTCACAAAGTCGGTTATAGCGAAACCCGACTCGATCCTAAAAAAGTAAAAGTCGCTCAACTCTACTTGGGGACATTTCAAAGTTTTCCCAATTTTTCGGACTGACTGACCTTCATTTCTTAAAGTAATGATGGCCACTCGTTTTTCTTTACTTAGCTGATAGTGATAGTGCTGTGCAGAGAGTCTCTGCGCTGCAATACATTTCAATTGCATGTGCGTCCAAGGGGTAGTTTCAACTGAAATAAACGGCTGCCTGCGGCGGCTCCTGTATCGGGCCGCGAACATCAAGGGTTCTACAGCGCCTGCGGCCACATGTACAGTATGGATGCGGAGGGAAGATAAATTTCTCTTTTTTTTCTCTTTTATGTGTATATGAAGAACAGCACAATAGGGCACATACCTAAATATGGGAACCTGGATGGGGACATATCTACAATATTAGGATCTGGATGGGGACATAACTACAATATGAGGAAATAACTACAATATGAATGCACATTTGTTATCAACACATCCATAACGACCCAAGCTTTAAAAACAATAAAATAAACACAGCAAAAATGTTCAAAAGGTATACAGAAAAAAAATGGTATCACTTTGTCCCCCAAATTCAATTTTTTTTATATGCGGCCCAAATACCCAGCTGAGTTTGAGACCCCTGCTCTAGATCATCTGTTAAGAATAATTAAGTAATATATATATATATATATATATATATATATATATATATATATATATATATATATATATATTTTTTTTTTTTTTTTTGTGTACTTTTTCAGCTTTAGCACAATACAGATTGGGTCCTTAGGCCGGAGTCATACTAGCGTATAATACGGATGAGTGCTATGCGATAAAAAAAAAATCACATAGCTCTCGGACCAGTATTAATTTATGAGGAAGCTCACACATTTTCGCACACATTTTCCTCATTTCAGCCCATTGAGCCATTGAATTCAATGGGGAAAAGCAGTGAGAAATATAAAGCCATACGCATTTCATACGGATACATAGATGCGAGGAAATCGCATCATCGCATTGCAAACGGATTACACACGGATGACCATAAGGAGAACACTTGTGTGACTCTCGGAAGAGAGAATCGGACCGATTTTTCATACATTAACCCCTTCCCGACCTGTGACACAGCGTATGCGTCATGAAAGTCGGTGCCTTCCCGACCTGTGACGCATATGCTGTGTCACAGAATGATCGCGTCCCTGCAGATCGGGTGAAGGGGTTAACTCCTATTTTACCCGATCTGCAGGGAGAGGGGGAGTGGTACTTCAGCCCAGGGGGGGTGGCTTCACCCCCCCGTGGCTACGATCGCTCTGATTGGCTGTTGAAAGTGAAACTGCCAATCAGAGCGATTTGTAATATTTCACCTATGAAAATGGTGAAATATTACAATCCAGCCATGGCCGATGCTGCAATAGCATCTGCCATGGCTGGAGACCCCGATCTGCCCCCACCCCAGCCCACCGATCGCCCCCCCCAGTTGTCCTTTTTGCCCCGATCTCCGTTCCGCTCCCCTCCTCCCTCCTGTCGGCTCCCCCGGTCCTCCTGTCCGCTCCCCAGGTCCTCCGATCCCCCCCCCGTGTTCCGGTCCCACCCCCCCATACTTACCTAGCTCCGATGTCCCTCCCGGTGTCCGGCCGTCTGCTTCATGGGCGCCGCCATCTTGGAAAATGGCGGGCGCATGCGCAGTACGCCCGCCGAATCTGCAAGCCGGCAGATTCGTTCCTGCACATTTTGGTCGCTGTGATAAGTTCTATCACAGCGATCAAAATAAAAAAAATAGTAAATAAATCACCCCCTTTATCACCCCCATAGGTAGGGATAATAATAAAATACAGAAAATATAATTATTTTTGTTTTTCCATTAGGGTTAGGGTTAGGGGTAGGGTTAGGGGTAGGGTTAGGGGTAGGGTTGCACTTAGGGTTGCACTTAGGGTTGCACTTAGGGTTGCACTTAGGGCTAGGGTTGCACTTAGGGTTGCACTTAGGGCTAGGGTTGCACTTAGGGTTGCACTTAGGGTTGCACTTAGGGCTAGGGTTGCACTTAGGGTTGCACTTAGGGTTGCACTTAGGGTTGCACTTAGGGCTAGGGTTGCACTTAGGGTTGCACTTAGGGTTGCACTTAGGGCTAGGGTTGCACTTAGGGTTGCACTTAGGGTTGCACTTAGGGCTAGGGTTGCACTTAGGGTTGCACTTAGGGTTGCACTTAGGGCTAGGGTTGCACTTAGGCTTGCACTTAGGGTTGCACATAGGGTTGCACTTAGGGCTAGGGTTGCACTTAGGGTTGCACTTAGGGTTGCACTTAGGGCTAGGGTTGCACTTAGGGTTGCACTTAGGGTTGCACTTAGGGTTGCACTTAGGGCTAGGGTTGCACTTAGGGTTGCACTTAGGGTTGCACTTAGGGTTGCACTTAGGGTTGCACTTAGGGCTAGGGTTGCACTTAGGGTTGCACTTAGGGCTAGGGTTGCACTTAGGGTTGCACTTAGGGTTGCACTTAGGGTTGCACTTAGGGCTAGGGTTGCACTTAGGGTTGCACTTAGGGTTGCACTTAGGGCTAGGGTTGCACTTAGGGCTAGAATTAGGGTTAGAATTAGGGTTAGAATTAGGCTATGTGCACACGGTGCGGATTTGGCTGCGGATCCGCAGCGGATTGGTCGCTGCGGATTCGTATCAGTTTTCCATCACGTTTACAGTACCACGTAAACCTATGGAAAACCAAATCCGCTGTGCCCGTGGTGCAGAAAATACAGCGCGGAAACGCTGCGTTGTATTTTCCGCAGCATGTCAATTCTTTGTGCAATTCCGCAGCGTTTTACACCTGCTCCATAATAGGAATCCGCAAGTGAAATCCACACAAAAAACACTGGAAATCTGCGGTAAATCCGCAGGTAAAGCGCAGTGCGTTTTACCTGCAGATTTTTCAAAAACTGCGGAAAAATCCACACAAATCTGCAACGTGAGCACATAGCCTTAGGGTTGGAATTAGGGGTAAGACTAGGGTTAGGGGTGTGTTGGGGTTAGGGTTGTGGTTAGGGTTGGGATTAGAGTTAGGGGTGTGTTGGGGTTAGTGTTGGAGTTAGAATTGAGGGGTTTCCACTTTTTAGGCACATCAGGGGGTCTCCAAACGCGACACGGCGCCACCATTGATTCCAGCCAATCTTGCGTTGAAAAAGTAAAATGGTGCTCTCTCCCTTCCGAGCCCCGACGTGTGCCCAAACAGTGCTTTACCCCCACATATGGGGTACCAGCGTACTCAGGAGAAACTGATCAACAACTTTTGGGGTCCAATTTCTCTTGTAACCCTTGGGAAAATAAAAAATTGCGGGCTAAAAAATTATTTTTGAGGAAAGAAAAATGATTTTTTATTTTCACGGCTCTGCGTTATAAACTTCTGTGAAGCACTTGGGGGTTCAAAGTGCTCACCACACATCTAGATAAGTTCCCTTGGGGGTTTAGTTTCCAAAATGGGGTCACTTGTGGGGAGTTTCTACTGTTTAGGCACATCAGGGGCTCTGCAAACGCAACGTGACGCCCGCAGAGCATTCCATCAAAGTCTGCATTTCAAAACATCACTACTTCACTTCCAAGTCCCGGCATGTGCCCAAACAGTGCTTTACCCCCACATATGGGGTACCAGCGTACTCAGAAGAAACTGATCAACAACTTTTGGGGTCCAATTTCTCCTGTAACCCTTGGGAAAATAAAAAATTGCGGGCTAAAAAATTATTTTTGAGGAAAGAAAAATGATTTTTTATTTTCACGGCTCTGCGTTATAAACTTCTGTGAAGCACTTAGGGGTTCAAAGTGCTCACCACACATCTAGATAAGTTCCCTTGGGGGTTTAGTTTCCAAAATGGGGTCACTTGTGGGGGGTTTCTACTGTTTAGGCACATCAGGGGCTCTGCAAACGCAACGTGATGCCCGCAGAGCATTCCATCAAAGTCTGCATTTCAAAACATCACTACTTCACTTCCAAGTCCCGGCATGTGCCCAAACAGTGGTTTACCCCCACATATGGGGTATCAGCATACTCAGGAGAAACTGGACAACAAATCTTGGGGTCAAATTTCCCCTGTTACCCTTGGGAAAATAAAAAATTCAGGGCTAAAAAAAAATTTTTGAGAAAAGAAAAAATATTTTTTATTTTCATGGCTCTGCGTTATAAACTTCTGTGAAGCACTTTGGGGTTCAAAGTGCTCACCACACATCTAGATTAGTTCCTTGGGAGGTCTAGTTTCCAAAATGGGGTCACTTATGGGGAAGCTCCAATGTTTAGGCACACAGGGGCTCTCCAAACGCGACATGGTGTCCGCTAATGATTGGAGCTAATTTTCCATTCAAAAAGCCAAATGGCGTGCCTTTCCTTCCAAGCCCTGCCGTGCACCCAAACAGTGGTTTACCCCCACATATGGGGTATCATCGTACTCAGGACAAACTGGACAACAACATTTGGGGTCCAATTTCTCCTGTTACCCTTGGGAAAATAAAAAATTCTGGGCTAAAAATCATTTTTGAGGAAAGAAAAATTATTTTTTATTTTCACGGCTCTGCGTTATAAACTTCTGTGAAGCACTTGTTGGTTTAAAGTGCTCACTATGCATCTAGATAAGTTCCTTGGGGGGTCTAGTTTCCAAAATGGGGTCACTTGTGGGGGAGCTCCAATGTTTAGGCACACAGGGGCTCTCCAAACGCGACATGGTGTCCGCTAACGATTGGAGCTACTTTTCCATTCAAAAAGTCAAATGGCGCGCCTTCCCTTCCGAGCCTTGCCATGCGCCCAAACAGTGGTTTACCCCCACATATGAGGTATCAGCGTACTCAGGAGAAATTGCCCAACAAATTTTAGGATCCATTTTATCCTGTTGCCCATGTGAAAATTAAAAAATTGAGGCTAAAAGAATTTTTTTGTGAAAAAAAAGTACTTTTTCATTTTTACGGATCAATTTGTGAAGCACCTGAGGGTTTAAAGTGCTCACTATGCATCTAGATAAGTTCCTTGGGGGGTCTCCTTTCCAAAATGGGGTCACTTGTGGGGAAGCTCCAATGTTTAGTCACACAGGGGCTCTCCAAACGCGACATGGTGTCCGCTAACGATGGAGATAATTTTTCATTCAAAAAGTCAAATGGCGCTCCTTCCCTTCCGAGACTTACCATGTGCCCAAACAGTGGTTTACCCCCACATGTGAGGTATCAGTGTACTCAGGAGAAATTGCCCAACAAATTTTAGGATCCATTTTATCCTGTTGCCCATGTGAAAATGAAAAAATTGAGGCTAAAATATTTTTTTTGTGAAAAAAAAGTACTTTTTCATTTTTACGGATCAATTTGTGAAGCACCTGGGGGTTTAAAGTGCTCACTATGCTTCTAGATAAGTTCCTTGGGGGGTCTAGTTTCCAAAATGGGGTCACTTGTGGGGGAGCTCCAATGTTTAGGCACACGGGGGCTCTCCAAACGCAACATGGTGTCCGCTAAAGATTGGAGCCAATTTTTCATTCAAAAAGTCAAATGGCGCTCCTTCCCTTCCGAGTTCTGCCGTTCGCCCAAACAGTGGTTTACCCCCACATATGAGGTATCAGCGTACTCAGAACAAATTGGACAACAACTTTCGTGGTCCAGTTTCTCCTTTTACCCTTGGGAAAATAAAAAAATTGTTGCTAAAAGATCATTTTTGTGACTAAAAAGTTAAATGTTCATTTTTTCCTTCCATGTTGCTTCTGCTGCTGTGAAACACCTGAAGGGTTAATAAACTTCTTGAATGTGGTTTTGAGCACCTTGAGGGGTGCAGTTTTTAGAATGGTGTCACTTTTGGGTATTTTCAGCCATATAGAACCCTCAAATTGACTTCAAATGTGAGGTGGTCCCTAAAAAAAATGGTTTTGTAAATTTTGTTGTAAAAATGAGAAATCACTGGTCAAATTTTAACCCTTATAACTTCCTAGCAAAAAAAAATGTTGTTTCCAAAATTGTGCTGATGTAAAGTAAACATGTGGTAAATGTTATTTATTAACTATTTTGTGTCACATAACTCTCTGGTTTAACAGAATAAAAATTAAAAATGTGAAAATTGCAAAATTTTCAAAATTTTCGCCAGATTTCCATTTTTTTCACAAATAAACGCAGAAATTATCGACCTAAATTTACCACTAACATGAAGCCCAATATGTCACGAAAAAACAATCTCAGAATCGCTAGGATCCGTTGAAGCGTTCCCGAGTTATTACCTCATAAAGGGACACTGGTCAGAATTGCAAAAAACGGCAAGGTCATTAAGGCCAAAATAGGCTGGGTCATGAAGGGGTTAAGTGTGACGCCGGCCTCATATTGATATCATCATGAGAATAGAAATAAAGAACCAGCAAGGGATTGTTTGCTGCGTATTTAGGATAGATGCATTGCGTAATTGCAGCTTTATACAGTGTTACAACGTTTTGGTAAAGAATGGTAGTTTTGAACAGGGCGAGCTGACACGCTTCATACCTTCCAAATAATGAGCAGTACACTGAAACATTCATTATCTTTTATTTTATTCTTTGCTTTAATTAAAGCTAACATTAATTATGCTATTGTCAGCTTTGCCTTCTCCATGTTTTGTAATCAAATTTACTCTAACTACTTTTATTGGAGATGTGCCATTTTAAAGGCATCAGATAAATAGCTCTGTAAAAAGACCCCGCTTTGTCTTCTTTGTTATCATGATTAGAGAATACGCAGAAATATTCTCTTGTTAACTGTGGGGTTTTTTTTGCAAATAATTAGGAAGAAATATTATCAAAGGCACATTCAAAAATATAATGAAGCTACAAAAATATGTATTATATTATACTGCTGTGACCACCGCTGGTGCCTAAAACAAATACTCAGGCACCCAATAAAGTCCAGTGGTATATATAGGCAAATGATTAAAGACCCTCATACACATTGGCTAAAAGTAGGCCAAACTTAGCGACTCTTGTGGTATGGTGATCTCACGACTTGTCCCCCAAGATAATAAGGATACGTTGTCTGGAAATCAATTGCCCCACTATCTTGTTTTGAAGGCAGATAAAACTTTTGCCAGAGATTTAGGGTATGTGCACACGTTGCGGATCTTGCTGCGGATCCGCAGCGTATTGGCTGCTGCAGATTCGCAGCAGTTTTCCATGCGATTACAATACCATGTAAACCTATGGAAAACAAAATCCGCAGTGCACGTGCTGCGGAAAAAAACACACGGAAATGTAGCGTTAGTTATTCCGCAGCATGTCAATTCTTTGTGCGGATTCCGCAGCGGTTTACACCTGCTCCATAAGGCTACTTTCACACTAGCGTTAACTGCAATACGTCGCAATGTGTCGTTTTGGCAAAAAAATGCATCCTGCAAAAGTGCTTGCAGGATGCGCTTTTTTACCATTGACTAACATTAGCGACGCATTGACACACGTCGCAACCGTCGTGAAACGGTTGCGCCGTGTTGTGGCGGTCCGCCGGGAGCAAAAAACGTTACATGTAACGTTTTTTGCTCCCGACGGTCCGCTTTTTCCGACTGCGCATGCGCGGCCGGAACTCCGCCCCCACCTCCCCCGCACCTCACAATGGGGCAGCGGATGCGCTGGAAAAATGCATCCGCTGCCCCCGTTGTGCGGCGCAGAGAACGCTAGCGTCGGTAACCTCGGCCCGTCGCTAGTGTGAAAGTAGCCTAATAGGAATCCGCAGGTGAAATCCGCACAAAAACCGCAAAAAAAAGCGGTAAATCCGTGGTAATTTCGCAGTGTGGATTACATGTGGATTTACCAAAATCAGTCCGGAGTAATCCGCAGCGTGTGCACATAGCCTCAAGGCCCTGGCGCACATTAGACTAACACCTGCCGATGATGCTGGAGACCATAAGATTCATGAATGTAGGATTTCAGACTGACAATTGTTCTTTTTGAGACCAGCCACAGACAGAGGCTCCCAGGAGTGCTCGGCAGAGCTCAGTAGCACTTAGCAGAGCCCAGCGCACGTGTGTACAGAGGCGTCTGAAGAGATATAATATATATAGTTATGCATACGAAAAAAAACATTCAAAATGTTTTAAACTCTCTAATTATAGCTGTGGATACATATTGTGCTACTCCCTCCCAAGGCAGAAGATTGCACCTGTATACAGAGACCAAGGCAACCTGACAACAGAAGACTTTCCTGACACGCCGCAGTAAATACTTGTATTACCTATGAAATCAAATAAATTCTGGACCATCTTCAGTTCTATTGCTCCTGTCAGGGCGGCATGGCGCCACAGTCTTACACTGTCCGAGAGCTGAAGTGTCTGACAGACTGTCATGACAAGGGAAATAAGAATACCCAGGTGTTATATATTTATATTTTTCCAGGAGGAATAATAGATGAGCAGCACAACGCGCACACAATGTGATCTGGGCGAATAGATATTTACTGACTGCTCCAAGGCACGGACACAAAGATTTATTTTAAGGGTATGTGTCCACGTTCAGGAAACGCTGCGTTTTTGACGCAGCGCTGAGCCGCAGCGTCACAAAAGCAGCGTCCAGATGTTACAGCATAGTGGAGGGGATTTAATGAAATCCCGTCTCCACTGTGCATTAAAAAAACGCATGCGTTTTTCCCGCGAAAACGCACATGCGGTGCGTTTTTTCAGAACGCAGCATGTTGCTACAATGAGCAAAACAAGCAGTAACACCGCAGGTGACCTGCCAGTGACCTCAGGTGCATTTTTGGTCAGGATTTTACCTGCATAAAATCCTGACCAAAGCCTGAAGCAAACCTGAACGTGGACACATACCCTAAAGGGAACCTGTCACCCCGGTTTTTCATTCGGAGATAAAAATACCGCTACATAGGGCATGAGCTGTGCTTTACAAAAGTGTGTTTTTTCTACCCCGATTCCCCACCTAAGCTGCCGAAATTACTTACCAAAGTCGCTGTTTTCGCTTGTCAATCATGCTGGTCTGGTCATATGGGCGTGGTGACAAAGCTGTTTCTTCCCCCAGATCTTGCTTAGGTTTCCGTTGGTGGCGTAGTGGTTTGCGACTGCGCAGGTGACGAAAAACAGCGCGCTCTGCGCTATATCCCTGGTGATCCGTGGGGGAGGCCATCTTCCTGTGGCCGCGCGTGCGCAGTTGGAGTGCTCTGCTGCCCGGGCTTCAGGAAAATGGCCGCGGGCTGCCGCACGTGCGCAGATGGAGATCGCGGCGGCCATTTTCCTGAAGCTGAGTTCGCATCTCGGCCACCACCATTATTAAGCCTCTCTTGTATGGACATTTTGAGGAACCATATGAAACAGACCCCAGTGCGCATACAATTACTGAAATGGGGCGATATTTAATGCAAAATCTGTCACAGACGATGGTCTAATATACAGATTTTGAATTTATACAATGTTCACGGTTAGTAGATCAAAGAGCAAAAAAGAAACAAACGGGGTCTCTTTCAAGACTGACAATGGTGAAAATCTAGTTATACTCTTTTGTGGTTCCACAGGCCACCCTCATTAAATCTCCAATTGCATGAACCATTTTAAAACCTGTATGAGACAGCCCCCGCTCCAAAAAAATATGTCTAACAGAGGGGGATGTGATATGTCAGCCTTTAAACAGTGTTCACAATTCATAAGGTATTCTTAGAGAATATCAGAAACCATCCTGGTTATGAAAGTCTAAGGCTAAGTGCACACGGTCCAGAATTGCCGCGGAAATTTCCGCAGCAATTCTGCAACTTCTGCCACAGGTATATCTCATGCGGAATTGGCATGCTTATTCCCGCTAAACACTAGCGTTTTGCAAGCGATCTGTAGCATCAGTTGGAAAACTGATTGACAGGTTGGTCACACTTGTCAAACATAGTGTTTGAGAAGTGTGACCAACTTTTTACTATTGATGCTGCCTATGCAGTAAATGCAGTCAATAATTGGTCAGGGCGTTTTTGTTGCATCAGTTAGGCTATGTACACACAGTGCATTTTTTATGCGTTTTCTTTGCGCAGAAGTAGGCCAGAAATGCTATGGAATCCTTATGCAAGCTTATTCCGTGACAATCCTGAAGTGTTATGCACATGATCAGTAAATTTCGGTGCTTATTTGCAGTGCGTTTTTTTTTCTGCAGGATGTCGATTCTTTTTGTGTTTTTGCACCCATTGACTTCAATTGAAGTCAGCAAAAATGCAGGTATAAAAATGTTTGTGGATTTGATGAGTTTTTGTTTTGTGCTCTACTGACTTCCTATTGTGTTTCCCATGCTGTCATCTGTGTGACAGTGTGGGAAACACCTGCGTGGTGGTTCTTATTGGCGGTAATGCCACCACCGGTAAGACTGTCGGTCACAGAGCTGCGGGGTCATGCTGTCAAATGTCAGCATGACCCCGCAGCTGTGACGGTGTGACCCGCAGGCGTGGGCTGATGAGGCTACTGCTCCCATCAGGCTACGTCTGCTGTCGCTGATAACGGTGACAGCAGGTGCCACTGATGGGAGACGTAGTCTCATCTGCCGGCGCCTGTGCTCAGTTTTTTTTTTAAAAGTAAATTTACATACATATTTAAATAAAAATAAAAACCCACTATGCTCACCTAACACCAATTGCCCGATGCCCTCGTCTCCTAGAAAGAATGTAAAATAATAAACCAACATATACTCACCTGTCCGCTGTAGTCCACGTAATCCCGAGTGTCCCACAGCGATCTCACGTTTAGAACAATCACATTGGGAGATGTCACCGCTCTACCCGGCCCCTGGCGATAACACTGACAGGTGAAGTCGCTCCTGCAGTATATCACTGAGCTGCCGTGAGTTCACTGGAGTTCATCAGCTCCAGTGCTCTCACTTGCGGCACCACTGCGTGAGAACTTTCCAACGCAGCAGTGGTGCCGTAAGGGAGATCACCGGAGCTGATGAACTCCTGTGAACTCCCACGGCAGCACAGTGATACACTGCAGGAATGATTACTTCCTGTCAGTGAATCGCCGGCTGTCTCTAAGGCTGTGTTTCCACGGTCAGTAAACGCTGCTTGTTTGACGCTGCAGCGTCAAACAAGCAGCGTCCAGATGTTCCAGCATAGTGGAAAGGATTTGATGAAATCCCGTCTCCACTATGCGTGGAAACCCGCACGCGGAGGCCCTGCGACTCCGGACATGCTGCGCGTCTTTTCAGAACGCAGCATGTCCGTACACCTTGCGGGGACGCAGCGTCCCCGCAAGGTATATCACAGGGCCCTATGGCGAGGGGTGCGATGATCCCGGATGTGTACTGTACACATCCGGCACCATCGCGTCCCAGGAAGGGGGCGGGGCTTAGCGCCGAGCGGCTTCGCCGCTGCGACGATAACGCCGCGTCTCCGGACAGTGGAGACATACCCTTAGAGAATTCACATCACTGATGTGACTGTTCGCAAAGTGATCAGGATCGTTGTGAGACAACGATGCCGAAGTCCCCGGGTAACCAGGGTAAACATTGGGTTACTAAGCGCAGGGCCGCGCTTAGTAACCCGATGTTTACCCTGGTTACCAGTGTAAATGTAAAAAAAACAAACACTACTTACTTACATTCCGGTGTCTGTCGCGTCTGCTTCCCTGCACTGTGTAAGCGCCGGCCCTAAAGCAGAGCGGTGACGTCACCGCTGTGCTCTGCTTTACGGCCGGCCGGCGCTGACACAGTGCAGGGAAGCGGACGCCGGGGGACGCGACAGACATCAGAAGGTGAGTATGTAGTTTGTTTTTTTTTTTACATTTACAATGGTAACCAGGGTAAATATCGGGTTACTAAGCGCGGCCCTGCGCTTAGTAACCCGATGTTTACCCTGGTTACCAGTGAAGATATCGCTGGATCGGTGTCACACACACCAATCCAGCGATGTCAGCGGGAGATCCAGCGACGAAATAAGGTGCTGGCCTTCTAGCTCTGACCAACGATATCACAGCAGGATCCTGATTGCTGCTGCGTGTCAAACACAACGATATCGCTATCCAGGACGCTGCAACGTCACGGATCGCTATCCTTATCGTTGCAAAATCGTTTAGTGTGAAGGTACCTTAAAGCTGTCCATGACAGCTGGTGACACCAAGCCTTGCTACTGCATCAGTAGAGATGTAGCAAATAAGTGGTAATATAAAACTTAGCTTTTAATGAAGCCTAAATATAAAAATAAATATTTATGTACAAAAACACACTAAAGTGCAAAACAGTGCAGTGCCACACAGACAATAACAACACATAAGGAATGTTAGCAAACACTGACCAACAAATAGAATCCTTGTGCACACGTTGCGGATTCTCTGCGGATCCGAAGCGTTTTTGCGGTGCAGAAATGCTGCAGATCCGCAATTGATTTACAGTACAATGTAAATCAATGAGAAAAAAAAAAGCTGTGCACACGTTGCGGAAAATCCGGTGCGGAAACGCTGCGGATTAAAAGTAGCAGCATGTCACTTCTTTTTTGTGGATCTGCAGCATTTTTGTACCCATTCCATTATAGAAAAACGCACAAAAAACGCACAAAAATGCGACAAATCCGCAGCTGCGTTTTCTGCCAGGAGAGGCAAAATCTGCACCAGAAATTCCTAAGGCTAATCCGCAACGTGTGCACATACCCGTAGATCCTGGCAGTGTTTAATCTCACAATGCTATTAATACAATTAATGATCAAGGCATATTGAAAACCTATTACCAGTAGGTATTCATATTCACACTGGTATACATTGTTTTTTCCTGGGGTATGATGGTGGGAGGTTTTCTTTTCCCCGCCCCCCTCTTAACAAACGATGTACACGTTACCATAGGCACCATCCGGACCTTATCTGTGCAGCGCATGACCTTCTGCACTGTGTTCATCATGTGATAATCTGGACCGGATTTGATGTCAATCCCAGAAGTGACGTCTGAGTGACACTGGCTGGGAGCGGTGTTCCATCAACCGGAAGCATGTGCTGTAACTCCCGGCGGTGATACCGGCAAGTTCTATTTAAGCACATTTGCGCTATAGAGTGCAGACAGTGACGCTGCACCGCTTTGTGGGCTGTTTTGCTACCAGGGTTTGACTGAAAATGATGGTGGGTTGTTTCCATCTTACAGGTTCTTACTCCTCTGATGAATCTTGATGAGAGGAAACACGTTGGGAGTTGGGTACCCGTTATCTTCGGATCTCCGGTCATCACTGTATGAACTTGACAGTCCCAATCGTCTGACTGGGTGAGAAGGTTCTAAATGTTTGTACACCGTGATGGTTATTTGTGTATGTTTACCCTATGGGCATTGACCCTTAGGCTATATACATATGAATACATGTTGGTATTAGGTTTTCAATATGCTTTGATCCTTAATTGTATTAATAGCATTGTGAGATTAAACACTGCCAGGATGTAAACTTTAGGATTCTATTTGTTGGTCAGTGTTTGCTAACATTCCTTATGTTGTTATTGTCTGTGTGAGCTGCACTGTTTTGCACTTGTGTGTTTTTGTGGATACTGTGAGGCAGCGACTGGTGTGATTTGTGAGGGTCACTATGTGTCCCCCAGGATGCGCTCAGAAGCGTATTAGATTCACTGGAGAGCCTTGTGGTCACAGCAGGACGCCTGTGAGGCACAAGGCAGAATAAAAGTAAGCTTGATCCTGGTCAAGTTATTTGACCAAGGAATTGTTCAGGAAAACCCGGTATGGGCTTTTATTTTTGAAACGGACTGCAGGAAGGTAGTGAGGCCGATCCGTTTCCTCCTGGCCGGATCTTACAAGTGGCCCATGGCCACAGAGTCCAGTTTAGAGAAAACAAACCCTGCAGGAATGGTTTGGGTGTGTCAGTTTGGAGTTGGCAACCTGTGGAGCAGTCGGCTCCGCACAACCAGCAGAGAGTGAACTCCTGGCACCCCGCAGCGTGATACAGTGGTGCAGTAGCCTTCGGTAACTGGGCATTTCTGAACTGTCCTGTTAACCAGCTGTAATCCGGAGGATACCGTGTGCTGATCGCAGTGTGAGGGTGGACAATTAAACACGTTTTGCTGTGAACTGTTCCTGTGGTCCCTGTCTGTCACACTGACCCAACCCCGCTGCACTACAATACATATTTTTTTATTTTTAGGCTACATTAAAAGCGAAGTTTTATATTACCACTTACTTGCTACATCTCTACTGATCCTTAGTGGTACTTTTGTTCCTAACCAGTTGTTTATAGCCCTAATACTACATCAGCATGAAAAAGGTGGTGAACCAAGGAAATACATCTCACAACCTTTTTTTTTTTAAATATATTTATTTAGCTCAAAAAAGCATTCATTACTATACAAAAACACATACAAAATATGCACTAAAAATGCCCGTTTTTTCCAGTGTTTTTGCTGCCAAGAGATGCAGTAACCTTGCTGAAATTTCTTCAAGCAAATACTCAACGTGTGTACATAGCTTTACTGTATCAATGCAGTGTGGCATGGAGGCAATCAGCCTGGTGCACTGCTGAGGTGTTATGGAAGCGCAGGTTGCTTTGATAGCAGCCTTCAGCTCGTCTGCATTATTGGACCATTATCTCAGACTAGATGGTAGCCTGATTCTAACGCGTCAGTTATTCTAGAATATGTATGTAGTTTTATTTATGAAGATTTTAGAATAATACATTGAATACACAAGATTCGGCCGGCCGTGACCAATTAGCGAAGCGTGGTTCAAATCGGACTACGCCTGTCGCTGATTGTTCGCAGCCGGCCACATAGTATATGACAGCCCAGCCCACGGAGTGTATAGCCCAGCCCACGGAGTGTATAGCCCAGCCCACGGAGTGTATAGCCCAGCCCACGGAGTGTATAGCCCAGCCCACGGAGTGTATAGCAATGTGGCCATCATATCCCTGTTAAGAAAAAAAAAAAAAGAATTAAAATAAAAAAATAGTTATATACTCACCTTCCGTTGGCCCCCGGATCCAGGCGAGGCGTTTACCGATGCTCCTCACGACGCTCCGGTCCCAAGAGTGCATTGCGGTCTCGTGAGATGATGACGTAGCGGTCTCGCGAGACCACTACGTCATCATCTCGCGAGATTGCAATGCATGGAGCGTTCACCGGAGCGTCGCGAGGAGTGGGAAAGGCCTGTTCTGGATCCGAGGGGCCGACGGACGGTGAGTATATACGGTAACTATTCTTTATTATTTTTAACATTAGATCTTTTTACTATTGATGCTGCATAGGCATCATCAATAGTAAAAAGTTGGTCACACGGGATTAATAGCAGCGTTAACTGAGTGCGTTACACTGCGGCATAACACGGTCCGTTAACGCTGCCATTAACACTGTGTGAGTGCTGACTGGAGGGGAGTATGGAGCGGGCACTGACTGTGGGGAGTAAGGAGCGGCCATTTTGCCGCCGGACTCTGCCCGTCGCTGGTTGGTTGCGGCAAAAGAGCGGCGACCAATCAGCGACTTGGGATTTCCGTGACAGAAGGACAGACAGAAAGATGGAAGGGACCCTTAGACAATTATATAGTAGATTTTGCATGTTCTGTATTTATATACATTGCATAGTACCACACCTTCTTTCCTGTGTATAAACACACTGCTGAGCACCACTTCTCCTGCCCTGTGTATATATACACACTGTACAGTACCACTTCTTCTGTCCTGTGTATATACACACTGCATAGCACCACTTCTCCTGCTGTGTATGTGTACACACTGTACAGTACCACTTCTGCTGCCCTGTGTATACACACTGTACAGTATCACTTCTTCTGCCCTGTGTATATATACACACTGCATAGTACCACTTCTCCTGCCCTGTATGTATGTGTGTATATATATATATATATATATATATATATATATATATATATATATATACTCACTGTGCAGTACCACTTCTGTCCTGTGTATACACACACTGCACAGCAGTACCACTGCTTCTGTCCTGTCTATACACACACTGCACAGCAGTACCACTGCTTCTGTCCTGTGTGTACACACACTGCACAGCAGTACCACTGCTTCTGTCCTGTGTGTATACACACACTGCACAGCAGTACCACTGCTTCTGTACTGTGTATACTAGATAGAGGCCCGATGCTATCGCACGATGGGGGCTGGCTTTCCCCGCATGTGCTCACCCACCTATCCACTCTCTCTTTCCCCATGAGCTGACATCTCCAGTCTGTTCTCTTTTCTTTGACCTGTCTACCCATGTGCTATCCTCCTTGTCTGCTGTCTTTCTCCTTCCTGTGCTGTGTTCTCCCCTCGTGTGCTGTCCCATTTGAGCTGTCTCCCAGCCCCCCCCCCCGTGCTCTGTCTCTCACCCATGTGCGCTTTCTCCCACCCCTGTGCACTTCACAACATGCCACAACTCCTGGGCAGGGGGAGGAAGCAAAAGACAATACTGACACATTACAGCAAGAGATTGCAGAGGATACACTTTGTGAGGTAAAATATTGTTTTTAAAACAGTCCGTGAAATATTTTACCTGCCAAAATGTATCCTCTGTGATCTCCTGCTGTAATGTCAGTATTGTCTTTTGCTTCCTCCCTTGCCCAGCAGATGTGGTATGCTCCGTACACTGTCAGACACAGACAATTTTTAAAATGAACTTTCGTTCGTGGGAAAACCCCTTTAATGTGACCGGCTTCCTCTGCCTGTAGACACGTCGCGCATCTGCCGCCAGGATCAGCTGAATGATTCACTGTGCCTGCGCGGAATTCACACAGGCGCAGTAAATCAAACTGCCGCCATCTTTGTGCAGACAGATAGCGGCGCTCACATTAAAACTGCGCATGCGCTCCTCCTGTACAAAGATGGCGGCAGTCAGTAAATCATTTTGGCTGATCCCGACGGTGTTCCGCTGGTGGTACCGTGCAAGAGGCTGCGTACGGCGTATACAGTAGGTGTGGTGCGTACGGCGTATACAGTGGGTGTGTGGTGCGACAGTGTTCCGCTGGTGGTACCTTGCAAGAGGCTGGGTACCACCTGCAGTTTCCATATTGAGACACCCATCACTTTGGGTGTCCCAATATGGCGGTCGGTGAACTTCCGCCGCTTGGAATTCTGGGATCCGGACACATCTGGACGGAACAGGATGTGAACACATTACAAGGTAAGTACTGTATTTTTCGGACTATGACGCCTCGGACCATAAGAAGCACCTAGGTTTTAGAGGAGGAAATTAGGAAAATAAAAAACTGAAGCAAAAAAGTGGTCAATTCTGAACTCAAGATCACCTATCCTGGTAAATATGGTCCCCTCATCCCTAAATTGATATGCATGGCCCCATCCTTATTCTGGTATGACTGGCCCCATCCCAGTCCTGGTATGCATGGTCCCATTCTTATTCTGATATGATTGACTAGATGGTGGCCCGATTCTAACGCATCGGGTATTCTAGAATATGTATGTAGTTTATTTATGAAGATATTAGAATAATGCAATGAATACACAGGATTTGGCCGGCCGGGCGCGACTAATCAGTGAAGCGTAGTTCAAATCCCGCACCAATTTGCAGCCGGATTGCACCGGACCGCCACGTGATCTCTGGTCATTGCCGCAATGCATTCCAGGGACCGGAGCGTCGCGAGGAGCGGGAAAGGCTGGCGCGGAAGGTGAGAATATAATGTTTGTTGTTTTTTTTTATTATTATTTTTACCATATGTTTTTACTATTGATGCTGTATAGGCAGCATCAATAGTAAAAAGTGAAGCGGTAAATCCCGCCCCAATATGGCTGATGGTCGCGCCCGGCCGACCGCAACCAAATCAGCAGCCCGGGATTTCCGTTACAGACAAACAGATGGAAGTACTCCTTAGACAAATATATATAGAGATAGATTGATTGTCCCCATCCCGTTCCTGGTATGATTGATTGGCCCAATCAGAAAAGATAAAAATAAAATACAAACCTTTACTCTTACCTTCCTCGGCTCCCTCGCAGTCGCAGCGTCCTGCTCCGGTGCCAGCAGCTGCTTAATGCTTGTAAGCAGGGCATGGCAGGGACATCATGCGCTGCTCACAAGGAGAGCACAGCTGCAGGAATACTCACCGGGTGTTCATCAGAGATTGCCGTGAGTATCCATTCCACTTCAGTAGCGCGCACTGTCAGCCGCCTGCTTCCTGTTGGGGCCGGCGGTCACGTGTGCTGATACTTAAGAGAAATGAATATTTTGAATATTCACATGTAGATCTTCAAATAACTCATAAAGGAAATCAGTAGGACCTCAGAGGCGGGGCCTCACTGTCAGTCATATACTGAGCTCTGATGTAATGCCCCTACAGCCCCTTTTTGCTCTTTCTCAATGGCAAGACATGTCCCCTATTGTTGAACTGAAAGCAAGTTTTTTTTTTTTTTGCATGTTCGCAAAGTATTTTATGATAAACTTCTCAATCGTATCTTAATTGGATTTATTACTTCATATAGAGATATTTTGCACTAGCATCTTACATTTCTACTTCATTTATTTATTCTTTCCAGTTTGGGCTATTTGACTTTAACAAGTGCACTTTGGCAATGTTTAGATAATTTTTACTTTTATTCCCATAGTATAATTTAGAGGTACTATGCACCAGCATACATTTATACTTACACTTCTTCCTCATTTATTTTTATTTTATTTCCACCAGGAGGTTTATTATACCAAAATTGCACCTTACGTACTCTGGCAATATTAATATGTTTATATATATAATGGAATTATGTTGAGGTCTTTTCTTGTTACGTGTTCACAACCATGCATATGACTAATTTTTGTGCTAATACTCACTAAATACACTTAAAAGACTAATCATTTAGAGTGTGCCTAAAATGTGGATTTTTTTTATTCTGATGATCCACACTAGATATTCAATTGTTTTTGACACCACTGTGCCCTAACATTAGTAAGGAACATTTTGCTTGTCACTATTCTATATGGAATTATATTTTAAAGTATTTTGAATAAATGTGTGAATTTAATATTGAATTTTCTTTACCCTTTCATTTGTCTCTCTGGAATTTTGCATGTCTCCCATGAGAGCCCATATTGCTTGATTTATCATACTTGGTTGGATACTGCTATTTTAATTGGATTTTGGTTTATGGTATATGAGAATGATGAAAAAAAAAAAGTGAAGCCAAAGATTTTAAAAATATTTATTGCTGGCTGGAGTCTGGCTGCACGGCTGGAGTCTTGCTGCACGGCTGGAGTCTTGCTGCACGGCTGGGAGTCTTGCTGCACGGCTGGGAGTCTTGCTGCACGGCTGGGAGTCTTGCTGCACGGCTGGGAGTCTTGCTGCACGGCTGAGAGTCTTGCTGCACGGCTGGGAGTCTTGCTGCACGGCTGGGAGTCTTGCTGCACGGCTGGGAGTCTTGCTGCACGGCTGGGAGTCTTGCTGCACGGCTGGGAGTCTTGCTGCACGGCTGGGAGTCTTGCTGCACGGCTGGGAGTCTTGCTGCACGGCTGGGAGTCTTGCTGCACGGCTGGGAGTCTTGCTGCACGGCTGGGAGTCTTGCTGCACGGCTGGGAGTCTTGCTGCACGGCTGGGAGTCTTGCTGCACGGCTGGGAGTCTTGCTGCACGGCTGGGAGTCTTGCTGCACGGCTGGGAGTCTTGCTGCACGGCTGGGAGTCTTGCTGCACGGCTGGGAGTCTTGCTGCACGGCTGGGAGTCTTGCTGCACGGCTGGGAGTCTTGCTGCACGGCTGGGAGTCTTGCTGCACGGCTGGGAGTCTTGCTGCACGGCTGGGAGTCTTGCTGCACGGCTGGGAGTCTTGCTGCACGGCTGGGAGTCTTGCTGCACGGCTGAGAGTCTTGCTGCACGGCTGAGAGTCTTGCTGCACGGCTGAGAGTCTTGCTGCACGGCTGAGAGTCTTGCTGCACGGCTGAGAGTCTTGCTGCACGGCTGAGAGTCTTGCTGCACGGCTGAGAGTCTTGCTGCACGGCTGAGAGTCTTGCTGCACGGCTGAGTCTCTTGCTGCACGGCTGAGTCTCTTGCTGCACGGCTGAGAGTCTTGCTGCACGGCTGAGAGTCTTGCTGCACGGCTGAGTGTCTTGCTGCACGGCTGAGTGTCTTGCTGCACGGCTGAGTGTCTTGCTGCACGGCTGAGTGTCTTGCTGCACGGCTGAGTGTCTTGCTGCACGGCTGAGTGTCTTGCTGCACGGCTGAGTGTCTTGCTGCACGGCTGAGAGTCTTGCTGCACGGCTGAGAGTCTTGCTGCACGGCTGAGAGTCTTGCTGCACGGCTGAGAGTCTTGCTGCACGGCTGAGAGTCTTGCTGCACGGCTGAGAGTCTTGCTGCACGGCTGAGAGTCTTGCTGCACGGCTGAGAGTCTTGCTGCACGGCTGAGTGTCTTGCTGCACGGCTGAGTGTCTTGCTGCACGGCTGAGTGTCTTGCTGCACGGCTGAGTGTCTTGCTGCACGGCTGAGAGTCTTGCTGCACGGCTGAGAGTCTTGCTGCACGGCTGAGAGTCTTGCTGCACGGCTGAGAGTCTTGCTGCACGGCTGAGAGTCTTGCTGCACGGCTGAGAGTCTTGCTGCACGGCTGAGAGTCTTGCTGCACGGCTGAGTCTCTTGCTGCACGGCTGAGAGTCTTGCTGCACGGCTGAGAGTCTTGCTGCACGGCTGAGAGTCTTGCTGCACGGCTGAGAGTCTTGCTGCACGGCTGAGAGTCTTGCTGCACGGCTGAGAGTCTTGCTGCACGGCTGAGAGTCTTGCTGCACGGCTGAGAGTCTTGCTGCACGGCTGAGAGTCTTGCTGCACGGCTGAGAGTCTTGCTGCACGGCTGAGTCTCTTGCTGCACGGCTGAGAGTCTTGCTGCACGGCTGAGAGTCTTGCTGCACGGCTGAGAGTCTTGCTGCACGGCTGAGAGTCTTGCTGCACGGCTGAGTCTCTTGCTGCACGGCTGAGTCTCTTGCTGCACGGCTGAGAGTCTTGCTGCACGGCTGAGAGTCTTGCTGCACGGCTGAGTGTCTTGCTGCACGGCTGAGTGTCTTGCTGCACGGCTGAGTGTCTTGCTGCACGGCTGAGTGTCTTGCTGCACGGCTGAGTGTCTTGCTGCACGGCTGAGTGTCTTGCTGCACGGCTGAGTGTCTTGCTGCACGGCTGAGTGTCTTGCTGCACGGCTGAGAGTCTTGCTGCACGGCTGAGAGTCTTGCAGCACGGCTGAGAGTCTTGCAGCACGGCTGAGAGTCTTGCAGCACGGCTGAGAGTCTTGCAGCACGGCTGAGAGTCTTGCTGCACGGCTGAGAGTCTTGCTGCACGGCTGAGAGTCTTGCTGCACGGCTGAGAGTCTTGCTGCACGGCTGAGAGTCTTGCTGCACGGCTGAGAGTCTTGCTGCACGGCTGAGAGTCTTGCTGCACGGCTGAGAGTCTTGCTGCACGGCTGAGAGTCTTGCTGCACGGCTGAGAGTCTTGCTGCACGGCTGAGAGTCTTGCTGCACGGCTGAGAGTCTTGCTGCACGGCTGAGAGTCTTGCTGCACGGCTGAGAGTCTTGCTGCACGGCTGAGAGTCTTGCTGCACGGCTGAGAGTCTTGCTGCACGGCTGAGAGTCTTGCTGCACGGCTGAGTCTCTTGCTGCACGGCTGAGAGTCTTGCTGCACGGCTGAGAGTCTTGCTGCACGGCTGAGAGTCTTGCTGCACGGCTGAGAGTCTTGCTGCACGGCTGAGAGTCTTGCTGCACGGCTGAGTCTCTTGCTGCACGGCTGAGTCTCTTGCTGCACGGCTGAGAGTCTTGCTGCACGGCTGAGAGTCTTGCTGCACGGCTGAGTGTCTTGCTGCACGGCTGAGTGTCTTGCTGCACGGCTGAGTGTCTTGCTGCACGGCTGAGTGTCTTGCTGCACGGCTGAGTGTCTTGCTGCACGGCTGAGTGTCTTGCTGCACGGCTGAGTGTCTTGCTGCACGGCTGAGTGTCTTGCTGCACGGCTGAGTGTCTTGCTGCACGGCTGAGAGTCTTGCTGCACGGCTGAGAGTCTTGCAGCACGGCTGAGAGTCTTGCAGCACGGCTGAGAGTCTTGCAGCACGGCTGAGAGTCTTGCAGCACGGCTGAGAGTCTTGCTGCACGGCTGAGAGTCTTGCTGCACGGCTGAGAGTCTTGCTGCACGGCTTTGAAAAGTTGCTAAATTTTGGAACAGCTTGGAGTTGCGCAATAATTTGGGAACTTTGAAGGATCAAAAAGGTCATGTATTGTGAGGGCCCTTAGTCTTCTATCACAGTAGAAGAGCCCCGTATATGCCCCACCCCCACAGTATAAATTCCCCAGTGTAACCCTCACAATGCCCCCAGTGATGCATTCCCACCCATAGAACACCCCCAACACCCATACATTATGATGTACCTTCACATGATATTCTAAAATGTTGCACCCCACCCCCCATGCAGTATGTTGCCCTAAGGCATCCCCTTGGCGCTATGACACCCCCACAGTATAATGAAACAAGGTGCTCCTTCTCACTCAGTACAATGCCTCTAAATGCCCTCCCCAGTGCCCACCTCACAACATTCAGTTGCCGGAGCTGACGTTGCCAGAGCTGACGTTGCCAGAGCTGACGTTGCCAGAGCTGACACCTAAGGGTATGTGCACACGATGCAGAATTGGTGCAGAACTGCAGCAGATTTTTCTGCTGCAAAAAAGCTGCAGAACTGCACTGTGATTTACAGTACAATGTAAATCAATGTGAAAAAAAAGCTGTGCACATGGTGCAGAAAAATCTGCGCCGAAACGCTGCAGATTTCAAAGAAGTGCATGTCACTACTTTTGTGCGTTTCTGCAGCGTTTCTGCACCCCTCCATTAATAGAAATCTGCAGTGGTAAAATCTGCACAAAAAACGCACTAAAAACGCACCTGCGGATTCTGCCAGGAGATGCAGATTTAGTGCAGAAAATTCTGCACCACATTTCCTATGTGTGCACATAGCCTAAGGGTATTAGATTCAGAGCCCACTCCACAGCGGGCAGCTGGTTGTATTATATGAATGCCATCTTCCTCTAAGGCTATGTGCACCGTTGCGGATTAGGCTTAGGAATTTCTGGTGCGGATTCTGTCTCTCCTGGCAGTAAACGCACCTGCGTTTTTTTGTGTGGTTCCGTAGCGTTTTTTAAGCGTTTTTGCTGCGGTTTTTACCCCTGCGGTTTTCTATAATGGAGTGGGTAAAAAAACACTGCAGATTCACAAAAAGGAAGTGACATGCTACTTCTTTTAAACCGCAGCGTTTCCGCAGCGGATTTTCCGCAAAGTGTGCACAGCATTTTTTTTTTCTCATTGATTTACATTGTACTATAAATCAATTGCGGATCTGCAGCGTTTCTGCACCTCAAAAAACATGTGCACATACCCTTACAGCAGTAATTAACGTGACCACCGATTGCCGCTGTTAACCTGTTCAATGCCGCTGTCAGTTGCTGACAGCAACATTTAAGCGTGATGTGATGACAGGGAGCCGATGGGTTGCTATGACAGGCAGGGGTCGGCTAAATGCCCTCATCTCCCCTTCACCCCGCCTCTACCCCCTGCGCCGGTCATGTGACGACCTTATGTGACATCCAGCCAGTAGTTGGGCATAGAAGACAGTGATTGTTCCTATATACCACAATACTGCTGTATATAGTACAAGCGATCAGACGATCGCAGCTTCAAGTCCTGTAAGGGAACTAATAAATAAAATAAGTAAATTAAAAAAAAAAAAAAGTTTTTAAAAATGTAAAAAAAAAAAATAAAAAATTTGAATCCCCCTGTTAAAATTAAACAGTTAAAAAAATGAAAAAAATATGCACATATTTGGTATCGACGTGTTCAGAAAAGTCCAATATGAAAATATAATATTGATCCAATCTGTAAAAACTGTAAAGTAGAAAAAAAACTTAAAATACCAAAATTGCTTGTTTTTTGTTGCTACAATAAAAAAATGCATTAAAAATCTATAAAAGCTTTGTAACTATCAATAAAAACATCCGCTCACTACCCAAAAAAAAACAAGCCCTCACACTCCTCCATTATCCAAAAAATAAAAATGTTACTGGTATTTGAAAATGGCGACTCAGGCTATTTCCTGGGGGCTTTTATGAAATTCAGAATTTTTTTGCCACTTTAATAAAAAAATGCAGGTTTGGTATTGTCCTAATCGTGTTGACCTGATTGGTCCAGGCAGTTGTCTGTACGTGAAGAACGGACATCAGACAACAGAAAATAATTTTTATATCCATGTATAGAGATAGCATTACAATCACTATTCTGAATTCTATGGCTTTTCTAATTTCGGACTTACATAGATTGTGTTCCAATTTTTGCGCGTCATTTTTCACAAATAAATAACTGCAAATATCTGAATTAGAGAGAGAGAGAATTCCTTATAAGTAGCCTAACATTAAATACCAATTGTATCAATAGTACATATTACTAGATGATTAACAAATATAAAGTTTTCTAAATAAAAATGTACAGGATATTAGAATTGGGAAGTAGAGGAAGCTTGACATAAGAAATCAGAACCTTTTACAGCTAGGAAATGTGGAATAATGACAGGACAGGACAGGGGTATAACACGCACATACTCACTACTAAACTCCTACGGAACAACCCTCAACGGAATTCTGGGTGAGCGGTTGCTTATATATTCCTCATGATGTCATAATATCCAGGCCAGAGGTGACCATGGCGACGATCCTGTGATGTCACAACATTAAAGAATGTGCTAGAACAAGCCCTGCAGCCAATGAGATCCAAGATAATAATGTGTAATAAAGTCTATGGAGGGTTTATAATAGTATGTAATATAAATAATCTGATACAGTAAATTGTTACAAATGATAAACACCTCCACGCACACAGATCCATGAAAACATATATGCAGAAGCTTGTTATAATCCTATTTTTTAACTTGTATTGTTCTTATACATATCCACTGTATGGACATAAGTATAGGGATATAGAATTTTGTAACATCCCACTCTAAATCCATAGGCATTAATTTGGCTGGGGTTGGTCCCCGAAGATTTTGGAGGAGTCTTTGGGATTTTTTGCTCCTTCATTCAGAAGATTATTTGTAACGTCAGACACTGATGCTGGATGGGTCAGGGCTAGCAATCTATATTCTAGTTCATCCCAAAGGTGTTGGTTGAGGTTCAGACTCTGTGCGGACAGTCAGGTTCTTCCAAACCAAACTCCCCCCAACCTTGCCTTTATGGACCTTGCTTGGTGCACTGGAGCATAGCCGTGCTGGGACAGAAAAGGACCTTATTCAAACTGTTCCCACAATGTTGGAAGCATATATTTGTCCATAATTTATTCTATACTGAAGAATTAGGACTTCCCTTCACTGAAACTAATATGCCAAAGCCGACCCATAAAAAACAACCCCAGCAGACTGATTCCAGATCACTACACTCCTAAGCCATCATTCCCATCCCATTTGGAACAGAAATGGTGGCTAGTGTGGGGAGTACTGTGAAGGCCAGTATATAGCATGAGAACCATTATACAGCGTGGAGGCCATTATACAGTGTGGGTCCTACTGTGGGGGCCATGATACAGTGAGAGAGCTTTTGTTGGGACCATTATACTGTGTATAAGGAATCTATGCGGACATCATATGCTGTATAAAGGTGCCTTAGGGACATCGTACTCTGTATAAAAGAGCTGTGGACCCACCATATGCTATGTAAAGAAGCTGTGGGACCACCATACTGTATATAGAGGAGCTGTACATTGCGAGACTCTGGGGATATTATCAAATGTTAAGCATTATTGTTACGCAAGCACGAGTATTGTGGCCGTCAAAGGGGCAAAATTTGAACACTGTTTTTTTTAAGGCCTTTGCACAGAGCATTAATATTTTTTCATAGAGGGCAGAAAGGAGGCATTATTACTATTTAAGGGGCTCAGGGGTTTGCAGTATTATGTGGGGCACTAAGAGGAGCGCTGTTATTGTGCCAAACAGCAGGTGTAGTAATAGGGACACATACGGCAGCAGTGGCTCAGTATTTGGGTATCCGTAGGATGAGGCATTTGTGCCGGTTGAGAATAGATGGTGCCATTCTGGAAATGTGAGAAGTCAAATGTCTTTGTTGTATTCTCTGCAGACGAGTCCTGGCTGGAAGAAGTTGTCATGTTGGTCTGGGTCCAGGCTCGGACTGGCCCACCGGAGACCCGGAGGATCCTCCGGTGGGCCCAGGCACTGACACCTGCTGGCTCCGGGCGGCCGGGGGGGGGGGCCCTGGAGCAGTGGGGGCCCCTGGAGCAGAGGGGGACGCTGGGGGGGGGCAGAATGCTGGAGACACACTGGGGCAGAATGCTGGACACACACTGGGGCAGAATGCTGGAGACACACTGGGGGCAAAATGCTGGACACACTGGGGGCAGAATGCTGGACACACTGGGGGCAGAATGCTGGACACACTGGGGGCAGAATGCTGGACACACTGGGGGCAGAATGCTGGACACACTGGGGGCAGAATGCTGGACACACTGGGGGCAGAATGCTGGACACACTGGGGGCAGAATGCTGGACACACTGGGGGCAGAATGCTGGACACACTGGGAGCAGAATGCTGGACACACTGGGGGCAGAATGCTGGACACACTGGGGGCAGAATGCTGGACACACTGGGGGCAGAATGCTGGACACACTGGGGGCAGAATGCTGGACACACTGGGGGCAGAATGCTGGACACACTGGTGGCAGAATGCTGGACACACTGGGGCAGATTGTTGGACACACTGGGGGTAATATGCTGGACACACTGGGGCAGATTGCCGGACACACTGGGGGCAATACTGGACACACTGGGGCAGATTGCCGGACACACTGGGGCAGATTGCCGGACACACTGAGGCAGATTGCCGGACACACTGGGGGCAATGCTGGACACACTGGGGCAGATTGCTGGACACACTGGGGGTAATATGCTGGACACACTGGGGGCAGGACTGGAGGCATGGGCAGAATGTAGATATAGGGCATGATTGGAGACACGGGGCAGAATGAAAGACATGGGGCAGGATTGGATCATGGGGCAGGATGGATACGATGGAGACAGATGGGGCAGGATGGGGAGATCATATGGGGTAGAATGGATACTCATGAGGGCAGGATGCGAGAACATATGCCTGGAGCCAGGAATGAGATAAACGGGGCCAGGGTGGGGAATATTATTACCATAGGGGCTAATTAACCCCTTCATGACCCAGCCTATTTTGGCCTTAATGACCTTGCCGTTTTTTGCAATTCTGACCAGTGTCCCTTTATGAGGTAATAACTCAGGAACGCTTCAACGGATCCTAGCGATTCTGAGATTGTTTTTTCGTGACATATTGGGCTTCATGTTAGTGGTAAATTTAGGTCGATAATTTCTGAGTTTATTTGTGAAAAAAATGGAAATTTGGCGAAAATTTTGAAAATTTTGCAATTTTCACATTTTTAATTTTTATTCTGTTAAACCAGAGAGTTATGTGACACAAAATACTTAATAAATAACATTTCCCACATGTCTGCTTTACATCAGCATAATTTTGGAAACAATTTTTTTTTTTGCTAGGAAGTTATAAGGGTTAAAATTTGACCAGTGATTTTTCATTTTTACAACAAAATTTACAAAACCATTTTTTTTAGGGACCACCTCACATTTGAAGTCAGTTTGAGGGTTCTATATGGCTGAAAATACCCAAAAGTGACACCATTCTAAAAACTGCACCCCTCAAGGTGCTCAAAACCACATTCAAGAAGTTTATTAACCCTTCAGGTGTTTCACAGCAGCAGAAGCAACATGGAAGGAATAAATTAACATTTAACTTTTTAGTCACAAAAATGATCTTTTTGCAACAATTTTTTTATTTTCCCAAGGGTAAAAGGAGAAACTGGACCAAGAAATTTGTTGTCCAATTTGTCCTGAGTACGCTGATACCTCATATGTGGGGGTAAACCACTGTTTGGGCGCACGGCAGGGCTCGGAAGGGAAGGAGCGCCATTTGACTTTTTGAATGAAAAATTGGCTCCAATCTTTAGCGGACACCATGTCGCCTTTGGAGAGCCCCCGTGTGCCTAAACATTGGAGCACCCCCACAAGTGACACCATTTTGGAAACTAGACCCCCCAAGGAACTTATCTAGAAGCATAGTGAGCACTTTAAAGCCCCAGGTGCTTCAAAAATTAATCCGTAAAAATGAAAAAGTACTTTTTTTTCGCAAAAAAATTATTTTAGCCTCAATTTTTTCATTTTCACATGGGCAACAGGATAAAATGGATCCTAAAATTTGTTGGACGATTTCTCCTGAGTACGCCGATACCTCACATGTGGGGGTAAACCACTGTTTGGGCACATGGTAAGGCTCGGAAGGGAAGGAGCGCCATTTGACTTTTTGAATGAAAAATTATCTCCATCGCTAGCGGACACCATGTCAGGTTTGGAGAGCCCCTGTGTGCCTAAACATTGGAGCTCCCCCACATGTGACCCCATTTTGGAAACTAGACCCCCCAAGGAACTTATCTAGAAGCATAGTGAGCACTTTAAACCCTCAGGTGCTTCACAAATTGATCCGTAAAAATGAAAAAGTACTTTTTTTTCACACAAAATTTATTTTAGCCTCAATTTTTTCATTTTCACATGGGCAACAGGATAAAATGGATCCTAAAATTTGTTGGGCAATTTCTCCTGAGTACGCCGATACCTCATATGTGGGGGTAAACCACTGTTTGGGTGCAAGGCAAGGCTCGGAAGGGAAGGCGCGCCATTTGACTTTTTGAATGGAAAATTAGCTCCAATCGTTAGCGGACACCATGTCGCGTTTGGAGAGCCCCTGTGTGCCTAAACATTGGAGCTCCCCTACAAGTGACCCCATTTTGGAAACTAGACCCCCCAAGGAACTTATCTAGATGCATAGTGAGCACTTAAAACCCCCAGGTGCTTCACAGAAGTTTATAATGCAGAGCCATGAAAATAAAAAATTATTTTTCTTTCCTCAAAAATGATCTTTTCGCAACAATTTTTGTTATTTTCCCAAGGGTAATAGGAGAAATTGGACACCAAATGTTGTTGTCCAGTTTGTCCTGAGTACGATGATACCCCATATGTGGGGGTAAACCACTGTTTGGGCGCACGGCAGGGCTCGGAAGGGAAGGCACGCCATTTGGCTTTTTGAATGGAAAATTAGCTTCAATCATTAGCGGACACCATGTCGCGTTTGGAGAGCCCCCTGTGTGCCTAAACATTGGAGCTCCCGCACAAGTGACCCCATTTTGGAAATTAGACCTCCCAAGGAACTAATCTAGATTCATAGTGAGCACTTTGAACCCCCAAGTGCTTCACAGAAGTTTATAACGCAGAGCCATGAAAATAAAAAAATTATTTTTCTTTTCTCAAAAATGATTTTTTAGCCCACAATTTTTTATTTTCCCAAGGGTAACAGGAGAAATTGGACCCCAAAAGTTGTTGTCCAGTTTCTCCTGAGTACGCTGATACCCCATATGTGGGGGTAAACCACTGTTTTGGCACACGTCGGGGTTTGGAAGGGAAGTAGTGACGTTTTGAAATGCAGACTTTGATGGAATGCTCTGCGGGCGTCACGTTGCGTTTGCAGAGCCCCTGATGTGCCTAAACAGTAGGAACTCCCCACAAGTGACCCCACTTTGGAAACTAGACCCCCCAAGGAACTTATCTAGATGTGTGGTGAGCACGTTCAACCCCCAAGTGCTTCACAGAAGTTTACAACACAGAGCCGTGAAAATAAAAAATCATTTTTCTGTCCTCAAGATGTTTTAGCAAGCAATTTTTTATTTTCACAAGGGTAGCAGGAGAAATTGGACCCCAATATTTGTTGCCCAGTTTGTTGTGAGTACGCTGGTACCCCATATGTGGGGGTAAACCACTGTTTGGGCGCACGTCAGGGCTTGGAAGGGAAGTAGTGACATTTGAAATGCAGACTTTGATGGAATGGTCTGCGGGTGTCACGTTGCATTTGCAGAGCCCCTGATGTGCCTAAACAGTAGAAATACCCAACAAGTGACCCCATTTTGGAAACTATACCCCCCCAAGGAACTTATCTAGATGTGTGGTGAGCACTTTGAACCCCCAAGTGCTTCTCAGAAGTTTATAACGCAGAGCCGTGAAAATAAAAAATAATTGTTCTTTCCTCAAAAATTATGTTTTAGCAAGCAATTTTTTATTTTTGCAAGGGTAATAGGAGAAATTGGACCCCAACAGTTGTTGCCCAGTTTGTCCTGAGTATGCTGGTACCCCATATGTGGGGGTAAACCACTGTTTGGGCACACGTCGGGGCTTGGAAGGGAGGGAGCACCATTTGACTTTTTGAAAGCAAGATTGGCTGGAATCAATGGCGGTGCCATGTTGCGTTTGGAGACCCCTGATGTGCCCAAACAGTGGAAACCCCTCAATTCTAACTTCAACACTAACCCCAACACACCCCTAACCCTAATCTCAACTGTAGCCCTAACCCTAATCACAACCCTAACCCCAACACACCCGTAACCCTAATCCCAACCCTAACCCTAATCCCAACCCTAACCACAACTGTAACCCCAACACACTCCTAACCCTATCCGTAACCCTAACCACAAGCCTAATCTTAACCCTATTTCCAACCCTAGCCCTAATTCCAACCCTAACCCTAATTCCAACCCTAACCCTAAGGCTATGTGCCCACGTTGCGGATTCGTGTGAGATTTTTCCGCACGATTTTTGAAAAATCTGCAGGTAAAAGGCACTGCGTTTTACCTGCATATTTACAGCGGATTTCCAGTGTTTTTTTGTGCGAATTTCACCTGCGGATTCCTATTGAGGAACCGGTGTAAAACGCTGCGGAAACCACACAAAGAATTGACATGCTGCGGAAAATACAACGCAGCGTTTCTGCACGGAATTTTCCGCACCATGGGCACAGCGGATTTGGTTTTCCATAGGTGTACATGGTACTGTAAACCTGATGGAAAACTGCTACGAATTCGCAGCAGCCAATCCGCTGCGGATCCGCGGCCAATCCGCTGCGGATCCGCGGCCAATCCGCTGCGGATCCGCGGCCAATCCGCTGCGGATCCGCAGCCAAATCCACACTGTGTGCACATGCCCTAACCCTAACCCTACCCCTAACCCTAGTTCTAACCCTAGTTCTAACCTTAGTTCTAACCCTAGTTCTAACCCTAACCCTAGTGGAAAAAGAAAAAAAAAAAAATTTCTTTTTTGTATTATTGTCCCTACCTATGGGGGTGATAAAGGGGGGGTCATTTACTATTTTTTTTATTTTGATCACTGTGAAGTTTTATCACAGTGATCAAAATGTACATGGAACGAATCTGCCGGCTGGCAGATTCGGCGGGCGCACTGAGCATGCGCCCGCCTTTTTGGAAGATGGCGGCGCCCAGCGAGGAGACGTATGGACACCGGGAGGATCGGTAAGTATGAAGGGGTGGTGGGGGGGTGGATCGGAGCACAGGGGGGGTGATCGGAGCACAGGGGGGGTGGATCTGAGCAAGGAGAGAGCGGACAGGAAGACGGGGGAGCGGGCAGGCTGACGGAGGGGACCGGACCCCATAACGGAGGACTGGGGGGGCGATCGGTGGGTGTGGGGGGGCAGATCAGGTTTTCCAGCCATGGCCGATGATATTGCAGCATCGGCCATGGCTGGATTGTAATATTTCACCAGTTTTTTTAGGTGAAATATTACAAATCGCTCTGATTGGCAGTTTCACTTTCAACAGCCAATCAGAGCGATCGTAGCCACGGGGGGTGAAGCCACCACCCCTGGGCTGAAGCACCAATCCCCCTGTCTCTGTAGATCGGGTAAAATAGGAGTTAACCCTTTCACCCGATCTGCAGGGACGCGATCATTCCATGACGCCACATAGGCGTCATGGGTCGGATTGGCACAGGTTTTCATGACGCCTACGTGGCGTCATGGGTCGGGAAGGGGTTAAGGGATATTATTACTGCAGTGATGTATTTATTTTATTTTTTGAGTATACTGTTTTAATTGGGGGGCGGTCCTGTTACTGTGTAGAGTGACACTATGTCGCCTTTTTTTCTTCATGTGGTGTAATGTAGAAGTTGTGAAAAATTAAGTAATGTGTTCTGCAAGCGGAGCTCGAGATAACTGTGTTATTTCCTGCAGAAATGAGTCCTGGCTGGAAGAAATGATGGCGGTCTGTGCTGGATGAAAGATGAAGGATTTCACCTAGAGACGTCACTGGTGAGTCAGTGTTACCTATACACTGACACTATACACTGTATACTATATACAGAGCTCCTGTGTATAATGTCACCAGTGATCACTGTATTACCTATACATTATATACAGAGCTCCTGTGTAGAATACCACCAGTGATCTCTGTATTACCTCTACACAGACACTGCATACTAAGTACAGATCTCCTGTGTATAATGTCACTTAGGCTGCCGTCTCACATTCAGTATTTGGTCAGTATTTTACATCAGTATTTGTAAGCCAAAACCAGGAGTGGGTGATAAATGCAGAAGTGGTGCACATGTTTCTATTATACTTTTCCTCAAATTGTTCCACTCCTGGTTTTGGCTTACATATACTGATGTAAAATACTGACCAAATACTGCTAGTGTGACAGCAGCCTTATGGTGATAGTATTGTGTTTGTTTTTTTTTGTTTTTTTTTTTATTTCTGATCAGTATTGTAGTATTCAGTCACTATGTGGTGGTAATATGTGGTCTGGAAATGGTGTTGTGGTATTTGTCCCTTGTATGTGCTATTTGGTCGCCAAGTGGTGGTAATATGTGGTCTTGACATGGTGCGGTGGTATTTGTCCCTTGTATGTAGTATTATTCGGTCACTATGTGGTCTGGTCATGGTGTGGTGGTATTTCTTCCTGTATGTGGTAATATTGGTCTTGGTATAGTGGATTGTGTTGTGTATGGCGGTCATTTGTTCTCTCTGATATTAATTAGGAGAAGATTCTTTATTTCCATTAGAGTTTTAATGCTTTGTACACAGCGGCGGAGATGCGCTTACAGGGGTTTCCTGTGGAAAAAAGTAATCACCTCTCCACAGGATAAGTGATAACATATTGATTGGTGGGGGTCTGACTGCTTGGACCCACTCAGCAAAATGTGGAACTTTTTATCCCCATTAGACTGGAGTGGCATGTCCGACTAGATCACTGATCCATTCATTCCCTCAGTGGCTGCACTTGTTTTTTTCTGGAAGCCCCAAAGAGAATGAATGGAGCTGCGGTCAGAAATCCCACCTGCCGCTGCATTTTAAAATGGTGATAAAAGTGTCCTGTCAGGGATAAAACTTCCCCAGTTTCTAATGGTCGGATCTAAGCGATCACCAATCCTGTGGAGCCCATGGATCAGTGATAACTTGTTTTACCAAGAACCACATTAATGTAAACTACCGTAATTATACATCCCAGTTATTGGGGCACACGGTAGATGTGCGGCAGCCGCCGGTGTTTTACAGCCGATGCTCCACTATAATGACAGATATTTGCATATAGCTGTAGGGTGGGCCCCTAGAGTCCATTCCTCTGGTGGGCCCCAGACACCCCAGTCCGACGCTGTCTCCTTGTAATGCCTCCTGCCTTATGTCTGTGCTGACAGCATGCACATTTTTGTACTTTATACATTTATGATTTATATATTGATGTATTAAGGTGACTTTAATAAACATTTTTGAATATTTTTATATAATTATGTTGAAGTGGACTTTTTTGCTCCGTTTTCTTGTGGTAATTGTATTTTGGAGTGGTCCAAAAAGGGCATCCGTAGGGTGCCTTGGGAGAGTTGGGACCACCTGCTCACCATCATTGGAAATATTGGTGCTTCATGATTATTGTAATAAATGGTTTGGTTGATTGTTCAGCCTCCAGCTATCTCATCCAACTCTCCCATACACAGGAGGGCTCGAGACAGTCGGTGTCAGACTTATCCTGGCAGCGGCTTCTCTCCATGAGAACTAAAGAATCAGGATTCTGAAATCAGACATGACATATTCCTATCTACCCCGATATTATATTTCAGGGGAAAATCGGGCGCCCCCATACACATTGGCCTATGGGCTGAACTTCTCCATACTGGTGAGTTTGGAAGACGTTAGTTTTATTTCTAAGGGGACCTTTAGAGTGCTCCAGTAAAATCATAGGTCCAAACTATCCCGGATATCGTAGGACAGTCCAGGATTTGGGCCTTTGTGCCACTGCCTCAGTCTCTGGGCCAAGTGTTCTTCACTATATTACAGTCACTGCCACCATTGCTCCTCCTGCTTCAGGATACGCCTCCTCTGTCACATCCTCCTATGGTCATCAGTATACAGTGCTCCGCATTCTGAGCATGTCACTATGACTTGGGGAGCTCATCATCTCCTGTACTTCATGCAGATAATTGGAATCAGCAGTCATGCAGGTAATTGGAGTCAGCAGTGTCAGTGTGTATTTCATTCTGGCTTCTTTCTCTAGTCCCCATGTTTGCCTGCTTTTTCTTTTAACTTTGGGCTTTGCAGTCTACTGCAGGCATACACACGAACCCTGAGGAAAAGACAGAAGTGGTTTATTACCGCTTCTGTCTTCTCATTTGCAGAAACATAGCTCTCAGTCAGTGCTATGGAGAGAAAAAGTGCAGTGCCAAAGCATCTATTAGACCCAATGACCTACAGAGCAGCGCTGCTTGTGCAGCGCCCCAGAGTCCTGGTCGTTGCAGTAATGTCGCTCTGCCACTAAGGGGAGTGATGTTACATCTGATTGTGCAGCGCCCCAGAGTCCTGGTCGTTGCAGTACTGTGGCTCCGCCACTAAGGGGAGCTATGGTACGTCTGATGGCACTGAAGGAGTTCATCTGATCAGGTATCACAGACACCAATACATTTCACAGTCGGGCCTCCGGGGGGAGCTAAGGGTTCTATTCACTAGGCCACTCCCCACCATAGTGGGTAAACTGGGGGTCAGACAGGAAGTTAGATCAGAAAGCTGACTGGGTTGGAACCAGGCAACACCTTGTGGCAGAGGGTGTTGTAGGGGAAGATACAGTAGGGTCTCTGTCAGGGGTGGGATCCTGACAGAGGCTTGGCAACTTGAACGAACGTAACGGGACCGTGCCTGCTTCGGGTAGCGGCGGTTCCCAAGGAAGGATTAGAGGAGAGATAGATTGTGCTGAGTGAGAAACGAGATCACGCAAAAGGAGAAATACCAGTGGGAGTCGTGCTGTAAGACCGAAGCAACATCCTACTGAGGCGCACTACCGGTGGCCGGAACGCCGAGGGAGTATCATAACATTCAGCTTCAAGCAATACTCCAAACAGCAGCAGGGCAGTCAGTCTAAGGCGGGCTGTCTAACTTTAATCACCTATGCAGTCTTGGGGGGCAACTTGTGGAGAGGGGCGACTCTAGGGTCCCGGAAGAGCTCCGAGCCTACCCGTCAAACGGGTGCCGTCCCAACCAGAACAACAGGGAGGGACGGAGGATTAGCAGAACATCATCTAATCGAGTTGTGAGGGAAATTAAGAAACAGACACAACAGTTGTGGGGACTTTCCGTAAGCACAGCAGGGAAGGACCACAACACCTAGCGCTAGAAGGAAGGCACCGATTTCCACCTGTGAAGAGAACTCTGGAGGTGCCATTGGACCGGCTGGACTTGCGCAGCCTGGTGAACCGTGTTCTGGACTGAGGACCCAGAGACCTTCAGTAAAGAGGTAAAGAGACTGCAACCTGGTGTCCTCGTTATTTACTGCACTGCACCATCTACATCACGCACACCTATCATTGTACGCCCCTCAGCAGGGTCACGGACCGGGTCTAGCCACTGTGACAACCCCAGAACAGAGACTCAGAGGCCCGGTACCGGGTACCCCTCGGCCCTGCGGCAGTGGGGGCGCTACAACTTGGCGTCACGAACAGGATCTACTTAAGCCTGAAGAATCAGGTCATGTGTGCCTTGGTACTGTGATTTGTTGTGTTTGGACTGTACTTTATTGCCAAGACTGTGCTGCGCCATTTACCGCCAAAATCCGCCGCCATTATAGCGCTGAGGAGAGCGCAGGAGAAGAGGAGGGGCGTGGAGTAGGCGTAGGCAAGCTGGAGAGCGCGAACAACAATGGCCGCCCAGTCTAAATATTTCTGTGTCCTACGGACGTGTCCGTCAACAGCCGAGGTCCGCCTCCTGATCCTGTTTGGAGGGTGGAGACCATGGAGACGGGGCCGCCCACGAAAGAGACCGCGGGAAGAAGACATTGGAGAGGAGATAAAGATGGCGACGCCGGGAGCACCGCGTGGGGATAACCTGACTCGGCATGGAGCCGCACCACCAGACACAGCCTCGGAGACGCCATCGTTGCGGGAGCTGGCCCTTACGGAACTACCGACGGGTCGACCCAACTGGCAGATGTCCGAGGAGTGTGTGGCCGCAGCCGAGGCCCGACAAATAGCACGCCGCTTGGAGGCTGATGCCCGCGTGCTCGCTCGGCTGGGCCAGCCCACGGAGATCCGTCTATCCCCGGTGTCCCCGACTCCTCCTAACCCGGCCGCGGCTGAAGATACGCTGCAAACCCAGAGTATGAGGATCTTGCCAGAGGCCGAACACCTGCGGCACCTGATGACGGCGTGGCGGAGCCGGCCCCAGCCTGCAGCTCGGATTGATCTGACCAGCGTTGCAGAGGTCCCATCGCCCCACTGGGGTGTAGTGGTCTCCTTTAACCCCCGATATGGAAGAGGGGTTATACAGGAGATCGGGGAGCCGCTACAAGTCCACGTGGACCGAGAGGAGGTGGAACCCTGCAGTGGAAGGTTCGCTCGCGACCTGGAGCCAGGTGATGCCGTAACCTACACCAGGTGGAGGAGAGCAACAGGCGAAGCTGGCTGGATGGCGCGGGGCGTCCAGCGGTGCATCGCGCTCCAGGCCGCCGCTGCAACCTCCGAAGATGAACTTCCCGCCGAGAAGGCAGCGGAACCTGACCCTGTGGAGCAGCGGGGAACCCGGACCCACCATGTACCTTGGGGGCGTGCAGGATCCTCGGCGAAAAGAACATCCCGGCGAGGGATCCTGTCGTTATTGGGGCGGGACCCACTCCTTGAACCAGCAGGACGACCCGTTGGTCTGGTGAGGCCCGGGAGGAAACCACCCTCTTCCCCGAAGAACGAGTAAGCATAATGCTTTAAATATGTAAATAGTTCTTTGACTGTTTGTTCGTGTCCTGTTTTGCTGCTAGACCCGTTCAGGGTTAACTCTTAAAGGGGTCCCTTTGTTGACCCGGGATCCCTATTGTTTTGTTTGATTTTCCAAAGTTTTTGCACAAGTTTTTAGTTGAAAAGAACTGCTGAAATCATGAACAGTGCATGATACGAACTTTTTGTACATAGTTTGCACCTTATTAAAGGTGCTCCCTACTGGTTTTACTTAAAGAAGGACTCTTTGTGAAGATACCACACTGGAACCTTTGCCGAGTATGGACTGGTAGCTTGAGAAGACGTGCTACCTCATAGAGACTTGGTCTCCTCTTAAAGGGGATGTTCATTTGTCGCACTTAAACGGTGATATTGCTTTAAGCCAGGTAGCAATAATGTTTCGACGAAAGACAATGATGATAATGTTTACATGAGTAAGTTATATGTGTTCAACTAGTTAATTGTGAAGGAATGCTGATGATGTTCTCTGAAAAGAAGAAGTGAAAGATAGCAGAAGGATGCAGTGGGCCCGTAGGGGTAGACGTGGTGTCCAGCATGCATGTTGGTGAGAAAGATAATGAGAAGGTTTGATGTTATATAAAGAAAATGGTTGATAACGTTGATAGATAATTAGGATAGAAGGTAAACCCTGAGTCCTCATAGGAGTCATGTAGAGATGGCTCAGTGCTCTTAAACTGAAAGTAATGTTATGCTCTATACTGTGTATAGTAGTGGAAAAGGCAGTAGGCCCGGGCTGAACGGGGCGGTCCTGCATAGAAAGGAGAGGCAGTAGGTCTGGTGCCGTTAGGACAGGCGGTCCTGCAGATTTAAAGAAGGAGAATGGAAAAGTTAAATTACCTTATAATGTGATTATAGGAAGGTCTTTAGTGGATTCAGAGTGTATGTCCTTAAAGGCAATGTTAAATTATTGTTCAACAATTTTGCACTTAGTAGAATACCCGGTTGGGTAAGAAAAGTTAATTATAGCATGTTGCTATGATATCTAACCATGTTTGTAACGTTCAAGTGTCCTCACCTCCCATAAAGGGAAGCTCTGTTTAAGTATACTTATTGTTATTGCACTCAACAAAATTGTATGTCTTTTTGCTGACTTGTATTGTTGTTTTCTTCTCAGTCCCGGAGTACTGTGTTTAACCAGGGGGGAGTGCAGCGCTCCAGAGTCCTGGTCGTTGCAGTACTGTGGCTCCGCCACTAAGGGGAGCTATGGTACGTCTGATGGCACTGAAGGAGTTCATCTGATCAGGTATCACAGACACCAATACATTTCACAGTCGGGCCTCCGGGGGGATCTAAGGGTTCTATTCACTAGGCCACTCCCCACCATAGTGGGTAAACTGGGGGTCAGACAGGAAGTTAGATCAGAAAGCTGACTGGGTTGGAACCAGGCAACACCTTGTGGCAGAGGGTGTTGTAGGGGAAGATACAGTAGGGTCTCTGTCAGGGGTGGGATCCTGACAGAGGCTTGGCAACTTGAACGAACGTAACGGGACCATGCCTGCTCCGGGTAGCGGCGGTGCCCAAGGAAGGATTAGAGGAGAGATAGATTGTGCTGAGTGAGAAACGAGATCACGCAAAAGGAGAAATACCAGTGGGAGTCGTGCTGTAAGACCGAAGCAACATCCTACTGAGGCGCACTACCGGTGGCCGGAACGCCGAGGGAGTATCCTAACATTCAGCTTCAAGCAATACTCCAAACAGCGGCAGGGCAGTCAGTCTAAGGCGGGCTGTCTAACTTTAATCACCTATGCAGTCTTGGGGGGCAACTTGTGGAGAGGGGCGACTCTAGGGTCCCGGAAGAGCTCCGAGCCTACCCGTCAAGCGGGTGCCGTCCCAACCAGAACAACAGGGAGGGACGGAGGATTAGCAGAACATCATCTAATCGAGTTGTGAGGGAACTTAAGAAACAGACACAACAGTTGTGGGGACTTTCCGTAAGCACAGCAGGGAAGGACCACAACACCTAGCGCTAGAAGGAAGGCACCGATTTCCACCTGTGAAGAGAACTCTGGAGGTGCCATTGGACCGGCCGGACTTGCGCAGCCTGGTGAACCGTGTTCTGGACTGAGGACCCAGAGACCTTCAGTAAAGAGGTAAAGAGACTGCAACCTGGTGTCCTCGTTATTTACTGCACTGCACCATCTACATCACGCACACCTATCATTGTACGCCCCTCAGCAGGGTCATGGACCGGGTCTAGCCACCGTGACAACCCCAGAACAGAGACTCAGAGGCCCGGTACCGGGTACCCCTCAGCCCTGCGGCAGTGGGGGCGCTACAACTGCACTAAAGGAGTTCACCTGACCAGGTATCACACACACACTACACTTCACACTCCGGCCACCAGGGGAGTGGCCTACTAGATAGAACCACTCCCTCACGCTATGGTAAAACTGGGGGTTGGACAGGAAGTTAGGGAGAAAGCAGCCCGGGAGAGTTCGGGAGAGGACCTGTCAGGGGTGGGATCCCGACAGTGGCCTAGCGAAAAGGACAGATTGTTACGGAGCCGTGCCTGTAGGATAAAGCGGCAGGCTTCTTAGAAAGGACACGAAGCAAGGTTTATTGTAGAGAAGTGAGATCACAGCACAAAGGAGAATAGAACCAGTACGAGTTGAGCACTAACAAATACTTGGAGACCACCCGAGCGTGCTCGGGAAAACCCGAGCAACGAGCATACTCGCTCATCACTATTGAGCACCCCTGCTATACAGAAATCACCTTACCGAGTAAGGTGATGAGCTCCGGTGAACTTTCTCATGCAGCAGTGGTGCCGTGAAATCACCGGCGCTCATCAGCTGATGAACTTATGTGACCTCTCTCACGGTAGCTAAGCAATATACAATGTGGGAGGGATGACGCTCCTGTGAGCGTGTAGGCAGCAGCCGGTTGTGGCTGTTCTACAAGTGATATCGCCGTGGGACACTCTGGATTATGTAGACTATACACAACTAATCCCACTTTTATTAATGTGAGAAGAAAGAAGCGATCCCATATATAAAATTAATGTTTATTGATGTTAATTTAAAAACTTACAGAATAAAAAAGCAAAATTACCGTAGGGGACACCATAATACCAGGCAATACATAAATTAATCATAAATAGCCACACAACAATACCGGTGGTTAACTATACTGAACTAAGACCGCAGTCTGGTTTACCAATCAATGCCCAATGACATCATAAATCAAAGAAGGTGGTCTATTGGTACACATAATTCCTCATACCTACGCTGCCCTTAAACAATGTATAACTTAAGTATTAGCCAAATGGCTTAATATACAGGCAGTACTACAATACGAGATACTCAGAGACCACCCTATAAGGCCGCCAAAGAACAGTATCTGAATCCACTCAACAATAGTCCAAAACGAAATTAAGCATATTACCTTATGATGATGGCGTCCCCTCACCCCGACGCGCGTAGGTATGAGGAATTATGTGTACCAATAGACCACCTTCTTTGGTTTATGATGTCATTGGGCATTGATTGGTAAACCAGTCTTAGTTCAGTATAGTTAACCACCGGTATTGTTGTGTGGCTATTTATGATTAATTTATGTATTGCCTGGTATTATGGTGTCCCCTACGGTAATTTTGCTTTTTTATTCTGTAAGTTTTTAAATTAACATCAATAAACATTAATTTTATATATGGGATCGCTTCTTTCTTCTCACATTAATAAAAGTGGGATTAGTTGTGTATGATATTGTGGAGTGCCCAAGTGATTGGCATAGGACATAAGTGGAGCTAATTATGTAGACTATGTCAGATAGAATATATGGTTATTATTTTTATTAGCTTTACAGGAGCCATGTTTTTTTTATTTTACTTTTTTTTTTATAGAAGACAAGGGCATTGGGGATTTGATGTTAGGGGAGTATAATGTGTATTTTATTTGCTTATGTATTTAATTATTTTAAAATGTTTTATTTTTTTATTTTAAGTTTGAGCAAATAGATGGCGGCTCATGAGAGACTACATCTCCCATCATGGTGAGAAGCAGGGAGAGGGACAAAGGAGCTTACCACGCTGAGAATGTGTAGCTGGAAATTTGGCACAGAGTTCCACCTGAGGGTGCAGTTTCCACTGGTGATCAAAAGAAGGTAGACTAAAAATGGAGAAAAGCCGGATTGCTCACCGGTAATGCTCTTTTAATGAGTCCACGACAGCACCCCACATGAGTTTAGTAAATGTGTGCTGTCGTGGCGAAGGGTAAAAGATTCTGGTACAACCATCCAGGGATAAAAATGGATTCTTTATTCAAATGTAGTTAAAACATTAAATGCGAGCTCTCGTACCTGACTCGTTTCATAGGCTAACTGAGGCACAAGTATAACAATCCAACCGTATATACTCGTGCATAAGTTGAGATTTTCAGCACTTTTTTTGTGCTTAAAATGTCCCCCTCGGCTTATACACGAGTCATTGTCCCAGAAAGTCAGCAGGGGAGGGGAGCGGAGGAGCAGCAGCAGGAACCGGCAGCTGTGACATCATACTCACCTTCTTCGGTCCGTCGCTGAACGTCCCTGCATCTCCGTTGTCCTGGCGCAGCAGTTCTTCCGGTTTTGAGCGGCCACATGGTACCGCACATTAACGTAATGAATATGGACGCGACTCCACTCCCATAGGTGTGGAGGGCATATTCATTACCTTAATGAGCGGTACCACGTGACCGCTCAGCACAGGAGAGCTGCCAGTGCCATGCTGGGACAACTGAGATGCAGGGACGTGCAGCAATGCACCGAGGAGGGTGAGTATGACGGGGAGCCACGCACACGAGGGGACCGAGAGAGCCATGCATATGATGGGGGAGCTACGCATGTTACGGGGGAGCCACGCATATGATGAGGGGAGGAAGGGGGAGCCACTCATATGACGGGGAGCCACATATATGATGAGGGAGGACGGGGGATCCACGCATGATGGGGGTGGAAGGGGGAGCCACGCATACAATGAGGGGACCAGTGGAGCCACACAGAGCAGGACAGGACGGGGGGGGGGAACCACACAGAGCAGGATAGGGATGAGGGAACAATTCGTACCCAGCTTATACTCGAGTCAATAAGCTTACCCAGTTTTCCGTGGCAAAATTAGGTGCCTCGGCTTATACTCAGGTCAGCTTATAGTCTAGTATACATTGTCTAAACATAAGGACAATTACGGTCATCAATGCATTTATCATTTGTGATATTTTTTATATAATGATTTTGTTTCCAATTTTTGCAGTTTTTTTAATTCATTTATTTTTCTAGGTTTTTCCCATGATTTTTTTTCTCTCTCATTATAAAAGTATGGGCAGTGCACATTGTTTGCACGGTCACCAAAGCATCTGTGGTTTGTGACTTTGTTTATATCTTTTGATCTGGGAATGATCTTGTGTTTTGCATTCATTTCTTTCTCTGAGGTTTTTCCACGTTTCCTGAAATGTATATGTTTCATGTTACATCTTCCACCTAATGTTTTCCGGTGCCAGATCTTGTCATAGTGTAGCCTCCATTTTTTCCATCCAAGTCTGTAAGGTTTTTTTTTTTGTCTTTATATAGGGTAGAAACATTTTTGTGCCTTTTCATGTATTTTATGCTTTTGTTTACATTTTTTTTTTTTTTTACTTCTGAGTTCTGACCATTAGAATGTGGATCTTATGTGCACTTCAGTGCGTGCATTGCTTTTATTCTATTACCATTATGTGCGTTCCTCTCTCACAGCCACAGGTTCCAACTTATGGGCGTTGACTTTGTTCTAACCTATTATAATTGTCCTTATGTTTAGACAATGTATATATGTTGGATTGTTACACTTATGCCTCAGTTAGCCTATGAGTAAGGCCAGGGTCACACTTAACATATGGAAAATCGGTCCGAGTCTCCCTGCTGAGAGTCACAGGAGTGTAATGGTCATCCGTGTGTAATCCGTTTGCAATGCGATAATGCTATTTTCTCACACCTATGTATTGTGAGGTACCAAGGGGAGAAGTACTAGAAAACAGATATGTTTCTCCCCGTTTCATTTCATATGTCTCCCAGTATTGATTGTGAAGCTGTTTATTTCACTGTAATCCGGTCCTGGTTTCTTTAGTGATCAGCGTGGAAAGGACTGAGGCTTCCCTTCCACACATGCAGTCCAGGTTTTGGTCTCCTGACTGCTTCAGCTGATAATCAGGAGCTGCTGGGATCTCAGTCTCTCATCTGTTGGTCTGGGAAGCTGACACAGTAAGGCTGCATGAACTTCTCTGCTATTGTGTAGGTATTTTTCTAGTTAGAAACTTATTGTTAGTTAGTGGCCAGACGGCCTTAGATATTTTATTTCATGTTTGGCACGTGTAACATTGTACGGCAAATGTGTACAATAAATACGCCTGGTGCATACCTGTGTGGAACTCGCTAGCCTGCTACTGTCCATTGTGACTCCATAGCCACCTGCTTGGGCCAAAGCAAAGATCCCTGTTGAGCTATATTCCCACAAATGGTGTTTCGAATGCGGGCAATTGTGGCTATTGGACTGTGACTGCAGAGAAAATGCTCTGTGTATGTCCTGGCTGAAAGCTTCTGTGCTTTTGAAGAGCCAAGAGTCCAGTAATATGGAGGAACTAGTGAAACAGTTACTGCAGGCAAATGTTCAACAACAGCAGACTAATACTTACTTCCAGCAAGCCCTGGACCAGCAAAATCAGATTCAGCAAGACCAATTGAATGCAATAAAGCAGGCTTTGCTTCGGCAGCCCCAAGATGAGAGGAATCGTGCACAAAGTGTTGCTAGTGCACAGAAAGCCATACAAAAGACTTTGCTTAAAATGACTGCTGACGATGATGTAGAAGCGTATCTCACCGTATTTGAACGTATTGCAGAACGTGAGCATTTACCGGTGGACAGATGGGCTGAAGTGGTTGCTCCATTTCTGAGCGGAGATCCACAAAAGGCCTATTACGATTTAAGTGGAGTGGATGCTATGGACTACACCAAATTAAAAGGCGAAATCCTGGCAAGGCTGGGAGTAAACACATATGTACGAGCACAGAGGGTACACTTGTGGACTTTTGTGGAGCATCAGCCAGCCCGCTCACAAATGCATGATCTCATCCATCTAGTAAAAAAATGGCTGCAACCAGAGACTTTGACATCCGCAGAGATGGTGGAACGGGTTGTTCTAGACAAGTACATGCGGTCCTTACCCGCTAAGATACAGAGGTGGGTTGGTCAGGGTGACCCATCTACAGCCGACCAGTTGGTGAATATGGTCGAACGCTACAATGCTTCTGAAAGCCTACTCCAAGGGATGCTATCACCTCGCTGCGCTCCCAATAAATCGCCAGAAAATTCTGTGAAACCTACTTCATCTTCAAAAGAAGAGAACCTTGCAATAAAGGGTAGCAGACCTACAAAGGACTGTGGAGGCGGTACGGTCTCACAGCAAGCCAGCAGACCTTATCTGGGGTCCCCAACGAGGAGGCAAGGGCCTATACAGTGTTGGCGATGTCGCGGGCTCGGCCATGTAGCAGCTAACTGCCCAATGACTACAGAGCCAATGGACTGTAACGCTATGAAGCGTCTTTCGTTATATGTACAGTCGGTCTGTGTTGCAGAGGTCCTCACAGGAAATGAACGACATGTGTCTTGCCTTGAGATCGACGGTCATAGTGTGAATGCCGTCTTGGATTCCGGCAGTCAAGTAACTCTGGTACACGCCAGTCTGGTGGACCCTAGAGCCCTAACGAACTTAACCGTGAGCATTAGTTGCATCCATGGCGATATAAAAAACTACCCCACTGCCTGGGTCACCCTTGCCATGCCAGTAGGAACCAAAAGACACCAAGAGGCAGTCCTAAAGTCTATGGGACATGATGTAATATTGGGGAGAGACTTTCCCTTATTTTGGGACTTGTGGAGCCTTAAAAATGGCATGAACAGTCTAGTTGAGGACGATGCCGTGGAGCTAACCCCTGAGCCATTGCAGCAAGATGAAGGGGGGGCCCATCTCAGAGGAAACTCCAGAATCTGTAGACTCTCCTCTGGCTGTATATGCAGGCGACGCAGATGAACTAGAGGAGCCTATAGAAATGCCAGGTCTTGAGGTGGCCCGTGGTAAATTCGGGACCGCTCAACACCAGGATCCTACTCTGGCAAGGGCATGGGAAAATGTAAAGGTCTCTGAAGGAAGACCATTGTACCCAGGGGCTCAAAATGAGTTCCCACATGTGGCGGTGCAACAGGATATGCTGTATCACATAGACAAAGTACGAGGTGTGGTGGTAGAACAACTAGTGGTGCCCAAGTCCTTCCGCCAGGTAGTTTTGGAACTGGCCCATAAACATCCCTTGGGGGGACACCTGGCCGCAGAAAAAACAAAACACCGTATTCTACAACGTTTCTTTGGCCGGGTCTAGCGGGAGACGTGACCCAGTATTGTCAGTCCTGTCCTACGTGTTAATTGACCGCACCTATGTCACATTTTAGAAGCCCCCTTGTGCCCTTACCAATAATAGAGATGCCCTTCGAGAGGGTAGCAATGGATATAGTTGGTCCACTAGTTAAATCTGCCAGGGGTCATCAGTACATTTTGGTAGTACTAGATTATGCCACTCGTTACCCTGAAGCAGTACCCCTGCGGAATGCCAATGCGAAAGCAATTTCAAAGGAGCTTGTTAATATGTTTTCTCGCACCGGCATTCCGAAGGAAATACTAACGGATCAGGGGACCCCCTTTATGTCTCGTATACTTAAAGACTTATGTAAACTACTAAAAATCTCCCACTTGCGTACTTCAGTATATCACCCTCAGACTTACGGATTGGTGGAGCGATTTAATAAAACCCTGAAGGGAATGTTGAAAAGGGTGGTAGATAAGGACGGGAGGGATTGGGATGCTCTCACCGTATCTCCTGTTCGCTATACGTGAAGTACCCCAATCCTCCACAGGCTTTTCACCTTTTGAGTTAGTTTATGGGCGGAGTCCTAGAGCCCTATTAGATATTGCTAAAGAGACTTGGGAACAAGAGGTGACTCCTTATCATAGTGTAATTGAACACGTAATGCTTATGCAAGATAGAATTGAGGCAGTCATGCCAATAGTCAAGGAATGTTTAGAACATGCACAACATGCCCAGAGCACGGTATACAACCGAGCGGCTAGAACACGAGTCTTTCAACCCGGAGACAGGGTGTTAGTATTAGTACCTACTGTAGAAAATAAATTTCTTGCGAAGTGGCAGGGCCCATACGAGGTGTTGGAGAGAGTAGGTGAAGTGAATTATAAGATACATCAACCAGACAAAAGGAAAACTGAGCAAATCTACCACATAAACTTGCTTAAGGCCTGGCGGGACAGGGAGAGTCTAATGGCAGGAGCTGCCCTTGGTGATGGACCTCGAAGGGCACCACCATCTTTGGTAAATGTCCCCCAGGTAACACTGCCCGAAGTGGGTATTGCAGAGACACTGTCCGAAAGTCGAAAACAAGAGACCAAGGAATTCATACAGAAAAACGCAGAGGTTTTCTCAGAACTTCCTGGCCGTACTCACTTAATTAAACATGATATTGTTACTGATCCACAGGTGCGCGTACGGCTAAAACCATATCGAATTCCGGAGGCTCGGAGACAAGCCATTGCCCAAGAAGTTGAGAAAATGTTAGAGATGGGAGTCATTGAGGAGTCCCGGAGTGGGTGGGCTAGCCCAATTGTGTTGGTGCCCAAGCCCGATGGGACTATTCGGTTTTGTAATGATTTTCGGAAACTAAATGAGGTATCGAAATTCGATGCCTACCCGATGCCGAGAGTTGACGAACTTATAGAGAGACTGGGTTCGGCCAGGTACATATCCACTATTGATTTAACAAAAGGTTATTGGCAGATTCCCCTCACGGATTCAGCCAAAGAGAAAACGGCCTTTGTAACGCCTCAGGGACTGTTCCAGTACCGTGATATGCCATTTGGGTTGCATGGTGCTGCAGCCACCTTCCAACGTCTAATGGATATTGTCCTAAAACCCCATGTCCAGTATGCGTCCGCATACTTGGACGATATCATTGTCTTTAGTGACGACTGGGACACACATTTGTCAAAAGTACAAGCTGTTTTAGACTCGGTAAAAACTGCTGGGTTGACTGCCAATCCCAAGAAATGTACCTTGGGATTGGAAGAGGCTCGCTATCTGGGATATAGCATAGGGCGAGGAGTCGTAAAGCCACAGACCAATAAGGTGGACGCTATTCGGAATTGGCCACAACCGGTCACCAAAAAACAAGTTGGAGCTTTTTTTAGGGATTGTCGGTTATTATAGGCGGTTCATCAAACATTTTGCCACCATCGCGGCCCCTCTCACAGATCTTACCAAGGGGTCGAAGTCGATCACAGTAAAGTGGAGCGCAGAAGCAGAGGAGGCTTTTCAACATTTGAAAACGGTCCTCTGTGACCAACCAGTGTTGGTTGCCCCTGACTTTAAACGGGAGTTTATTGTCCAAACGGACGCCTCGGGTGTTGGCCTCGGTGCAGTGTTGTCACAGGAAGTGAATGGCGAAGAACACCCAGTGGGCTATGTAAGCAGAAAGCTTACAAAGGCAGAAAAGAATTACAGTGTGGTTGAGCGGGAAGCCCTGGCTGTAAAATGGGCCCTATACACCTTACGCTATTATTTGCTAGGTCGCCAATTTAGGCTAGTGACGGACCATTCACCCCTAACGTGGATGGCCAGGGCAAAAGAGGGCAATGCGAGGGTGACACGCTGGTTCTTAGCATTGCAACCATTTAAATTTTCCGTTGAGCACAGGGCGGGCGCAGCACACGGGAATGCAGATGCGTTGTCTAGAACGCACTGCTTAGTGACTCGTCGTGTCCGACCCTACGAGCTCGAACAGAGGAAGGGGGTGTGTGAGGTACCAAGGGGAGAAGTACTAGAAAACAGATATGTTTCTCCCCGTTTCATTTCATATGTCTCCCAGTATTGATTGTGAAGCTGTTTATTTCACTGTAATCCGGTCCTGGTTCCTTTAGTGATCAGCGTGGAAAGGACAGATGGGGGCTGGAACAAAGCGTAGCTGGGTGAAGGCCCCCCATGACTGCTTTGAGCCGGGCGGTCTTTTTAAATAATGCTGTGGCTAGGGATAGGAGGATGGCAAGGGGGGGAGGAGTTAGGATAGGGGGAGGTAGGAGGAAAAGTGCGGGAAAACCGCCATTCCTTACCTTACTTCAGGACGAAGAAGACGTACAGGATGGCGTCGGCGGAGTCCATGATGTCCCAGCTTCGGGAGATGGCCAGGTCCAGGAGAGGGGGCTGGCTCGAGGCCCAGCTGGCCTCCATCATTGGTGCCGCAGGAGGATCCGGTCAGAGCTCACGGGGCAGGAGGACCAGGCCCCCAGTGAGACTATCTCCAGATCTCCCGGCGCGTGGCAGGCGCAGGCTCCGGAGCCCCTCCAGGGACCCTGCGGGCGGTGAGTCCGGCGGCGCTGCCTCCCCCGGTCGCTCCCGCTCCGGCAGGAATCCAAGTACCCGGCCTGCACGCGCCGGGCGTCAGACCCAGGACATCGCCGCTGCTGCCGGGAGCGCCGGACCGGAAGTGCGGCCTGCGCGATCCAGGCAGAGCGCAGCCGCAGCTTCCCCCGCTCCTGGCAGGTCCCCGGCTCACAGTGGGCGCACGGCCGCTGCTTCACCGGCTCCTTCCAGTGTACCGGTGTCCAGAGGGAGAGCGGCCGCCGCTTCCCCTGCCCTCATCAGATCCACAGCGCCCAGGGGGCGCGCGGCGGCAGGAAGAAGTAGAGCAGCGCTGCCAGGAAGGGCAGCTCAGCCAAGAAGAGCGGCACAGCCAGGAGGAGCAGCAAGAGGAGCAGCAAGTCCAGGAGGTGCAGCACGGCCAGGACAAGCAGCAGCAGCAGCAGCCAGGAATCCGGCCCCTTTACCTGCGGCAGGCACTCACAGCCCATCACCTCCCAGGGTGCCTGCTCAGATGACCACAAGGAGTACACAGGCGGCGGATGGTCAGCGGTCAGGAGGTCTTCTACGTCCCGCTTGTACAGAACGGCGCAGCGGAGGGAGAGATGCAGGCAGCAGTGTCGAGCTCCCTGCCCGGGAGCGAAGATCGTTACACGACCAGGCGGGCTCGCCCGGGTTGGAACACGGGGATCAGTCGCGGTCGCCCAGGAGGTCTCCGGAACACAGAGCAGCGTTTACCCGTTACCCATCGGACGGTGAGGTGGCGGGGGATACTGACCACAGACGGAGGAGTGGGTCCGTACAGCAGCTACAGCACGCTCGGGTCCCCCCTGGTGACGAGGAGGCCAGGGGCGCGGGCCTGGGGCAGAGAGGGCTAGCGGCGCAGCAGTTTCAACACGCTCGGGTCCCCCCTGGTGACGAGGAGGCCAGGGGCGCGGGCCTAGGGCATCGACGTGGCGAGGAGGTGTCGGAGTCCAGCGGTGATCGTCACGGGAGGCCAGAGCAACAGGGATCCGGAGGTCCGGCTGGCGGGGACACAGCACCCGCGCAGCGTTGTGAGTATGAGTCTATGTCCGGTTTGTCGCCCGCAGGGGCCGAGTTACAGGAAGCTAGGAGTGGTCGGGTGGTGGTGTGTGAGGAACGGCATAGGAGTGGGCCGATTGTGGCGGAGGTACCAGGTATGCAGGATTTATTGCAGGGTATGTCGCAAATTTTGCGTAGATTGGAGGGAGGGTCAGCAACTGGGGTTGCCGCATCGCTGGTTGAGGCGTGGTTGTCTGGGCGGGGGGTGGAACCCCCGTTGGGGAGTGGTTTGGTAAGCCCTGGTCGGGTATTGGAGGTTGCATCGTCGGGTGTATCGGTTTCGGTTCAGACAGAGAAGGAAAAAGGCGATACGGTCAAATTAGATGACAGAGCGAAAGGGGAAGTTTATGTGTGCTTTGAAGGGCCGTTGGGAGCGCATTTAAAAAAGGAGGTGAAGGAAAAGATTTGGAGAGACGAGTATGTGGAAATTTTTTCCCTGCTCCCGTTGGAGAAGTTCAACTTGGATAAAGGGAAAAAAGACGATAGCAAAAAGGAGGAGGAAGAAAAGCGGAGGTGGCGGCTAATTCCGCAGACATTTGTGAATTGGTTGCAGGCGTTTGCGATATTGGCGAGTGTAGTGGGGGAGAAGGCTCCTGAGAATTGCTCGGGTTTATTTTGCTATTTAGATGCGATTGGGGAGGCGCATCGTTCTTATGGCGGTCAGACGTGGCTGCGGTATGATGAGCAGTTCAGGCAGCGAAAGGCGGTAAGGCCAGAAATTAGGTGGGACCAGAAGGATATAGGCCTTTGGCTGAAGGTTATGGCCCCAGCTAGGCATGGGCAGTCCTTTCATGGGTCCGGGGGTGGTGGCAGCCAGCAGTCGGGACACGGAAGCAGTAGTCAGGGTGCACAGGGAGCGAAGGAGAAGTCTGGAACCTGCTGGCAGTTTAATGACGGTCAGTGTAAATACGGTAGCACCTGTAAATTTAAGCATGTGTGTTCCCACTGTAATGGAAGTTCACACGGGGCTTCAAAGTGTTTCAAGAAAGGAAAAGGAAAGCCAGCCTTGGATGCCGGTCAAGGGGGAGAGCCCGGTGAGGCTTCACGAGATGGCCCCCTTTCTAAATAGGTACCCCGATCAGGTGAAGGCAGGTATTATTTTCAATGGTTTTGCGGATGGTTTTAGGATTCCTCCCCCGAGTCACGAGGTTCCTTTTTCGGTTAAGAATTTGCGGTCGGCAATGTTGCATGCCGAGGTTGTTGATGTTAAACTCAAGAAAGAAGTGGAGTTGGGAAGGATGTCGGGGCCGTTTTTGCATCCGCCGACGGAGGGTATGGTGGTTTCCCCTTTGGGGGTGGTGCCTAAAAAAGAGCCGAATAAATTTCGGTTGATTCAGCATTTGTCGTATCCAAAGGGTCGGTCAATGATGGCATCGCCCAAGAGCTGTGCTCGGTTGAGTATACATAATTCGATGCAGCGGTGCAGTGGGTGAGAAGGCATGGCCCTGGGGCGCTGTTGGCAAAAACGGATATTGAATCGGCCTTCCGTTTGCTTCTGGTGCATCCGGACAGCGTTCCGTTGTTAGGTTGTTTTTGGAATGGTGGTTACTATTTGGATAGATGTTTGCCAATGGGCTGCACCATTTCTTGTTCATTGTTTGAGACGTTTAGTACTTTCCTGGAGTGGGTGGTTAGGGACGTTTCGGAAGTTCAGTCGGTTATCCATTATTTGGATGATTTTTTGTTTATCGGGCCGCCTGATTCCGCAGTTTGCCGTAATACGTTAACGGCTATGTTTTGGGTCGCAGACCTTTTTGGAGTTCCATTAGCGGCGGATAAGACAGAAGGTCCCAGTACGGTATTGAGTTTTTGGGGAATTTTAATTGACTCCGAGAAAATGGAGTGTCGGTTGCCGGAAGATAAGTTGGCCATGTTGCAGCAGGAGGTTGAAAGAGCTAGAAGGAAGCGGAAGCTGACTTTCAAAGAGTTGCAGTCTCTTTTGGGTAAATTGAATTTTGCATGTCGGATCATACCCATGGGCAGGATATTTTGTCGCAGGTTGTCGGTCGCGACGGCAGGCGTAAAGGAGCCACACCATTTTATTCGCCTGAGCAAGGAACACAAAGATGACTTGCTAGTGTGGCAACGTTTCCTGTGCAACTACAACGGGCGGTCGTTGATTCAGCAGGAGGTCTTAACAAACTTTGATTGCGAGATATATACGGATGCAGCCGGTTCAGCTGGTTACGGGGCCTATTGCGGTGGTCGTTGGTGTGCCGGACGGTGGCCGGGCCAGTGGAGGGAGTTGGGCCTTACCAAAAACCTGGTCTTGTTGGAATTGTTCCCTATCGTGGTCGCGGTTTCCATTTGGGGGGAAATGTTTGCTAACAGGAGGATTCATTTTCATTGCGACAACATGAGCGTCGTGTCAGTGATGAACAGTTTGTCGGCCTCATCTCCCCCGGTGATTAAGTTGGTGAGGGAGTTGGTTTTTCGGTGCTTGGAGCTGAATGCTTGTATTTCGGCGGTGCATGTGCCGGGTGTGCAGAACTCAATAGCAGATGCATTGTCTCGTTTCCAGTGGGACCGTTTTCGGGAATTGGCGCCGGACGCGGAGATCTCGGGAGAGGAATGCCCTTTGCATCTTTGGAGCGTGATTATGGACGAGCGGGCCGGTTGATTCAGGAGTCTGTTACGAGACAAACATGGGCATCATACGAAGCATCTTGGCGAGTATGGCAAAGTTGGGTGTCGGTGTGGCGCCAGTTGGTGTCTGACGAAGATAGGATGTTGGCAGTGTTATTTTTGATCGGGAAGGCGGCCAAAGAAGGTTGGTCGATTTACGAAGGTGAATAAATTTGTTGCTGGATTGGCTTTTGCTTTTAAGTTGCAGGGGTTGGTGGACGCGACGAAACATTTTTTGGTCAGACAGGCACTTAGGGGTTTTAGGAGAGGTAATCAGACGATTGACCGTCGCCGCCCCATTTCGTTTAGCCTTTTAGAACGGTTGGGTGGAGTCTTGGAGATTATTTGTGGTTCGAGTTTTGAGTTGGCGTTGTTTCGTCTCGCTTTTTCCTTAGCATTTTTTGGGGCTATGCGCGTTGGGGAGCTGGTGTCAACGTCCAAAGTTAGAGCAGGGGGTTTGTTGGCGGAGGATGTGGAATTTTGGACGGGGGGTATCGTTTTTTGGATTCGGCGTTCAAAGACTGACCAAATTGGGAGAGGAAAACGTGTGGTGCTGGGGAGGGTTCACGGGTCTCTAATGTGCCCTAGAGGTTGTCTGGAAGCATACTGGCAGTTATGGTCAGGCAGATCCGGCCCTTTGTTGTGTCACGCAGAGGGGTCTTTTTTGTCATGCTTTCAATTCATTGCGGTATTAAGGAGGGGCTTGCGGGAGTTGGGCCTTTCTCCGGAGTTGTTTGGGTCGCATTCATTTCGTATCGGGGCGGCATCAGAAGCTGATAGTTTGGGTTTGGGCGCGGAGGACATTTGCAGAATTGGCAGGTGGACTTCGAATCGGTACTTAAGTTACGTCCGTCATTAATTTAGTAGTGCGGTTATGTTTTTGTATTTGACCCCAGTGTTTTTCTTCATACATCTTGTTGCAGGTGTGTCCCCTTACTTAGCCTGGATCTTCGGACATTCGTTCGTTCACTGGGGGGCGCTGTGGTCCGAGGTCAGGCCGGACGGTAGGCAACTGGGGTTTAGTAGGCGTCAGGTTGTCATTCGGTGGTTGGGATATAGGGGGATGGTGTGGAACAGGGCCCTTCCTGAATTTTCTAAGGCGGTTCGTTTAGACAGACAACCTGACATTTTAGTTGTGCATTTGGGGGGGAACGACTTGGGTGTGCGGCCTGTCAGGGAGTTGATTAGGGACATACGGTTCGATTTGTTGAGGTTGCAAGTATCATTTCCTGGGGTGTTGATTGTGTGGTCAGATATTGTGCCTAGAAAACGGTGGAGGGGGGCTAGATCTTTGAAAGGTATTAATAGGGCTAGGGTTAAGTTGAATAGGGCAATAGGGGGTTTTGTTTCCAGAAGCGGGGGGATTAGCGTTAGACATTTTGAATTGGAGTCAGGGCTTGGTAACTACTGGATGGAGGACGGAGTTCATTTAAACGCGATTGGAATTGATTTGTGGACTTTGTCATTGCAAGAAGGAGTTGAACGGGCGTTGGTGGCGTTGGGGCACTCACGAGCCTGAGGTGGTCAGGGCTGTTCGTGTGTGGTGGGGGGGTGGGGGTTCTTGGAGTTGACGCTGATTGGTTGGGGGAAGGAATTGGAGCATAATTACAGGCAATTTAAAATGTGGTGGGGTTGGATCTGGCTTTTTGGTATGGGCTCTGGACGGGGTCTTTACCCTGGGAGCTGTTGGTGTTTTTTTCTCTTCCTGGAACGGGATGTACGGTGCCCTCGAGCTGGTTTTCACGGCTGAGGGTAATATGGTGGTCGATCTTCTTTTGTGGGGTTTGCCAGATCTTTTTAGCTCCAAGAACCCTCCCCTCGAATTTATACTGTTGTATTTATGTTTATGTTAATTTTTGTTAATAAAAGTTGGCCGCTGTGGCCAAAATATCCAAAAGAATAATTAGTCATGTTTTTATTCAGGGTAAGGGTTGGGTCGGTGGGCAGGTGTTGGTGGTTAGGTTACATACGTAAGAAGAGACCGTACTCGGCATACGCGGTCAAGATGGGGGCTGGAACAAAGCGTAGCTGGGTGAAGGCCACCCATGACTGCTTTGAACCGGGCAGTCTTTTTAAATAATGCTGTGGCTAGGGATAGGAGGATGGCAAGGGGGGGAGGAGTTAGGATAGGGGGAGGTAGGAGGAAAAGTGAGGGAAAACCGCCATTCCTTACCTTACTTCAGGACGAAGAAGACCCACCCACCCTCCCTTGTTGGCTTGTATTTAGGGGTTTTTTAATGAAAGGGGGGGAGAATTGTTGTGAAGAGTTTATACACTCACTGGCCACTTTATTAGGTACACCTGTCCAACTTCTTGTTAACACTTAATTTCTAATCAGCCAATCACATGGCGGCAACTCAGTGCATTTAGGCATGTAGACATGGTCAAGACAATCTCCTGCAGTTCAAACCGAGCATCAGTATGGGGAAGAAAGGTGATTTGAGTGCCTTTGAACGTGGCATGGTTGTTGGTGCCAGAAGGGCTGGTCTGAGTATTTCAGAAACTGCTGATCTACTGGGATTTTCACGCCCAACCATCTCTAGGGTTTACAGAGAATGGTCCGAAAAAGAAAAAAAATCCAGTGAGCGGCAGTTCTGTGGGCGGAAATGCCTTGTTGATGCCAGAGGTCAGAGGAGAATGGGCAGACTGGTTCGAGCTGATAGAAAGGCAACAGTAACTCAAATCGCCACCCGTTACAACCAAGGTAGGCCTAAGAGCATCTCTGAACGCACAGTGCGTCGAACTTTGAGGCAGATGGGCTACAGCAGCAGAAGACCACACCGGGTACCACTCCTTTCAGCTAAGAACAGGAAACTGAGGCTACAATTTGCACAAGCTCATCGAAATTGGACAGTAGAAGATTGGAAAAACGTTGCTTGGTCTGATGAGTCTCGATTTCTGCTGCGACATTCGGATGGTAGGGTCAGAATTTGGCGTAAACAACATGAAATCTTTGGGATGTGGTGGAACGGGAGATTCGCATCAGGGATGTACAGCCGACAAATCTGCGGCAACTGTGTGATGCCATCATGTCAATATGGACCAAAATCTCTGAGGAATGCTTCCAGCACCTTGTTGAATCTATGCCACGAAGAATTGAGGCAGTTCTGAAGGCAAAAGGGGGTCCAACCCGTTACTAGCATGGTGTACCTAATAAAGTGGCCAGTGAGTGTATATCGATATGGCGAGGGAAGTTATGTATGTGTATATGTATGTATATGTGTATGTATATATATACATATATATATATATATATATATACACATATATATATATATATATTTATGTTTAAAAAAAAAAAAAAAATTGGGATTGCACTTTGTATGCGGGTGTTTGGTTCATTATTTACATGTTATTTGTATTGTCACAGTGGCTGTGGGGGGGTGGGGGCTCTTGGAGTTGACGCTGATTGGTTGGGGGAAGGAATTGGAGCATAATTACAGGCAATTTAAAATGTGGTGGGGTTGGATCTGGATTTTTGGTATGGGCTCTGGACAGGGTCTTTACCCTGGGAGCTGTTGGTGGTTTTTTCTCTTCCCGGAACGGGATGTACGGTGCCCTCGAGCTGGTTTTCACGGCTGAGGGTAATATGGTGGTCGATCTTCTGTTGTGGGGTTTGCCAGATCTTTTTAGCTCCAAGAACCCTCCCCTCGAATTTATACTGTTGTATTTATGTTTATGTTAATTTTTGTTAATAAAAGTTGGCCGCTGTGGCCAAAATATCCAAAAGAATAATTACCGTATTTTCCGGCGTATAAGACGACTGGGCGTATAAGACGACCCCCCAACTTTACCAGTTAAAAAATAAAATCTTCTTAAAAGTTGGGGGTCTTCTTATACACCGTATGTCGTCTTATAGGGCCGGTGAATATGTGCCTTTTGGGGGGGGGGGGAGTGATCCTGATGAGGACGAGGGGGCGTCTCACAGGAAAGTGAGTATCCCCCATTACCTTATCATAGCGCTGCAGCGTGGGGTCTCTGTGCTGGGAGCGGCGGCTGCTGTGCTGTGGCGGCTCCTCTTCTGCAGTGTGGGGCCTCTGGTGCTGTGGGGCAGTGGCGGCGGCGTATCTTCATGCAGTCGGGGCTCCTCCGGCATCTCAGCCTGGAAGCCCCGCCGGCAACTCCATCGGTACAATGCGGTCAGGTGGCCTCCGGGAAAATGGCCGCTGCTCAGATTCAGATCTCGTCCCGAGATCTCGGGAGACGAGATCTGAATCTGAGCAGCGGCCATTTTCCCGGAGGCAGCTCAATAGGTGCGATGCGGTGGCCCGGCCGCTGGGGGCTGTGCATGCTCAGATTCAGATCTCGTCCCGAAATCTCGGGACACGAGATCTGAATCTAAGCAGCGGCCATTTTCCCGGAGGCCAGCGCATTACACCGATGGAGTTGCCGGCGGGGCTTCTAGGCTTTGAGATGCCGGAGGAGCCCCGACTGCATGAAGATCCGCCACCGCCCCACAGCACCAGAGGCCCCACACTGCAGAAGAGGAGCCGCCACAGCACAGCACAGCAGCCGCCGCTCCCAGCACAGAGACCCCACGCTGCAGCGCTATGATAAGGTAATGGGGGATACTCACTTTCCTGTGAGACGCCCCCTCGTCGTCATCAGGATCACTCCCCCCCCCACCCACCATATACACCCGGCGTACAAGGCGATTCCCGGCGTACAAGACGACCCCCGACTTTTAAGAAGATTTTCAGGGGTTAAAAAGTCGTCTTGTACGCCGGAAAATACGGTAGTCATGTTTTTATTCAGGGTAAGGGTTGGGTCGGTGGGCAGGTGTTGGTGGTTAGGTTACATACGTAAGAAGAGACCGTACTCGGCATACGCGGTCATGAGGCTTCCCTTCCACACATGCAGCCCAGGTTTTGGTCTCCTTACTGCTTCAGCTGATAATCAGGAGCTGCTGGGATCTCAGTCTCTCATCTGCTGGTCTGGGAAGCTGACACAGTAAGGCTGCATGAACTTCTCTGTTATTGTGTAGGTATTTTTGTCAATTTTGCCAATATTTTTGGCCAAAGCAAAGATCCCTGTTGAGCTATATTCCCACAGTATCCATATGACATCCGTATGCAGTGCAATTGTTATCTAATTGTAATGCGACTTTAACATGAGCTTTTACATACAGTAAATTCTCTATCATTAAAAAATAGTTTTCAAATGAAATATTCGTCAAAACACACACACACACACACACACACACACACACACACACACACACACACACACACACACACACACACACACACACACACACACACACACTGCTCAATAAATAAAGGGAACACTAAAATCCCACATCCTAGATATCACTGAATGAAATATCCCAGTTGTAAATCTGTATTCATTACATAGTGGAATGTGTTGAGAACAATAAAACCTACAAATGATCAACGTTAATCACAACTAATATCCCACGGAGGTCTGGAGTTGGAATGATGCTCAAATTCAAAGTGGAAAATGAAGTTACAGGCTGATCCAACTTCAGCAGAAATGCTTCAAGACAAGGAAATGATGCTCAACAGTGTGTTTGGCCTCCACGTGCCTGTATGATCTCCCTACAATGCCTGGGCATGCTCCTGATGAGCCCGTGGATGATTACCTGAGGGATATCCTCCCAGACGTGGACTAAAACATCCGCCAACTCCTGGAAAGTCTGTGGTGCAACGTGACATCGGTGGATGGTGCGATACATGATGTCCCGATGTGTTCAATCAGGCTACCTCTGGCAAGCACATGGAGGGCTGTGCAGCCCTCCAAAGAAATGCCACCCCACACCATTACTGACCCACTGCCAAACCGGTCATGCTGAAGGATGTTGCAGGCAGATCACTCTCCACGGCGTCTCCAGACTCTGTCATGTCTGTCACATGTGCTCAGTTTGAACCTGCTTTCATCCATGAAGAGCACAGGGTGCCAGTGGTGAATTTGCCAATCGTTGTGTTCTGCGGCAAATGCCAAGTATCTTGCAAGGTGTTGGGCTGTGAGCACAACTCCCATCTGTGGACGTCGGGCACTCATAACCAACCTCATGGAGTCTGTTTCTTACTGTTTGTGCAGACACATGCACATTTGTGGCCTGCTGGAGGTTATTTTGCAGGGCTCTGGCAGTGCTCCTCCTTGCACAAAGGCAGAGGTAGTGGTCCTGCTGCTGGGTTGTTCCCCTCCTACGGCCCCCTCCACGTCTCCTGGTGTACTGGCCTGTCTTCTGGTAGTGCCTCTAGCCTCTGGACACTACGCTAACAGACACAGCAAACCTTCTTGCCACAGCTCGCATTGATGTGCCATCCTGGATGAGCTGCACTACCTGAGACACTTGTGTGGGTTGTAGAGTCCATCTCATGCTACCACGAGTGTGAAAGCACAACCAACATTCAAAAATGAACAAAACATCAGCCAGAAAGCATTGGTAGTGAGATGTGGTCTGTGGTTCCCACCTGCAGAGCCACTCCTTTATTGAGTGTGTCTTGATAATTGCCAATAATTTCCACCTGCTGTCCATTCCATTTGCACAACAACATGTGAAATTGATTGTCAAACAGTGTTGCCTCCTAAGTGGACAGTTTGATTTCACAGAAGTTTGATTTACTTGGAGTTATATTCTCTTGTTTAAGTGTTCCCTTTATTGTTTTGAGCATTGTATATGATAGAAAGGTTAAAAGCTGGCAAATCATATGCCGAGTACAGTATAATCACAGAGTGACAAGTTAAAATAGAATACATAGAATATATTTATACACATAGAATAGATGTATATATACAGTACAGAGCAAAAGTTTGGACACACCTTCTCATTTAAAGATTTTCTGTATTTTCATGACTATGAAAATTGTAAATTCACACTGAAGGCATCAAAACTATGAATTAACACATGTGGAATTATATACTTAACAAAAAAGTGTGAAACAACTGAAAATATGTCTTCTATTCTAGGTTCTTCAAAGTAGCTACCCTTTGCTTTGATGACTGCTTTGCACACTCTTGGCATTCTCCTGATGAGCTTCAAGAGGTAGTCACCGGAAATGGTCTTCCAACAGTCTTGAAGGAGTTCCCAGAGATGCTTAGCACTTGTTGGCCCTTTTGCCTTCACTCTGCGGTCCAGCTCACCCCAAACCATCTCGATTGGGTTCAGGTCAGGTGACTGTGGAGGCCAAGTCATCTTGCGTAGCACCCCATCACTCTCCTTCCTGGTCAAATAGCCCTTACACAGCCTGGAGGTGTGTTTGGGGTCATTGTCCTGTTGAAAAATAAATGATGGTCCAAGTAAACGCAAACCGGATGGAATAGCATGCCGCTGCAAGATGCTGTGGTAGCCATGCTGGTTCAGTAAGCCTTCAATTTTGAATAAATCTCCAACAGTGTCACCAGCAAAGCACCCCCACATCATCACACCTCCTCCTCCATGCTTCACGGTGGGAACCAGGAATGTAGAGTCCATCCGTTCACCTTTGCTGCGTCGCACAAAGACACGGTCGTTGGAACCAATGATCTCAAATTTGGACTCATCAGACCAAAGCACAGATTTCCACTGGTCTAATGTCCATTCCTTGTGTTCTTTAGCTCAAACAAGTCTCTTCTGCTTGTTGCCTGTCCTTAGCAGTGGTTTCCTAGCAGCTATTTTACCATGAAGGCCTGCTGCACAAAGTCTCCTCTTAACAGTTGTTGTAGAGATGTGTCTGCTGCTAGAACTCTGTGTGGCATTGACCTGGCCTCTAATCTGAGCTCTGTTAACCTGCGATTTCTGAGGCTGGTGACTCGGATAAACTTATCCTCAGAAGCAGAGTTGACTCTTGGTCTTCCTTTCCTGGGGCGGTCCTCATGTGAGCCAGTTTCTTTGTAGCGCTTGATGGTTTTTGCAACTGCACTTGGGGATGAGCGAAACGGATCGGACAAATTCAAAAATCGCCAACTTTCGGCAAAGTCGGGTTTCATGAAATCCGACCCGATTCTAGTGTGGGATCGGCCATGCGGTCGGTGATCTTCGCGCCAAAGTCGCGTTTCATATGACGCGTTCAGCGCCATTTTTCAGCCAATGAAGGAGGACGCAGAGTGTGGGCAGCGTGATGACATAGGTCTCGGTCCCCACCATCTTAGAGAAGGGCATGACAGTGATTGGCTTGCTTTCTGCAGCGTCACAGGGGCTATAAAGGGGCGTGCACGCCGACCGCCATCTTACTTCTGCCAATGTTAGCATAGGGAGAGGTTGCTGCAGCTTCATCAGATGAAGGGACATAGTTAGGGAGGGAAGATTAACCCCGAAACTTCTTGGGCTGTAGCGATTTCCACTTGAATTGTACTACAGTCCTTGTATTTTTTCATATATCTTCCAGCCACTTGCTGCCACTTACATTGCGTTGTTTTATACACTGTACCTGAGTTTAGGTTCAGTCTACCCCCCTCAAAAAGGGAGATTCAAATTCTCACACAGTGGATATATTTCAATCCTGTTAGTTTGTCATATATCAGCCAGCCACTTGATGCCACTCACATTGCGTTGTTTTATACACTGGGCCTGAGTTTGGGTTCAGTCTCCCCCCAAAAAAGGGAGATTCAAATTCTCACAAAGTGGATATATTTCAGTCCTGTTAGTTTGTCGTATATCAGCCAGCCACTTGCTGCCACTCACATTGCGTTGTTTCATACACTGGGCCTGAGTTTGGGTTCAGTCTCCCCCCAAAAAAGGGAGATTCAAATTCTCACAAAGTGGATATATTTCAGTCCTGTTAGTTTGTCGTATATCAGCCAGCCACTTGCTGCCCCTCACAGTGCGTTGTTTTATACACTGGGCCTGAGTTTGGGTTCAGTCTGCCCCCCAAAAAAGGGAGATTTAAATTCTCAACAAGTTTATATACACCATCTACTTTGTTTTACAATACCATATAACGGTTGTTATTTTGGTTAGATTTTCCAAAAAATTAGGAAGTCTGGTGGAAGAGGCCGTGGGCATAGGTTGCCAGCTGGTACTGATGGTGGTGGAGGTGCATCTGGTAGTAGTGGGAAAAGAACAATAGCACCTAAGGCTGGAGGTGTTGAGCCAGCGTCATCATCTGGCAACACAAGGCCTCGAAGGCTCCCTTATCTGGGAGTAGGAAAACCGCTTTTAAAGCCGGAGCAGCAGGAAAAAGTTTTGGCTTTCCTTGCTGACTCAGCCTCTAGCTCTTTCGCCTCCTCTTCAGAAAGTTCCAAATATAAAAGCAGCGAGTCGTCAGTGGATGCTCCCGGTCAGGAACAAGACATTTCCTTGTGTCCTTCACCCAAACCAAAAGTGAAGGATGCGTCAGGCGACACTACAGGTTACTCCATGGAGCTCTTTACACATACCGTGCCTGGGTTAGAAAGGGAAATTGTTAACTGCCCTTTACAAGATGAATCGGACATGGAGTGCACTGGTGCACAGTCACAGGTAGATTATTATGCTGTTCCATTGACTCAGATCACTACATTGCCCTCGCAGTGTACTGAGCCAGAATCTGACCCTGATGAGACTATGGTGCCCCGTCCCGAACGCTATAGCACCTTACACGGTGACACAGAGGAAGGTGCACATGACATTGAAGAGGAGGTGATGGATGACCCAGTTGTTGACCCAGATTGGCAGCCATTGGGGGAAGAGGGTGCCGCTGCCAGTAGCTCAGAAGCGGAGGAGGATGATCCGCAGCAGCCATCTACATCGCAACAGCTGTCATCTGACAGGCCCGTATCAGGCCAAAAACGTTTGTCAAAAACAAAAACATTTTTTGGACAGCGTGGCCATCCGGTGAAAGTAGCACAGTGTGCAATGCCTGAAAAGGTATTCCATAGTAGGAAGAGTGTAGTGTGGCAATTTTTTAACCTAGATCCGAATGATCAGTGCAAAGTTATCTGCAAGAAATGCTCAAAGACCTTTAGCAAAGGGAAGAATCTCCAAAATTTAAATACAACGTGCATGCATAGACATTTAACCAGCATGCACTTGCAAGCCTGGACTAACTACCAAACATCCCGTACCGTTGGTGCACCCGCTCAGAATGAAGGTAGTCAGCAACGCTACATTGCTTCCCTCACTGTAAGCCCACCGGTTAGGACACCACCAGCAGCAAATGTGGAGGTATCGTCGCAAGGCCAAAGCAGTCAGGGAATCACAAGGTTCTTGGTAGGAAACACTGTATGTAGGCCAACATCAAGAATACCATCACCAACCCTCTCTCAATCTGCCATGTCCATCAACACCCCCGCTAGTTCCGCCATATGCAGCTCTCCAGTCTAGCTCACCCTACAAGAGATTCTCGTTAGGAAAAGGAAGTACTCATCCTCTCATCCGCGTACACAGGGTTTGAACGCCCACATTGATAGACTAATCTCGTTAGAGATGATGCCCTACCGGTTGGTTGAAAGCAAAGCTTTCAAAGCCCTGATGGCCTACGCAGTACCACGCTATGACCTACCCAGTCGACACTTCTTTGCGAGAAAAGCCATCCCAGCCCTCCACCAGCATGTCAAAGACCGCATTGTCCATGCACTGAGGCAATCAGTCAGTAGAAAGGTGCACCTCACAACAGATACATGGACCAGTAGGCATGGCCAGAGACGTTACGTGTCCATCATGGCGCACTGGGTTAATGTGGTGGATGCAGGGTCCACAGGGGACAGCCATAGTGGGACAATTCTGCCTAGTCCACGGTCTAGGAAACAGTTGGCTGTAGGCGTTCACCACCCCTCCTCCTCCAGAAGCGAAAGCTCGTGCACAGAGCGCAGTCGCACGACCACTCCATCCGCAGCTGCCAGTGTTGCACACGAGGTGTCCCATTATGGAACAGCTAGTGGTAAGCGTCAGCAGGCTGTGTTGGAAATGAAGTGTTTGGGCGACAACAGACACACCACGGAAGTACTGGCCGAGTACTTGCAGCAAGAAACTCAGTCATGGCTGGGCAGTGTACATCTTGAGGCAGGCAAGGTATTCAGTGATAACGGAAGGAATTTTATGGCTGCCATAGCCCTTTCAGAACTGAAACACATACCTTGCCTGGCTCACACCTTGAACCTGGTGGTGCAGTGCTTCCTGAAAAATTATCCGGGGTTACCAGCCCTGCTAATGAATGTGCGAAGACTTTGCTCGCACATCCGCCGGTCGCCCGTACACTCCAGCCGTATGCAGAACCATCAGCGATCGCTGAAGCTTCCCCAGCACCGCCTAATAATCGACGTTGCAACAAGGTGGAACTCCACACTGCACATGCTTCAGAGGCTGTGTGAACAGAGGCGTGCTGTAATTTATTTGTGGGAGGATACACATACACGGGCAGGCAGTTGGATGGCAGACATGGAGTTGTCTGGTGTGCAGTGGTCGAAGCTACAAGATCTCTGTCAAGTCCTTCAGTGTTTTGAGGAATGCACATGGCTGGTAAGTGCAGACGACGCCATCATAAGCATGAGCATCCCACTAATTTGTCTGCTGATGCAAAGTTTGACACACATTAAGGAGCAGGCATCTGCAGCTGAGGAGGAGGGAAGCCTTGATGACAGTCAGCCATTGTCTGCTCAGGGAACTCTCCTGGATGAGGTGGCAGACGAAGAGGAGGAGGATGATGGGGATGAATATTTATGGGAGGAGGATGCTTCTCAGGGAGCAATAGAAACTGGTGGCGTTGCAAGGTCAGGTACAGGGTTTTTGCGGGACACAATTGATGTTGATTTGCAAGAAAGTGCTCCTCAACCCAGCACAAGCAGTGAATTGACACCTGGAACATTGGCCCACATGGCTGAGTATGCCTTGCGTATCCTAAAAAGGGACCCCCGCATTATCAAAATGATGACCGATGACGATTACTGGTTGGCCTGCCTCCTGGATCCACGATATAAAGGAAAATTACAAAATATCATGCCACATGAGAACCTTGAGCAAATATTGGCTACCAAACAAGCAACTCTTGTAGACTGTTTGGTTCAGGCATTGCCAGCACACAGCGGCGGTGATGGTTCTCACACGAGCTGTAGGGGGCAACATGGCAGAGGTGTTAGAGATGCACAAATCCGAAGTGGTGTTGGACAGAGGGGTTTTATGACCAGGTTGTGGAGTGATTTCGCAATGACCGCAGACACGGCAGGTACTGCTGCATCGATTCAAAGTGACAGGAGACAGCATTTGTCCAGTATGGTTACGAAGTATTTTTCCTCCCTTATCGATGTTCTCCCTCACAGGTCATTCCCCTTTGATTATTGGGCATCTAAAATAGACACCTGGCCTGAATTGGCAGAATATGCATTACAGGAGCTCGCTTTCCCAGCTGCTAGTGTGCTCTCAGAAAGAGTCTTCAGTGCTGCTGGTTCAATACTGACCGAAAAAAGGACACGTCTGGCTAACCGAAATGTTGATGATCTAACCTTCATTAAAATGAACCAATCATGGATTTCAAATTATTTTGCCCCACCTTCCCCTGCTGACACGTAGCTTGCCTGAAAAATGTCTTGCTTTTGGCCTCCTGTTACTGACTGCTCCAATTCCTCCATTTGCAGCTGCTGAATGTCCACCATAGGCCATTTTTATACCTCCCTAAATGGGCTGACTCCCCCCACAGGGCCGTGGTCACCACTTGGCGCAAGCACCCGTGCAAGTGCCGTTTGCCTGGACAGGTGGGTGTGCCCACTCTTGGGCAACGGCACTGGCACAGGGTCCCTCATAGTACAGTGAAGTGTCTCTGACGGTGGTGCACAACCAACGTCAGACACACCGTCGTAATATGAGGGGCCCTGTGCCAGTACCGCCGTCCACGAGAGAGTGTTCCCCCCCCAGCTCGAACAGTGCTCTACCACTTGCAAAACTTACCTCTCCCTGCTCCACGGTGTAGTCTGTGCAGTTAAATCCTTCAATGGCACTGCCAATACAAATTTGTTGAAATGATAGATGATAGTAAAAATATACGGAGGCCCAGGCCTCCATTTAGACCAGTTAATACTTTGCGCCAACTACCACTGTCTGCTACTCAGCAGAGGAGCCCACCCCTGTACCTAGCTATGCCACCTTTTTATTTATGAACATTTTTTTGGCAGACATTTAGCCTACTTACTTATTTGGGCCTAGTAACTGTCAGCCAGTCCTTACAGTTGTCCTCCACTGAACAAAGCTATGCAGCCTGTGTACTCCTGTTATGAATTTTGAACTGCATTTAGCCTACTTTTTTATTTTAGGCCTACTACCTGTGTCTGTCTGCGCCACTCCTTACAGTTGTCCTCCACTGAACAAAGCAATGCCGCCTGTGTACTCCTGTTACCAATTTTGAACTGCATTTAGCCTACTTATTTATTTGGGCCTAGTAACTGTGTGAGCCAGTCCTTACAGTTGTCCTCCACTGAACAAAGCTATGCCGCCTGTGTACTCCTGTTACCAATTTTTAACTGCATTTAGCCTACTTATTTGGGCCTAGTAACTGTGTCAGCCAGTCCTTACAGTTGTCCTCCACTGAACAAAGCTATGCCGCCTGTGTACTCCTGCTTCCAATTTTGAACTGCATTTAGCCTACTTACTTATTTGGGCCTAGTAACTGTGTCAGCCAGTCCTTACAGTTGTCCTCCACTGAACAAAGCTATGCCGCCTGTGTACTCCTGTTACCAATTTTGAACTGCATTTAGCCTACTTACTTATTTGGGCCTAGTAACTGTGTCAGCCAGTCCTTACAGTTGTCCTCCACTGAACAAAGCAATGCCGCCTGTGTACTCCTGTTACCAATTTTGAACTGCATTTAGCCTACTTACTTATTTGGGCCTAGTAACTGTGTCAGCCAGTCCTTACAGTTGTCCTCCACTGAACAAAGCTATGCCGCCTGTGTACTCCTGTTACCAATTTTGAACTGCATTTAGCCTACTTACTTATTTGGGCCTAGTGTCATGGTTCTCAATGGCAAGAGAACTTCAGAAAAGCATAAATCAGGACTAGCTCTTGGATGATGGAATCTAGAGCTGACCGTGAGCTAAACCTACCGCACAACTAACAGTGGCCGGGTAGCGTGCCTACGTATATCCCTAGACGCCCAGCGCCAGCCGGAGGACTAACTAACCCTGGCAGAGGAAAAACAGGCCTGGCTTACCTCTAGTGGAAATTCCCCAAAAAGGTGACAGAAGCCCCCCACATGTATTGACGGTGAGTTCAGAGGGAAAAGACATACGTAGTATGAAGGCAGGTTCAGCAAAGCGAGGTCCACTTACTAGATAGTAGGAAAATAAGAAAGGGAACTTCACGGTCAGCTGAAAACCCTATTTACAAAACCATCCTGAAATTACTTTAAACTCAAGTATCAACTCATGAGACTGGAGTGGTAATTTCAGCTCACAAGAGCTTCCAGCTACAGAAATATACCATAACTGTGAACTGGAACAAAAATGCAAAATAATACTCAGGACAAAAGTCCAACTTAGCTGATCAGAAGACTAGGAGCAGGAACATGCAACAGAAAGCTCTGGTTACATTGATGACCGGCAAGGCAATGACTGAGCAGCAAGGCTAAATAGGAAACTCCCATATCCTGGAGGAAACAGGTGAACAGAGAAAGTGAAGACAAGTCCAGTACCACCAGTGACCACCGGGGGAGCCCAAAACCAAATTCACAACAGTACCCCCCCCTTAAGGAGGGGGCACCGAACCCTCACAAGAACCCCGAGGGTGATCAGGATGAGCCCTATGAAAGGCACGGACCAGATCAGAGGCATGAACATCAGAGGCTGTCACCCAAGAATTATCCTCCTGACCGTAACCCTTCCACTTGACCAAATACTGAAGTTTCCGTCTGGAAACACGGGAGTCCAAGATCTTCTCCACGACGTACTCCAACTCACCCTCAACCAACACCGGAGCAGGCGGCTCAACGGAAGGCACAACAGGTACCTCATACCTGCGCAATAATGACCGATGGAAGACATTATGAATAGAAAAAGATGCAGGGAGGTCTAATCGAAAGGACACAGGGTTAAGAATCTCCAAAATCTTATACGGGCCGATGAACCGAGGCTTAAACTTAGGGGAAGAAACCCTCATAGGGACAAAACGGGAAGACAACCACACCAAGTCCCCAACACGAAGATGAGGACCAACACGACGACGGCGGTTGGCAAAACGCTGAGTCTTCTCCTGAGACAACTCCAAATTGTCCATTACCTGCCCCCAAATCCGATGCAACCTATCCACCACAGCATCCACTCCAGGACAATCCGAAGACTCCACCTGACCGGAAGAAAAAAGAGGATGAAACCCCGAATTGCAAAAAAATGGAGAAACCAAAGTGGCAGAACTAGCCCGATTATTGAGGGCAAACTCTGCCAACGGCAAAAAGGCAACCCAGTCATCCTGATCCGCAGACACAAAACACCTCAAATAAGTCTCCAATGTCTGATTAGTTCGTTCGGTCTGGCCATTAGTCTGGGGATGGAACGCAGACGAAAACGACAAATCAATGCCCATCCTAGCACAGAACGCCCGCCAAAATCTAGACACGAAGAAACGATATTCTCCGGAATGCCATGCAAGCGAACCACATTCTGAAAAAATAGAGGAACCAACTCGGATGAGGAAGGCAATTTAGGCAAGGGAACCAAATGAACCATCTTAGAGAAACGGTCACACACCACCCAGATGACAGACATTTTCTGAGAAACAGGGAGATCAGAAATAAAATCCATAGAGATGTGGGTCCAAGGCCTCTTCGGAATAGGCAAGGATAACAACAATCCACTGGCCCGAGAACAACAAGGCTTGGCCCGAGCACAAACATCACAAGACTGCACAAAAACTCGTACATCTCGAGACAGGGAAGGCCACCAGAAGGACCTAGCCACCAAATCCCTGGTACCAAAGATTCCAGGATGACCTGCCAACGCCGAAGAATGAACCTCCGAGATGACTCTATTGGTCCAATCATCGGGAACAAACAGTCTACCAGGCGGGCATCGATCAGGTTTATCCGCCTGAAACTCCTGCAAGGCCCGTCGCAGGTCCGGGGAGACAGCAGACAATATTACACCATCCTTAAGAATACCAGTAGGTTCAGAATCACCAGGGGAATCAGGCTCGAAACTCCTAGAAAGGGCATCCGCCTTCACATTTTTAGTACCCGGTAGGTATGAAACCACAAAATTAAACCGAGAGAAAAACAACGACCAGCGCGCCTGTCTAGGATTCAGGCGCCTGGCAGACTCAAGATAAATCAAATTCTTGTGATCGGTTAATACCACCACCTGATGTCTGGCCCCCTCGAGCCAATAACGCCACTCCTCAAAAGCCCACTTCATAGCCAAAAGCTCCCGATTACCAACATCATAATTTCGTTCAGCAGGCGAAAACTTTCGAGAAAAGAAAGCACAAGGTCTCATCACGGAGCAGTCGGAACTTTTCTGCGACAAAACTGCCCCCGCTCCAATCTCGGAAGCGTCGACCTCAACCTGAAAAGGAAGAGTAACATCAGGCTGACGCAACACAGGGGCAGAGGAAAAGCGGCGCTTAAGCTCCCGAAAGGCCTCCACAGCAGCAGGGGACCAATCAGCAACATCAGCACCCTTCTTGGTCAAATCAGTCAAAGGTTTAGCAACATCAGAAAAACCAGTAATAAATCGACGATAAAAATTAGCAAAGCCTAAAAATTTCTGAAGGCTTTTAAGAGAAGAAGGCTGCGTCCAATCACAAATAGCCCGAACCTTGACAGGGTCCATCTCAATGGACGAGGGGGAAAAAATGTACCCCAAAAAAGAAATTTTTTGAACCCCAAAAACACACTTAGAACCCTTCACACACAAGGAATTAGACCGTAAAACCTGAAAAACCCTCCTGACCTGTTGGACATGAGAGTCCCAGTCATCCGAAAAAATCAAAATATCATCAAGATACACAATCATAAATTTATCCAGGTATTCACGGAAAATGTTATGCATAAAGGACTGAAAAACTGAAGGGGCATTTGAAAGACCAAAAGGCATTACTAGATACTCAAAGTGGCCCTCGGGCGTATTAAATGCGGTTTTCCACTCATCCCCCTGCTTAATTCGCACCAAATTATACGCCCCACGGAGATCAATCTTAGAGAACCACTTAGCCCCCTTTATTCGAGCAAACAAATCAGTCAGCAGTGGCAGAGGATACTGATATTTGACTGTGATTTTATTCAAGAGTCGATAATCAATACACGGCCTCAAAGAGCCATCTTTTTTAGATACAAAGAAAAAAACGGCTCCTAAGGGAGAGGAAGATGGACGAATATGTCCCTTTTCCAGGGACTCCTTAATATATTCTCGCATAGCAGCATGTTCAGGCACAGATAGATTAAATAAACGACCCTTTGGAAATTTACTGCCCGGAATCAGATCTATGGTACAATCGCAATCTCTGTGAGGAGGTAGTGAACCAAGCTTAGGCTCCTCAAAAACATCACGATAATCAGATAAAAATTCCGGAATCTCAGAGGGAATAGATGACGAAATGGAAACCAAAGGTACGTCCCCATGAGCCCCCTGACATCCCCAGCTTAACACAGACATTGCTTTCCAGTCAAGGACTGGATTATGGGCTTGCAGCCATGGCAATCCAAGTACCAGAACATCATGTAGATTGTACAACACAAGGAAGCGAATCGTCTCCTGATGGTCCGGATTCATACGCATAGTCACTTGTGTCCAGTATTGTGGTTTATTACTAGCCAATGGCGTAGAATCAATACCCTTCAGAGGTATAGGAACTTCCAGAGGCTCTAAATTAAACCCACAGCGCCTGGCAAAGGACCAATCCATAAGACTCAAAGCGGCGCCAGAGTCGACATAGGCGTCCGCGGTAATTGACGACAAAGAACAAATCAAGGTCACAGATAAAATAAACTTAGACTGCAAAGTGCCAATTGAAATAGACTTATCAACTTTTTTTGTACGTTTAGAGCATGCTGATATAACATGAGTTGAATCACCACAATAGAAGCACAACCCATTTTTTCGCCTAAAATTCTGCCGTTTGCTTCTGGACAGAATTCTATCACATTGCATATTCTCTGGCGCCTTCTCAGGAGACACCGCCAAATGGTGCACAGGTTTGCGCTCCCGCAAACGCCGATCAATCTGAATAGCCATTGTCATGGACTCATTCAGACCTGTAGGCACAGGGAACCCCACCATAACATCTTTAATGGCATCAGAGAGACCCTCTCTGAAATTCGCCGCCAAGGCACACTCATTCCACTGAGTAAGCACAGACCATTTGCGAAATTTTTGGCAGTATATATCAGCTTCCTCTTGCCCTTGAGATAGGGCCATCAAGGCTTTTTCAGCCTGAATCTCTGAATTAGGTTCCTCATAAAGCAAGCCCAAAGCCAGAAAAAACGCATCCACATTGAGCAACGCAGGATCCCCTGGTGCCAATGCAAATGCCCAATCCTGAGGGTCACCCCGCAGTAAGGAAATTACAATCCTGACCTGCTGTGCAGGGTCTCCAGCGGAGCGAGATCTCAAAGACAGAAACAACTTACAATTATATTTGAAATTCTGAAAACGAGATCTATCCCCGGAGAAAAATTCTGGTAAAGGAATTCTAGGTTCAGATACAGGAGCATGAATAACAAAATCCTGTAAATTTTGAACCTTCATAGTAAGATTATTCAAACCTGTAGCCAAACTCTGAGGATCCATTTTAATTAGGTGAGATCAGAGCCATTCAAGGATTAGAAGGAGAGAGAGACAAAGGCTGCAATTTAAGCAGAAATGCTAAAGAGCCAACTATTGAGCAAGCTCAGAAAAAAAAAAAAAAAATCTGCAGACTTCTTTTTCTCTCCTTTCTTCTGCCAATAGTTTTAACACATGGCCGGTCATACTGTCATGGTTCTCAATGGCAAGAGAACTTCAGAAAAGCATAAATCAGGACTAGCTCTTGGATGATGGAATCTAGAGCTGACCGTGAGCTAAACCTACCGCACAACTAACAGTGGCCGGGTAGCGTGCCTACGTATATCCCTAGACGCCCAGCGCCAGCCGGAGGACTAACTAACCCTGGCAGAGGAAAAACAGGCCTGGCTTACCTCTAGTGGAAATTCCCCAAAAAGGTGACAGAAGCCCCCCACATGTATTGACGGTGAGTTCAGAGGGAAAAGACATACGTAGTATGAAGGCAGGTTCAGCAAAGCGAGGTCCACTTACTAGATAGTAGGAAAATAAGAAAGGGAACTTCACGGTCAGCTGAAAACCCTATTTACAAAACCATCCTGAAATTACTTTAAACTCAAGTATCAACTCATGAGACTGGAGTGGTAATTTTAGCTCACAAGAGCTTCCAGCTACAGAAATATACCATAACTGTGAACTGGAACAAAAATGCAAAATAATACTCAGGACAAAAGTCCAACTTAGCTGATCAGAAGACTAGGAGCAGGAACATGCAACAGAAAGCTCTGGTTACATTGATGACCGGCAAGGCAATGACTGAGCAGCAAGGCTAAATAGGAAACTCCCATATCCTGGAGGAAACAGGTGAACAGAGAAAGTGAAGACAAGTCCAGTACCACCAGTGACCACCGGGGGAGCCCAAAACCAAATTCACAACAGCCTAGTAACTGTGTCAGCCAGTCCTTACAGCTGTCCTCCACTGAACAAAGCTATGCCACCTGTGTACTCCTGTTACCAATTTTTAACTGGTTTTAGCCTACTTTTTTTATTTTGGGCCTATATCTGTGTTTCCTCCTCATCCTGCCCATTGCCCAGCCACTGCTAGAGGAGTCTGCTGGTACATTGACCCAGACCACTACATTCCCCTTGCACTCTGCACAGCCAGAATCTGACCCTGCTGAAAGTCAGGTTCCCCTTCCCGCATACTATAGCACCTTACACGGGGAAAAAGAGGAAGGTGCAGATGAAAGTGCAGGTTCCTTCATCAGGTGAGGGGGCATACTCGTTGGCACTGGCACAGGGCCCCTCATAGTATGCAAAAGTGTCTCTGGCAGTGGGAGGCGCCGCCCGCCGTCAAACACACTGCCGTACTATGAGGGGCCCTGTGCCAGTGCCAACTAGTGGGCCCCCCTGCTTGCTCAGGATCACAGCACTTGCAAAGCTGAAATACTTACCTCTCCCTGCTCCACCGCCGTGACGTATTCCGCGTTTCCTGGGCCCAAGAAAATCTTGAGCCAGCCCTACCCCCCCACAACTTAAGCCAAAATGACCCTGTTTTCAATGCGTAACTATTATTATAAAGTAAATTAAGTTTGACAAGCTTAAGTAATAAGAATTGATGTTTTTGGCATTAAAATGGGCACTGTAGGTGTTTTCCTGTCCTCCACTCACTGCCGACTTTGATTCCCCATTGACTTGCATTGGGTTTCGTGTTTCAGTCGGCCCCCGACTTTACGCAATAATCGGACAATTTCACCCGACCCAACTTTTGAGAAAGTCGGGTTTCGCGAAACCCGACTCGATCCTAAAAAAGTAAAAGTCACTCAACTCTAATATGATGTAATCTAAATTTTTATGGTCAGTGATAACCGTAATAGGATGAGCCGCTCCCTCCAAAAACTGCCTCCATTCCTCAAACGCCAATTTAATAGCCAGAAGCTCTCTTTTGCCTGCGTCAAAATTTTTCTCCGCCGGAGAACATTTCTTAGAAAAATAGGCACAGGGCCTGAGATTAGTCAGAGAAGCTGGTCCTTGTGGCAAAACTGCCCCCACCCCCACCTCGGATGCATCCACCTCGACCACGAATGGTTTGGAAGGATCCGGTTGGACCAGGATAGGAGCAGATGAAACAGTTTTTTAGCATTAGAAAGGATTGTTTAGCTAATGAGGACCAGTTTCTGACATCTGCCCATTTACAAGTGAGGTCCGTGAGAGGCTTAGTCACGTGTGAAAAACCTTTAATAAACTTGCAATAATTCACGAATCCCAAGAAGCGCTGAAGTCCCCTAAAGTCCCAGGGCTGAACCCACTCCACAATAGCTTTCTTGGGATCCATGCGAAACCCCTGAGGTGAAATTATCAGACCTAAAAATGACAATTCCTGAGCAAAAAATGAACATTTCTCGAGTTTGACGAACAATTGGTTTTCTCTGAGCCTCTGAAGCACTGTTTTAACAGGCAACAAATGGGAAACTCTGTCAACAGAATATATCATGATATCATCTAGGTATACCACTACAAAACGGCCAATGAGATCCGAAAATACCACATTGATAAAATTTTGAAACACTGCGGGTGCGTTGGTTAGTCCAAATGGCATTACTAGATTTTCAAACAACCCCACAGACGTAAGGAAAGACGTTTTCCACTCGTCCCCTTCTAGTATTCTTATTAAGTTGTATGCCCCTCTCAGATCCAGTTTAGAAAACCATTTGGAGCCAGAGAGCTGGTTACAGAGATCAGGAATCAACGGTAGGGGATATGTGTTCCTGACAGTAATTTTATTTAGTTCTCGAAAGTCGAGGCAGGGACGTAGGCGCCATCTTTTTCCTTAACAAAGAAAACCCCCGCAGCTACCGGGGAAACTGAGGGTCTTATGTGCCCCTTACGGAGACTTTCAGAAATATACTATTTCATAGCTAAGCGCTCGGGGCCTGACAGATTGAACAGGCGAGCTTTGGGCAATTTGGATCCAGGAGTCAGATTGATGGCACAATCAAATGGCCTATGAGGGGTAACGTCTCAGCCTCACTCTCAGAAAACACATCCTCAAAGTCTTTCAGGTACTCCGGAATACCCTCCAGACTATTAGAAGACAAAGAGACAGGTTTTGCGATTTTCACATGACAAATTAATTTATGGTAACAGTCAGCACACTTGGACCCCCACTTAATCTCCCCAGATTCCCAATCAATCACTGGGTTATAGCACCGAAGCCACGGCATGCCCAGCACCAGCCCTTCTGGTAATTTGTCCATGACAAAACATTCAATCTCTTCCTTGTGAGAAGAATCAATTTTCAACACAAACTTTTCAGAAACAGAAATGATCCCAGTTCGAGTAATAGGACATCAGTCGATAGCCACGACTTTAAGTGGTGTAGGAAGCCTGACTGTCCCCATCTGGTGTTGGGAAACGACATCAGAGCTGACCAGGTTGAGTGATGAACCACTGTCCACCAGTTCTGTAGATTAAAAACGGACAATGTCTACCAGCAGTTCAACCCTTAGAAAAACTTTAGGACTTGAGGAAGAAAGTACCTGCAGGTCTGGGCAGCCTCCTCGACCACTACTCAGACCTAGTCGTTTCCCGCCACCTTGGAGGACGATGGGCACGAGGGGCAATCCTTTTCTCAATGACCAGACTCCCCGCAATAAAAACAGAGCTGCTTCTCCCGGCGGCGTCTCCTCTCCATCTCCTTGAGCGAAGTGGCGCCAATCTCCGTGGGTTCAGGAGTGACACCAGTCTCTTTGCTGCCGGAGAATAGGGATGTCTCAGACTACATGATACCCCTAGCCCGAAGCCTGCGGTCCATGCGCACGGCCTGAGTAATGGCATCCTCCAATGTGTCAGGTGGTGGATGGAGGGCCAGAGCATCTTGGAGGCGTTCGGACAGGCCTCTGCGGAATAAGCCCCGAAGGGCGGCATTCCATGAGACCTCTGCTGCCCAGCGTTGAAACTCCGCACAAAACCACTCAGCCGAATGTTTACCCTGATGCATACTCATGACCATATCTTCAGCCATACGTACTCTGTCAGGCTCATCATATATGCGGCCCAAAGCTTCAAAGAAGGCATCGACTGTCATTCTCTTGGGGGCAGTGGGAGACAGAGAAAAAGCCCATGCTTGGGGGACACCCCGCAGTAAAGAAACAAAGACCCCCACCCTCTGGAACTCGTCCCCAGAGGAACAGGGCCATAAAGAAAAAAAAAAAGCTTACATCCCTCCCTGAAGGACCTAAACTCCTTTTTATCCCTTGAAAAGGAGTCAGGCAATTTGACCGGAAATTCAGGGGATACCACAGATACATCCCTACTCCCAGAAGACCCTGCCATAACGGCCCCCTGCACGGTGTCCACCAACTGCTGTTGGGTATGGGCTATCGTGCACTGTTCCACATAGAACTTTTGGAACATTTGGGTTAGATGCTTGACCTGATCGGCCAAAGCCTACAGGGGATCCATGCTGCTAATTTGTATAGAAAAACACTCAACTTTCCCCAACCTAAAAAAATGTATGGTCGCTTATAATATCAAGATCCTGTCAGCACCAGCGCACTGCCACGGCTGAGCAGGGTGACTCACACAGAATGCGGGAGAGCCCGGGGTCAGATGCCGTGGGGAAAGCTCAGGCAGACGGGTCCTGAGCAGCGTGGTGAGAGGAGACGCTGAGGATGGCAGAAAACAGAAGGACCTGCGATCATGTGACCTCAGGGGGTGGGGCTTAGCGTCCTGCTGCTGGAGATGAGTGCAGGATGCTACAGGGACCCTGAAGTAGAGGAGAGGGGAACTCAAGTCATACAAACGGGGGTCATACAAGGAGAGGGCGGCGCAGTACAGGAGGGGCGAGCAGAGAATAGTCAGAACGTAGGCAAGGATTCATGCACGGAGATAGCAGCGTAGTACATGAGGGACAGGCAGAAATCTAAACGGGGACAGAACCAGATCAGAACCAGACAAGCAAAGCACAGGCACAACAGGATCACACACACTCGGCCAAGGGTCAGAGTATAAGCGATGAGGAATGACCCCACAATGAGGCTATAAGAAGCCTCCCAGAATCCCACAGTGAGGCCATCCAGATTAACCTCTGAACTACCTAATCCCACAAACTAAGCAGATCATGACAAGTGTGTTTCCTAATATCCCGTACCAGCGGTATCCGAGAAACAGATTACTGCTTAACCGAGGCACATAGCCAAATCGTGTTTAGTCTTAAATGTACATTTATTTCACGCTGAGAAACATGATAATTTTGTCAGCCTTCTACGGGCTTCTCCCCAGGAGTTATGGCTGATAGCCAGATTTCATTACTGTTGGAAAGGGGAGTGGAGTCCATGGCGCAGCCCACTCAGTGATGTCACAACCAGGGGGGGTATAAGATAGTGGGACCTCATTTTGCACTAGTCTTTGCCCAGGGAGCCAGCTAAGAGACACTCTGTGATGCATTTTTATGTCACCCCTCCCCCATGCTGCATGGTCAGCCATGATATGAGAGACCTGTAAGTTTCTTTTCTTCTTTTAATCCTTTTTATTTGTAATTGTCTTGTGCATACTATGATTGTCTCATTTTGGTAATATATTGTTATATAATTTTTTAAACACTGCCTAATCTTTGAGTAAAAGTTATAATATTTAATAGCTTTGTCTTCCTTGCTCTAAAACGTACCCTAAGTCCTCCGACCTTAGCCAGTACTACTGATTGGGTTGGCACCTGACCAGCTATTAGTCATAGGAATAGAAGCTGGTGACAGATCGTACTAAGCTTGTTGGGAAATGCTGGCAGTGACGGAATGGGGTTTATAAGTGTATCGCCTGGCTGCGGCTGGGAATAGTTATATCGCACTCACTGCAGTGTGTGCCCAATAGCCAGTACATAGCAGGCAGGCTTTCTGGTGACTAATTATCCTAGGTGCAGTTCCCGTACTGACTTGAGGGTAAAGGGGGCACCAGAGAGCTGCAAATTCCAAACCTGAACTGGGAAGTGGGGTATAAATAAAACCCTGAAGAAAGAACTGGGGGGCAACCAAATGACATATTGGTGGAAGCGTTGGGATAATCAAAAATATTCCCCCTGTGATTCAGGAGTTTTATTTAAAGTGTCAGGCTATTTTGCCTGACCCTATTTATCTATATTAGGTATTACACCTATGGCCCTGTGAGCTTTAAGTCTACTGTTTTTGTCTACTTGTTTTTCGTATTGCAGATGTTGCTTAAGGACACGCGTTTTTCTTACCAGTGCACCCTCACTTTCTTCATGAACTTTTTTTTTAGCTGCTGCTATTCTGCTCATTCTAATGCCATGTTTTCGTCTAGTATAATTGTTTTATAAACTTTGTATTGATTTGTACTAAACCCCTATTTTTGGATGGATTCTGTGTCATTACCTATCCTTCTGAGTAATTGATTATACTGACACCATTGACTCAGATATCCTATTTGCATGTCGGTTTTCATTGCTAAAGAAGCTGGCTGTTCAGAGTGCTGTACCCAAGCATATTAATTGAAAGTTGAGTGGAGGGAAAAAGTGTGGTAGAAAAAGGTGCACAACCAACCGGGAGAACTGCAGTATTGAAAGGATTGTTAAGAAAAGGCCATTCAAAAGTTTGGGGGAGATTCACAAAGAGTGTATTACTGCTGGGGTCATTACTTCAAGAGCCAACACACACAGGCATATCCAGGACATGGGCTACAAGTGTCACATTCCTTGTGTGAAGCCACTCTTGACCAATAGACAACGCCAGAAGCGTCTTACCTGGGCCAAGGAGAAAAGAACTGGACTGTTGCTCAGTGGTCCAAGGTGTTGTTTTCAGATGAAAGTAAATTTTTCTTTTCATTTGGAAATGAAGGTCCCAGAGTCTAGAGGAGGAGTGGAGAGGCCACAATCCAAGCTGCTTGAGGTCTAGTGTGAAGTTTCCACAATCAGTGATGGTTTGGGAGCCATGTCATCTGCTGGTGTAGGTCCACTGTGTTTTATCAAGACCAAAGGAAGCACAGCTGTCTAGCAGGAAATTTTAGAGCACTTTATGCTGCCCTCTGCCGACAAGCTTTTTGGAGATGGACATTTGATTCTCCAGCAGGACTTGGCACCTGTCCACACTGCCAAAAGTGCCAATACCTCGTCTAAAAACAACAGCATCACTGTGCTTGATTGGCCAGCAAACTCGCCTGACCTTAACCTCATAGAGAATCTGTGGGGTATTGTCAAGAGGAAGATGAGACACCAGACCCAAAATTGCAGATGAGCTGAAGGCTGCTATCAAAGTAACCTGGGCTTCCATAACACCTCAGCAGTGCCACAAGCTGATCGCCTCCATGCCATGCCTCATTGATGTAGTATTTGATGTACAAGGAGCCCAAGCAAGTATTGAGTGCATTTTGAACCTATAATTCAGTAGTGCCACATTTCAGATTTTAAAATCATTTTTCAAGCTGGTGTTATAAAGTATTCTAATTTACTGAGATAATGACGTTTGGGTTTTCAATGGCTGTAAGCCATAATCATCAACATTAACAGAAATAAACACTTGAAATGTCTGTGTGTAATGACTCTATATAATATGCAAGTTTAACTTTTTGTATTGAAGAACTGAGAAATTAACTTTTTGATATTCTAATTTACTATGAAGCACTTGTATCTATACACTTGACTCTCCACTTGTTTACAGGTGTTCTTCCTTTCCTTTTCTTCCCCTCCTCCCTCTTAAATGTATATATATATATATATATATATATATATAATCTTCTTTTTACTGTAAATTTGTTTTATTAAAGAGTTATTAATTGTCTACAATTACAGAAAGGTCAAAAACAACTTTTACAATACATTACAAAAGGGATGGGATGATTAACAAAATCCCTCCAACCCACTTATTGGAAAGACCTATAGCCAATTAACAAACATGTATCACTAATATGGACATAGAAAAAGACAAGACGCACACCAAAGGGAAGGGAGAGAGCAGAGACCAGGGGAGGGTGGAGATTCAAGGTTCAGATATTGATCAAATCTGGATTCTGTGCCCAAACGTAGTCCCAGGGAGACCAAACCGAATCAAAGTTTAACAGTTGAATTTAGGATCGCGGTCATATACTCCAGGAATATCATTAATTTTATGTAGGAGATGGAGGAAGGGCTGAGGAGTCACCTGCTTCCAATTAAGGGCAATCAGACATCTATCTAGCCAGGGTAAGAATGTTTAAGAGCAGTTTAGCTGACCTTTTCCCCATCCCTTTAGGGGTAAGATTTAGCAGATGAGTAGTCGGGTCTAAACCCATCTCAGCATAGAGCACCTTAGATATCAGCGTACCCACTTCCCTCCAGTAATTCTGAATCCTCAAACACGTCCAGAAAATATGATACAGCATACCCATTTTCAGGCCGCATCGCCAGCACAGATCTGGAATTGCGGGATTCAGTCTGTGTAGGAGATCAGGGGTGTGGTACCAGAACAGAAAAATCTTATACTGGTTCTCTTTGTAGAGGGTGCAGATAGATGACTTGGCCGCCTTTTCCCATATGATATGCCAGCTTTGGGGCGAGAGTTCTTTTCCCAGGATAGATTCTCACCTGCTTATATAGGGATGTTTTGGCTGACAACCATCTCGAAGGGAATAGAGAATTTTATAAATATCTGAAATTAAGCCTTAGGTCGCCAACCTTCCCTTACAAATCCTTTCAAAGTCTGTTGGCAGGGAGATTCCTGAAGAGCTGAAAAGGCAGAGGGCAAAGTGTTTAATGTGTAAGTACTGGTAGAATTCTATGTTAGAAACAGAGAATCTGAACTTGTCAAAGGGAAGAAGCCCAAGCGTGTCCTCGTCTACCACGTCCGAAAATCTAAACAGGCCTGCAGAGGACAAGGGTGAGCCATTACATCTTCTAGACTGCTTGGAAGCAGAGGCTGGACTATAAAAGAAATCATAGGCAACTTTGGAGAAGCCAAGCCAAACTTCTTCATACATGGGAGCCAAATTTCCCTTGTGATTCAGATGAGACCCAAAAGGGGCTTCGGGACCACCGTGGTTCTCCTCAGCCATAATACAGAATTTGGATGGATTGGAACTAGCCATAGTTTCCCTATTTCAGTCCATTTATTGAATGCCCATGAAGAGATTCTACGAAGGTGAGATGCCCAATAGTATTTAGTAATATCTGGAACTGATAATCCTCCCAGAGACTTATGGGAGATTAGGACACACTTAGAGACCGGTGACGACCATCCCTCCAGAGTCCAGAGGAACCTCATCATGGCCTCTTGGAGAGATGTGAGCTCACTCATGGGAACCCTGACCGGGAAGGAAGAGGACAGTCTAACCCCCAGGTATTTAATATCATCCACTTTACATCTGAATTTGAAATTCAGTTTTAGATGGTCTAGTACTTCGGGGCGGGGGGGGGGGGGTATTCAATGGAAGGGCCTCTGTTTTTGAAGTGTTCAACTTATACCCCGAAAAGTCACCATATTTTTTAAGGACAAATAACAAGTTAGGTAGCGTAACATGAAGGTTGGTTAGGGTTAAAAGGAAATTGTCCGCCAAATAAGGAGATCTTGAATATCTTATCACGAACTTCTATCCCAGAAATGTTTGGGTTTTGTCTAATCATTGCCACTAGCGGCTCAATGCATAAAACATATAATAGGGGCGATAAAGGGCAACTCTGCTGTGTCCCATTGTGTATTTTAAATGAAGAGGACGTGTGGAAAGGAAGCCTAATTGAGGCAGAAGGGGTGCTGTACAGTACTCTTATTGCTGCTAGAAAAAGGACCAAAAAGCCAAAGCCCTGTAAGGCTATGTGCACACTTTGCGGGGTCCTCTGCGGGTTTCATAAATCTGCAGGGCAAAACCGCTGCGGTTATCCCTGCAGATTTATCGCGGTTTGTTTTGCGGTTTCCGCTGCGGATTTACTCCTATACTATTGATGCTGCATATGCAGCAATATGCAGCATCAATAGTAATGTTAAAAATAATAAAAAATGGTTATATACTCACCCTCTGACGTCCCGATCTCCTCGGCGCTGCACGCGGCGGTCCAGTTCCAAAGATGCTGTGCGAGAAGGACCTTCGTGACGTCACGTTCATGTGACCACGGCGTCATCACGGTCATGTGACCGCGACGTCACCGCAGGTCCTGCTCGCACACCAACCCTGATACCGGACGGCCGCGTGCAGCGCTGAGAGGTGAGTATATCATTATTTTTTATTTTTATTCTTTTTTTTACACTAACATGGTTCCCAGGGCCTGGAGGAGAGTCTCCTCTCCTCCACCCCGGGTACCATCTGCACATTATCCACTTACTTCCCGCATCGTGGGCACAGCCCCATGCGGGAAGTTAGCGGATCAATGCATTCCTATGGGTGCAGAATCGCAGCGATTCTGCACAAAGAAGTGACATGCTGCGGAATGTAAACCGCTGCGTTTCTGCGTGGTTTTTCCCACAGCATGTGCACAGCGGATTGCGGTTTCCATAGGGTTTACATGTAAATGTAAACGCTATGGAAAATGCTGCGGACCCGCAGCATCAAAATCGCCGCGGATCCGCGGTAAAACCCGCAAAGTGTGAACATGGCCTAAAGTCTCAAGCATGAAGGACCAGTTGAAACGTTCAAATGACTTTTCAGTATCTAGAGTCAGTATCAGGGACTGTAGTTTGTTTTTATTAGCGACATCTATCAAGGGAGAGTTGGGAGATTTAAACCTGATAGGAATTGTCGCAAAGGACCCTTTGTGTCGGTCCTATTTAAAAGGGTGGGGTCCTGTAATTTATATAATTTATTATAGAAATTATAGAATAGGTCCACAATTACCGTAGGTTCATAATGAATTGTGTCGTCAGAGCCTCTCGGAGCATGAGTGGGAATTCAGGGCTCTATCCTTCAGCATCGTGGTCAAAAGTGTGTGGACTTTGTTACCCTTTTCATAGTATTTTTGTTTATAATAAAGGAGTTTTTCAATCCTACGTGATGTTATATCTTTCAGTTTATTTCTAAGCACCACTACTTTGTTTAGGGTCCTTACGGAGGGCGAAGCTACCAACTTACGTTCTTCAACTAGCAGTTGAGAGGTCAATTTGTCAAACTCCGCTTTAACATTTCTTTTTAATCTGGAGCCTTCCTTAATACAGAACCCCCTCATAATAACCTTATGGGCTTCCCTTATCACTGCAGGGGATGAAACTGAGCCCTCATTCAGACGGAAAAAGTTAGAGAGATTGTCCAGCAAGTTGCGCCTAATTGTCGGATCATTTATCAAAAACTCATTCAACCACCAGTGACATCTTCTGTTAAGCGGTTGAGAGGATTTAAGGTCTAGAATCAACGGAGCATGATCGGACCAAGTGATGAGTCCCATCTCTGCCTTCGCCATCATCCTGAGGACCGGGGTATTCGCAAAAAAGTAATCTATTCTAGAGTGGATGTGATGAGGGGGAGAGTAGAAAGAGAAGGTCCTGCCCCTGGGGTGATCTATACTCCACAGGTCAAATAGGGAATTAGTCCTAATTAGTTTTCTAAAATCTCTTGCTAGGTTGATCAGATTTTGTGTAGGGGGTTTACCATCTAATGAGAATCTGTCAAATTGCTTAAAAAAAGGGACATTAAAGTCTTCCCCCACCAGTAAGGCAGATGTCAAAAGTTTTTGGATTATGGACAAAATTTTCCTCAAAAATTTAATCTGACCCGAATTTGGAGCGTAGAGATTACATAGAATGATTGGGATGCCTCTCAAAGAAGCCTCCAGTATAATGTATCTGCCTCCAGGGTCTGTATGTGTCTTATTCAGGACATCAGGAGGAGATCAAAATAGCAACTCCCCCTCTATTATTGTTTGAGAACGCATACCGTCACACGGAGGAGCCAGAGGCAAATCTGAAGGAGCCCGCATTGTCAAAGTGTGTTTCTTGGAGGAAGGCAATATCTGCTTTTTAGGACCTCAATTCCCATAAGGCAAGACCTCTCTTTCTAGTGGAGTTAAGGTTCTTAACTAGTGATGAGCGAATATACTCGTTACTCGAGATTTCCTGAGCACGCTCGGGTGTCCTCAGAGGTTTTTTTAGTGTTCGGAAATTTAGTTTTTATTGCCGCAGCTGAATGATTTACATCTGTTAGCCAGCATAAGTACATGTGGGGGTTGCCTGGTTGCTATTGTCCAAATCCTCAACTTGAGCAAATCTCTGATCACCTTCACCTGCAGAGTAGATGTCTGGTGCAAGGCAGCCACATGTAATCTAGTTTCATCATGCTCTCCTTCCATTCTGCCCGCTAGGAGCTGCGGGTCCTGTCTCACACATGTAGTCTCTGACTTGCAAGTGCACTTGACCTCAGATAATAACGCCTTAAAGTCCTCTCTTAAAGGGAAACGAGAAAGGAATTTTTGCCACCTTGGGGGGGAAATGATCGTCTGGTGAACCATCCTCTTCATCTGAGGGCCCTCCATATAATCAGACCCGTCGCCAGTGCAGGGATAGCTAGGGGTTAATTTAGGAGGTTCTCCTTTGGCAGCAGAGTCCCCTGTTGTGAACTCTGTTTTTGGGCTCCCTCTTGTGGTCACAACTGGTACTGTGTGAGTGCTGTCTTTGGGCTCCCTCTGGTGGTTCTTTGTGTCATTCTGCAGGTCTGAGGCTGATCAGCTGTCTCGTTATCTGTTAGCTGGTTCCTATTTAGTTCACCTGGACTCTCAGTTGTTGCCTGCTGTCAATGTCTTCAGTGCTATTTTGGAGCTCTCCTGCAGTCCTTCGTTATCAGTCTCTTCAAGAGAAGCTAAGTTTTGCCTGGTTTATTTCTTGACCATCAGTGGTCATGTTTCTTGGTTTATTTATGTTTCTTGTCCAGCTTGCTAATATGTGATTTCCTTGCTTGCTGGTAGCTCTAGGGGGCTGAGTTTCTCCCCTCACACCGTTAGTTGGTGTGAGGGTTCTTGTATTCTCAACGTGGATATTTTGCATGGGGTTTTTTTTACTGACCGCACAGTTCCCTATCTGTCTTCTGCTATCTAGTATTAGTGGGCCTCATTTGCTGAATCTGTTTTCATTTCTACGTTTGTGTTTTCCCCTTACCTCACCGTTATTATTTGTTGGGGGCTTCCTATATCTTTGGGGTGATTTCTCTTGAGGCAAGTGAGGTCTTACTTTCCCTCCAGGAGTAGATAGTTTCTCAGGCTGCGTCGAGACGTCCAGGATTTTAGGCACGTTCACCGGCTACCTTTAGTGTGTTGGTTAGGATCAGATTTGCGGTCAGTCCAGTTACCACCTCCCTAGAGCTCGTGTCTATGTTCATAAACTTAGCTAGTCCGTTTTGTGATCCTCAGCCACTAGGATCATAACAGTACAGCAGGCCATAAAGTGTTTAACGCATCACAGAAGTGGGATAAGAGAAGCCCTGAGTACAATTTTTTTTTTCCTCTCTATCTTTGCTGCAGTCTGTCCAGCTTCTCTCATCCCCTTAATCTCTGGGTGGTTTTGTGTTCAGCTGCAGACATGGATATTCAGAGTCTGACTTCTAGTGTGGATCATCTTGCTGCAAGGGTGCAAAGCATTCAGGATTTTGTTGTTCATAGCCCTGTCAGAGCCAAAAATACCTATTCCTGAGTTGTTTTCTGGAGATAGATCTAGGTTTCTGAATTTTAAGAATAATTGTAAATTATTTCTATCTTTGAGACCTCGTTCCTCTGGTGATTCCGCTCAGCAAGTTAAAATTGTTATCTCCTTGTTACGTGGCGACCCTCAAGATTGGGCTTTCTCTCTCGTGCCAGGAGATCCTGCATTGCTGAATGTGGATGCGTTTTTTCTGGCGCTTGGACTGCTTTATGAGGAACCTAATCTTGAGAACCAGGCAGAAAAGGCCTTGCTGGCTCTTTCTCAGGGCCAGGATGAAGCTGAGGTATATTGTCAAAAATTTCGGAAATGGTCGGTGCTTACTCAATGGAATGAGTGTGCTCTGGCTGCAAATTTCAGAGAAGGTCTTTCTGAAGCCATTAAGAATGTTATGGTGGGGTTCCCCACGCCTGCAAGTCTGAATGACTCAATGGCTTTGGCCATTCAGATTGATCGGCGTTTGCGGGAGTGCAAATCTGCGCACCATCTGGCGGTGTTTTCTGAACAGAGACCTGAGTCTATGCAATGTGACCGAGTTCTGACCAGAATTGAGCGGCAAAATCATAGACGTCAAAATGGGTTGTGCTTTTACTGTGGTGATTCAACTCATGTTATCTCAGCATGCTCTAAGCGCGTTAAAAAAATCCCTAAACCTGTCACCATTGGTACTATTCAGCCTAAATTCATTTTGTCTGTTACTTTAATTTGTTCTTTGTCGTCCTACTCAGTTATGGCTTTTGTGGATTCAGGTGCTGCCCTGAATCTGATGGATTTGTCGTTTGCCAGGCGCTGTGGTTTTGTCCTGGAGCCTTTGGAATTCCCTATTCCACTGAGGGGAATTGATGCTACACCATTGGCTGAGAATAAGCCTCAATATTGGACTCAAGTGACCATGTGCATGACTCCTGTGCATCAGGAGGTGATTCGCTTTCTTGTGCTGCATAATTTGCATGATGTTGTCGTGTTGGGTCTGCCATGGCTGCAGGCCCATAATCCAGTTCTGGATTGGAAAGCTATGTCTGTGTCAAGTTGGGGTTGCCAGGGGATTCATGGCGATGCTCCTTTGGTATCAATTGCTTCTTCCACTCCTTCTGAGGTCCCTGAGTTTTTGTCGGACTACCAGGATGTATTTGATGAGCCCAGATCCGGTGCCCTGCCTCCTCACAGGGATTGTGATTGTGCTATAAATTTGATTCCTGGTAGTAAGTTCCCTAAGGGACGACTTTTTAATTTGTCTGTACCATAACATGCCGCAATGCGGAGCTATATAAAGGAGTCTTTAGAGAAGGGACATATTCGCCCGTCCTCCTCCCCTCTTGGTGCAGGATTCTTTTTTGTGGCCAAGAAGGATGGTTCTCTGAGACCTTGAATAGATTATCGTCTTCTAAATAAAATCACGGTCAAATTTCAGTATCCTTTGCCATTGTTGTCTAATCTGTTTGCTCGGATTAAGGGGTCCAGTTGGTTCACCAAGATAGATCTTCGTGGTGCGTATAACCTTGTGCGCATTAAGCAGGGGGATGAATGGAAAACAGCATTTAATACGCCCGAAAGCCATTTTGAGTACTTGGTGATGCCTTTTGGACTCTCTAATGCTCCTTCTGTGTTCCAGTCCTTCATGCATGACATCTTCCGAGAATATCTGGATAAATTTATGATTGTGTATCTGGATGACATTTTGGTCTTTTCTGAGGACTGGGAGGCCCATGTGAAGCAGGTCAGGATGGTATTTCAGGTCCTGCATGCTAATGCCTTATTTGTGAAGGGCTCAAAATGTCTCTTCGGAGTACAGAAGGTTTCCTTTTTGGGTTTTATTTTTTCTCCTTCTACTATTGAGATGGACCCAGTCAAGGTCCAGGCTATTCATGACTGGACTCAGCCTACATCTGTTAAGAGTCTTCAGAAGTTCTTGGGTTTTGCTAATTTTTACCGTCGCTTCATTGCTAATTTTTCTGGCGTGGTTAAACCCTTGACGGATTTGACCAAGAAGGGTTCTGATGTGACTAACTGGTCTCCTGCGGCCGTGGAAGCCTTTCGGGAGCTGAAGCGCCGGTTTTCTTCGGCTCCAGTTTTGTGTCAGCCTGATGTCTCTCTTCCTTTTCAGGTCAAGGTTGATGCTTCTGAGATTGGAGCAAGGGCTGTTTTGTCGCAGAGAAGCTCTGATTGCTCTGTGATGAAGCCTTGTGCTTTCTTTTCAAGAAAGTTTTCGCCTGCCGAGCGGAATTATGATGTTGGTAATCGGGAGTTGTTGGCTATGAAGTGGGCATTTGAGGAGTGGCGACACTGGCTCGAGGGAGCTAAGCATCGTGTAGTGGTCTTAACTGATCACAAAAATCTGATTTATCTCGAGTCTGCCAAGCGGCTGAATCCTAGACAGGCTCGTTGGTCGTTGTTTTTCTCCCGTTTCGATTTCGTGGTCTCGTACCTGCCTGGTTCAAAGAACGTGAAGGCTGATGCTCTTTCTAGGAGTTTTGTGCCTGACTCTCCGGGAGTTTCAGAGCCGGCTGGTATCTTCAGAGAAGGAGTGATTTTGCCTGCCATTTCCCCAGATTTGCGACGAGTGCTGCAGAAATTTCAGGCGGATAGACCTGACCGTTGCCCACCAGAGAGACTGTTTGTCCCAGATAGATGGACCAGCAGAGTTATTTCCGAGGTTCATTCTTCGGTGTTGGCAGGCCGTCCTGGGATTTTTGGTACCAGAGATTTGGTGGCTAGGTCCTTCTGGTGGCCTTCCTTGTCGCGGGATGTGCGTTCCTTTGTGCAGTCCTGTGGGATTTGTGCTCGGGCTAAGCCTTGCTGTTCTCGTGCCAGCGGTTTGCTTTTGCCTGTCCCGAAGAGGCCTTGGACGCACATTTCCATGGATTTTTTTCGGATCTTCCAGTCTCTCAGAGAATGTCTGTCATCTGGGTGGTGTGTGATCGTTTTTCCAAAATGGTCCATTTGGTGCCTTTGCCTAAGTTGCCTTCCTCCTCCGATTTGGTTCCTCTATTTTTTCAGAATGTGGTTCGCTTGCACGGCATCCCTGAAAATATTGTGTCTGACAGAGGATCCCAGTTTGTGTCCAGATTTTGGCGGATCTTTTGTGCTAAGATGGGCATTGATTTGTCTTTTTCGTCGGCCTTCCATCCTCAGACGAATGGCCAAACCGAGCGAACTAATCAGACCTTGGAAACTTATTTAAGATGTTTTGTTTCTGCTGATCAGGATGATTGGGTGACTTTTTTGCCATTGGCCGAGTTTGCCCTTAATAATCGGGCTAGTTCTGCTACTTTGGTTTCGCCTTTTTTCTGCAAATCTGGTTTTCATCCTCGTTTTTCCTCGGGTCAGGTTGAGCCTTCTGACTGTCCTGGGGTGGATTCTGTGGTGGATAGGTTGCAACAGATTTGGAACCATGTGGTGGACAATTTGAAGTTGTCACAGGAGAAGGCTCAGTGCTTTGCCAACCGCCGTCGCGGTGTGGGTCCCCGACTTCTTGTTGGGGATTTGGTATGGCTGTCTTCTCGGTATGTTCCTATGAAGGTTTCCTCTCCTAAATTCAAGCCTCGCTTCATCGGTCCTTATAAGATTTTGGAAATCCTTAACCCGGTGTCATTTCGTTTGGACCGCCCAGCGTCATTTGCCATTCATAACGTGTTCCATAGGTCTTTGTTGCGGAGGTATGTGGTGCCTGTGGTTCCTTCTGTTGAACCCCCTGCTCCGGTGCTGGTTGAGGGCGAATTGGAGTACGTGGTGGAGAAGATCTTGGATTCTCGTATTTCTAGACGGAGGCTTCAGTATTTGGTTAAGTGGAAGGGCTATGGTCAGGAGGATAATTCCAGGGTTGTCGCCTCTGATGTTCATGCGGCCGATTTGGTTCATGCCTTCCATGTGGCTCATCCTGATCGCCCTGGGGGTTTTGATGAGGGTTCAGTGACCCCTTCTCAAGGGGGGGTACTGTTGTGAACTCTGTTTTTGGGCTCCCTCTTGTGGTCACAACTGGTACTGTGTGAGTGCTGTCTTTGGGCTCCCTCTGGTGGTTCTTTGTGTCATTCTACAGGTCTGAGGCTGATCAGCTGTCTCGTTATCTGTTAGCTGGTTCCTATTTAGTTCACCTGGACTCTCAGTTGTTGCCTGCTGTCAATGTCTTCAGTGCTATTTTGGAGCTCTCCTGCAGTCCTTCGTTATCAGTCTCTTCAAGAGAAGCTAAGTTTTGCTTGGTTTATTTTTTGACCATCAGTGGTCATATGTTTCTTGGTTTATTTATGTTTCTTGTCCAGCTTGCTAATATGTGATTTCCTTGCTTGCTGGTAGCTCTAGGGGGCTGAGTTTCTCCCCTCACACCGTTAGTTGGTGTGAGGGTTCTTGTATTTTCAGCGTGGATATTTTGCATAGGGTTTTTTTTACTGACCGCACAGTTCCCTATCTGTCTTCTGCTATCTAGTATTAGTGGGCCTCATTTGCTGAATCTGTTTTCATTTCTACGTTTGTGTTTTCCCCTTACCTCACCGTTATTATTTGTTGGGGGCTTCCTATATCTTTGGGGTGATTTCTCTTGAGGCAAGTGAGGTCTTACTTTCCCTCCAGGAGTAGATAGTTTCTCAGGCTGCGTCGAGACGTCCAGGATTTTAGGCACGTTCACCGGCTACCTTTGGTGTGTTGGTTAGGATCAGATTTGCGGTCAGTCCAGTTACCACCTCCCTAGAGCTCGTGTCTATGTTCATAAACTTAGCTAGTCCGTTTTGTGATCCTCAGCCACTAGGATCATAACAGTCCCCCCTAAATCCCTGGGTAGCCTTTCCCACTACTCAGGGTTTAGAGCAGGACTGATGTGTCATGGCTGCAGCAGGGAGGTGAAGGTGATGGCTGCTCCCCCCAGGGTGTACAGAGCCCAGGACTGCTGTATGGCAGTCAGGAGAGGAGACCTCCTGCAATGATTCAGCAGGGGAGCACAGGGTAGGGGCATCTCCCTGATATGAAGACACGGACCCTGGATTCCCCTCCCCGGTCCGGCCTGAAGGCTCCTCACCGCCCAGCCTGGCGCCCGCTCTGATATCCTCTGCCCACTCCTGAGCTGGCACCTTTGTGGGGCAGGATGACTCCTGGACTCCAGCGGTGTCCTGGTCCCGGAGGAGAAAGGCATCCAGGGCCGTCACGGGACCCGCGGATGCTGCCCAAGGCTGGGCCTGGCTCTTGAGATGTCTGGGGCCCATCCGGTATGTGTGAGATCTTTTGGATCAACTGGAGTGGACCCGCAGATCCATGACAACGAACCTCCCAAGGGTTAGCTTACCAGGTAGACCACCCCCTATACAGGGAGCATTAGGGGCAGACCCAAGGGAGACTATTGCCGCAGAAGCTGGAACCCGGAGACAGGTAGTAGGAGGTACAAAATAGAGAAGCTGGGCATAGGACGGACAGAGCGGGGTAAGATGAAGTACAGTTTGGTAAGAGCTGAGTACAGGCGAGACCAAAGGAGCACTGGGAAGGGGAAGACACAAAGGAAACAAAGGAAGCAGGACAGGACAGAGACACCAGACTAACAGAGTACGGAGCGGACAATGGGAAGGCTGGACTGGATGAGGAGACAAGGAAGCCTGGGAAAGGCAGAGAAGCTGAACTGGCTGGACAGAGCGGAGACTCAGAAAAGGCAGTGCAAAGACAAAGGTGGACCTGAGTCACAGAAGCACAAATGACAGGCAAGGAGCAGAGGAAGGAATCACAGAGAGGAGATACAGAGTGCCTGTAAATCAGAAAGAGGTGCTGGAGTGGGTGGTGTGCACGCGCACCCGAGGAGAACCAGGGAGCGGAGAGGAATGAAGGAGAGGACGCGCGCCTACAGGAGGAGCACGCCACAGCGGGTAAGTATGAGCGGGAGGAGCGGCGGTGGTCCCGGCAGCGGGCACGGCCGCAGAAGGAGTGGCTGTGACAGTGTGTATAATTAGCGCCGATGTAGGATGCTTTGGCCGCGGATTTAGTGTGCCCAGCGAGAGCTCCTCAGCGATGCAACCGCTCATTCCGGCATCAGGTCACGCCCCCCATATATAAGGTATCTTATATATGTATTGTCACCCCTTTCCCTTGCCTATCCTGTACATACCAATCTTTTTCATTTTCGTTCTATCCTTTTATTTTTTATTTTTCCTTCCGTTTCTCATCTTTAACCCTTTCTAGTTCAATAATTTTTATTGAATTTTCTCACATAACAAACAGACATTTTACAAGAAACATAAGAATCCTGGCCGCGCAGGGCCCTAACAAAGTCAATCAAGTCAAGATATTGCCAAAAATATGTCAAAACAATATGAGTAAGTGAAGAGAGAGAGGGAGATCATGTTTCATCCGTTTATCGCTGGAACCGTCACTTGGCGTTTTTCGCCGGACAGAAAAAACATTCCTATGAATGCTGGAAAACTAATTTTAGATGGATCAGGCAAAAACAGATGAAACGTTTGGCCATGAGGTGCAATCCAGTGCAATCCGGCGGAAAAGAAAAGGATCCGTTTTTTTCTAAACTCGCCGGATTGTGCCTGATGGCAAAAACGTGATGTGTGAAAGTAAACTTAGGGTCATCGGCCCAGAACACAATATTGACCCAATAACTGTATATCCTGAATGATTTTACTGAGATAAAATAATAGTACAAATGGAAGGGAAAGGAAGAGGGGAAAAAGAGCCTTCGCACCCTTTATTTTTTCTATGTCTTTCATCCCTTTAAATTTGGCTTTTTTGCTTTTATTTTGGTCTCGTTTGCGTCTTTGTTACTGTGGATTTATAATATATCTCTCCCTTTTTCTTTACTCCATTTATGTAAAACTGTGCGGTTTTGGTTTTTTTTTTTCTCTCGTCTTCTATGAGGAGCCTAAAAAAACACTTGTAAAAAACTGCAGATACTTTATTAAGTGCAGAATCAAAAGGTTTTCTGTTCTATAAAATGCACATGAAAAACGCGGCTTCACATCTGCACCAAAAACGCATCAAATAAGGGAGAAAAAATTGTTATTGTGTAGTTTGGTGCGGATCCTGCAGAAAACAAAAAACAGTATTTCTGGAATATTTGAACACGGCCTTATAGACACAAAAAAAACCGGATGTCGTATAGTGAAGCTACATAAAGATGAGAAAGTTCTGGCGGCTCCGATTATGAATTAAGGAACAAAAATAAATCCACAGCCGGTCCCAACTAGAGATGAGCAGGAAGCACAGATGACGTCCCACTGGCCCTGAGTAATCAAGAGTTGCTGCAGGGACGCCGGAAGGTTAGAGATTCGCGGCCTCCCGTCCAGTCGCCAGGTAGCACTGACCTGCACAGTGGACCTGAGACCCGTGATTCCAATTGCTCATATCTAGTCCCACCTGTCCCAGATACAGCAGACAGTCCTGGATTTGGGTTACGCCCTGCAGTTTCAGGGGTCTGCTGAATGTTCCTCACTGCCAGTGCCCCTCTGACAACTCCTCCTGCCGGGGGAGAATGGAATGGTAAATGGGAGTGGATTGGGGTGTGGCAAGGGGCGAGGCCAAAACCTTGCCAAAACCAAAAACACAGCTTGCGTAGCGCCTCACATCTGTCCCTCTTTCTGTTCAAAAATTGGGAGGTATGTATCAATGCACATCAGCCATGACAATGTGATCATCGGCCTGATATTATGTGTCTCCTCCTCTGACCTGTGAATGGCCGGACTCTGGAGTGCTGTGGTATTGGGTCTTGTGTGTTGCTCAGTTCGGCCCCGCTATATGCTGGAAACGCCCTGAAACCTCGCTGGGGACATTTCCTGTTTTTGTTCTACTTTCTTGTGTCCTCATGTAGAGTGAAATGTAATGGTGACTGTCACAGTATGAGCTCCCCCCTCGGCCTGTCACTGCCAGAGAATGGCAACCATGATGAGATTCTGCAGCAGCTGTGGTGTATTATGAGGTTTTGCAGCAGCTGTGTATTATGTTCTGCAATAACTGAGGTGTGCATTATGAAGTTCTGCAGCAGCTGAGGTGTGAGGAGGTTCTGCAGCAGCTAAAGTGTGTGTGGAGGTTCTGAAGCAGCTGAGGTGTGTGATGATCAAGGTTGCCAACTTGATTTTATACTTTTTCAGGACAGCTTCCCAAAAAAAAAATCATAGAATTTTTTTATGGACACATTTATATGAACACAATAAGTGATTGTTATTCTCTGCGATATAGTGATACAGTAATATAGTGATTTACAGAGGCTGGCTGGCACTTTTCAGCCTGGGGGGCAATCACAAGGCAGTAGCCCTTCAGTTGCGGTGCTTTTGCCCTGCTTATCTCTGACCGCTGCATTAAAGCAGCAGAGATAACAGGCTTTAAAAACAGGCTGGTACATACAGTTATGTCCATATATATTTGGACAGAGACAACATTTTTCTAATTTTGGTTATAGACATTACCACAATGAATTTTAAACAAAGCAATTCAGATGCAGTTGACGTTCAGACTTTCAGCTTTCATTTGAGGGTATCCACATTAATATTGGATGAAGAGTTTAGGAGTTTCAGCTCCTTAACATGTGCCACCCTGTTTATAAAGGGACCAAAAGTAATTGGATAGATTCAATAATTCTAAATAAAATGTTCATTTTTAGTACTTGGTTGAAAACCCTTTGTTGGCAATGACTGCCTGAAGTCTTGAACTCATGGACATCACCAGATGCTGTTCCTCCTTTTTGATGCTCTGCCAGGCCTTCACTGTGGTGGTTTTCAGTTGCTGTTGGTTTGTGGGCCTTTCTGTCTGAAGTTTAGTCTTTAACAAGTGAAATGCATGCTCAATTGGGCTGAGATCAGATGACTGACTTGGCCATTCAAGAATATTCCACTTCTTTGCTTTAATAAACTCCTGGGTTGCTTTGGCTTTATGTTTTGGGTCATTGTCCATCTGTAGTATGAAACGACGACCAATCAGTTTGGCTGCATTTGGCTGGATCTGAGCACACAGTATGGCTCTGAAGACCTCAGAATTCATTCGGCTGCTTTTGTCCTGTGTCACATCATCAATAAACACTAGTGACCCAGTGCCACCGGCAGCCATGCATGCCCAAGCCATCACACTGCCTCCGCCGTGTTTTACAGATGATGTGGTATGCTTTGGATTATAAGCTGTACCACGCCTTCACCATACTTTTCTCTTTCCATCATTCTGGTAGAGGTTGATCTTGGTTTCATCTGCCCAAAGAATGTTCTTCCAGAACTATGCTGGCTTTTTTAGATGTTTTTTTAGCCTTTTTATTCTTGATGCTTATGAGTGGCTTGCACCGTGCAGTGAACCCTCTGTATTTACTTTCATGCAGTCTTCTCTTTATGGTAGATTTGGATATCGATACTCGATACCTCTTGGAGAGTGTTGTTCACTCGGTTGGCTGTTGTGAAGGGGTTTCTCTTCACCATGGAGATTATTCTGCGATCATCCACCACTGTTGTCTTCCGTGGGCGCCCATTTCGTTTAGCATTGATGAGTTCACCAGTGCTTTCTTTCTTTCTCAGGATGTACCAAACTGTAGATTTTGTCACTCCTAATATTGTAGCAATTTCTCGGATGGGTTTTTTCTTTTTTCTGTTTTCGCAGCTTAAGGATGGCTTGTTTCACCTGCATGGAGAGCTCCTTTGACCGCATGTTTACTTCACAGCAAAACCTTCCAAATGCAAGCACCACACCTCAAATCAACTCCAGGCCTTTTATCTGCTTAATTGAGAATGACATAACAAAGGGATTGCCCACACCTGTCCATGAAATAACCTTGGAGTCAATTGTCCAATTAATTTTGGTCCCTTTAAAAACAGGGTGGCACATGTTAAGGAGCTGAAACTCCTAAACCCTTCATCCAATTTTAATGTGGATACCCTCAAATGAAAGCTGAAAGTCTGAACTTCAACTGCATCTGAATTGTTTTGTTTAAAATTCATTGTGGTAATGTCTATAACCAAAATTAGAAAGATGTTGCCTCTGTCCAAATATATATGGACGTAACTGTAGACATGGGAACAGAACGGAGCTAGCTGCATATATATGGAAGCAGAACCAAGCTTGCTGCCTACATAATAATAATAATCTTTATTTTTATGTAGCGCTAACATATTCCACAGCGCTTTACAGACATTATCATCGATGTCCCCAATGGGGCTCACAATCTAAATTCCCTATCAGTATGTCTTTGGAATGTGGGAGGAAACCGGAGTGCCCGGAGGAAACCCACGCAAACACGGAGAGAACATAAACTCTTTGCAGATGTTGTCCTTGGTGGGAATTGATCCCAGGACTCCAGCGCTGCAAGGCTGCAGTGCTAACCACTAAGCCACTGTGCTGCCCCATAGATACTGTAACAGAAGCTGACTAAATAGATATGAGACCGGAACCAAAATTGCTACGTAGACAAGGAAACTGACTGGAGCTTACTACAGAGATATGGGAGCAGAACCGAGCTTACCACAGAGATATAGGAGCAGAACTGAGCTTACTAGAGATATAGGAGCAGAACGGAGCTTACTACAGAGATATGGGAACAGAACGGAGCTTACTATAGAGCTATGGGAGCAGAACCGAGCTTACTACAGAGCTATAGGAACAGAACGGAGCTTACTACAGAGCTAAGGGAGCAGAACTATGGAGCTATGGGAGCAGAACCAAGCTTACTACAGAGATATAGGAACAGAACTTACTATAGAGCTATGGGAGCAGAACTGAGCTTACTACAGAGATATAGGAACAGAACGGAGCTTACTAGAGATATGGGAGCAGAACAGAGCTTACCACAGAGATATAGGAGCAGAACAGAGCTTACTATAGCGCAATGGGAGCAGTACTGAGCTTACTACAGAGATATGGGAGCAGAACAGAGCTAACTACAGAGCTATGGGAGCAGAACAGAGCTTACCACAGAGATATAGGAGCAGAACTGAGCTTACTACAGAGATATGGGAACAGAACAGAGCTTACTGTGGCAGTATGGAAGCAGAACCGAGCTTAGTACAGAGCTATGGGAGCAGAACGGAGCTTAATACAGAGCTATGGGACCAGAACGGAGCTTACTACAGAGCTATGGGAGCAGAACTGAGCTTACTACAGAGATATAGGAACAGAACAGAGCTTACTAGAGATATGGGAGCAGAACAGAGCTTACCACAGAGATATAGGAGCAGAACAGAGCTTACTATAGCGCTATTGGAGCAGTACCGAGCTTACTACAGAGCTATGGGAGCAGAACAGAGCTTACCACAGAGATATAGGAGCAGAACTGAGCTTACTACAGAGATATGGGAACAGAACAGAGCTTACTGTGACAGTATGGAAGCAGAACCGAGCTTAGTACAGAGCTATGGGAGCAGAACGGAGCTTAATACAGAGCTATGGGAGCAGAACGGAGCTTACTATAGAGCTATGGGAGCAGAACGGAGCTTACTACAGAGCTATAGGAGAACCGAGCTTACTACAGAAATAAAGGAGCAGAACTGAGCTTACTACAGAGATATGAGAGCAGAACAGAGCTTACTACAGAGCTATGGGAGCAGAACAGAGCTTACCACAGAGATATAGGAGCAGAACAGAGCTTACTATAGCACTATGGGAGCAGTACCAAGCTTACTACAGAGATATGGGAGCAGAACGGAGCTTACTACAGAGCTATGGGAGCAGAACGGAGCTTACTACAGAGCTATGGGAGCAGAACAGGGCTTACTACAGAGATATGTGAGCAGAACGGAGCTTACGACAGAGATATAGGAGCAGAACGGAGCTTACGACAGAGATATAGGAGCAGAACTGAGCTTACTACAGAGATATGGGAACAGAACAGAGCTTACTGTAGCAGTATAGAAGCAGAACCAAGCTTAGTACAGAGCTATGGGAGCAGAACGGAGCTTAATACAGAGCTATGGGAGCAGAACGGAGCTTACTACAGAGCTATGGGAGCAGAACGGAGCTTACTACAGAGCTATGGGAGCAGAACTGAGCTTAGTACAGAAATATAGGAGTAGAACCGAGCTTCCTACAGAGATATGAGAGCAGTACAGAGCTTACTACAGAGCAATGGGAGCAGAACAGAGCTTACTACAGAGATATGGAAGCAGAACGAAGCTTACTACAGAGCTATGGAAGCAGAACCGAGCTTACTGCAGAGATAAGGGAGTAGAACTGAGCTTACTACAGAGCTATGGGAGCAGAACAGAGCTTACCAGAGATATAGGAGCAGAACAGAGCTTACTATAGCGCTATTGGAGCAGTACCGAGCTTACTACAGAGATATGGGAGCAGAACGGAGCTTACTACAGAGCTATGGGAGCAGAACGGAGCTTACTACAGAGCTATGGGAGCAGAGCGGCGCTTACTACAGAGCTATGGGAGCAGAACAGGGCTTACTACAGAGATATGGGAGCAGAACCGAGCATACTACAGAGATATGGGAGCAGAACCAAGTTTATTGCAGAGATAAGGGAGCAGAACCGAGCTTACTATGTCTACTACAAGATACGGAAACAGAACCAAGCTTACGGCATACATATCGTACCAGAATCTAGATTACTACATTGATACAGTACCAGAACCAAGGTTACTGCTTATATATGGTACCAAAACTGAGCTTACAAACATACATACAACTCCAGAAACACGGACATGTAAACACACAGTATGGCAGGGGCTTTGCTAGGGACCTTAAAGATCAAGGGCCGAAGCCAGAAAGTGCATGTCTCCCCATACGACCACCACATAGCCATTTAAAATGGCATGTATATATAATTAATTACAGTATACCACTGTTGCTAACCAAAAACACACAATGCAAATACCAATATTATCAACTAGCTATTGAACCCGTTCTATGCCTGGGTGTCGAGCATTTATATTGGTATATGGTCTCCATCTTGGTATGTGCTGCTACCATCTTGCGCACCCCATAGGCAGACCCTGTAGCATAAGACAGCAGCCCATAGGCAGACCCTTTAGTCTGTAGTATAAGACAGCACCCCATAGGCAGACCCTGTAGTATAAGACAGAACCCCATAGGCAGACCCTGTAGTAAAAGACAGCATCCCATAGGCAGACCATGTAGTATAAGATAGCACCCCATAGGCAGACTCTGTAGTACAAGACAGCACCCCATAGGCAGACCCTCTATTGTAAGGCTGCCCCCCATAGGCAGACCCTGTAGTATAAGACAGCACCCCATAGGCAGACTCTGTAGTATAAAACAGCACTCCATAGGCAGACACTATAATATAAGGCAGCACCTCATAGGCAGACCCTGTAGAACAAGACAGCACTTCATAGGCAGACTCTGTAGTATAAGACAGCACCCCATAGGCAGACCCTGTAGTATAAGGCAGCACCCCATGGGCAGACCCTGTAGTATAAGGCAACACCCCCCCACAGGCAGACTCTGTAGTATAAGGCGGCACCCCCCCAAGTAGACTCTGTAGTATAAGGCGGCAGCCCCCCACAGGCAGACTCTGTAGTATAAGGTAGCACCCCCCCACAGGCAGACTCTGTAGTATAAGGTAGCACCCCCCACAGGCAGATTCTGTAGTATAAGGCAGCACCCCCCACAGGAAGACTCCGTAGTATAAGGCAGCACCCCACCACAGGCAGATCGATTCTCCCTGCTCTGCCGCAGACTGCAACTGTATTGGCGCGTTGTGCACGCCAATACAGTTACAGTAGCGTAGCTCCGGGTGGGCCCCCTCTGCCCCCCAGGTAGCTACGCTACTGAGACAGACTGTGATGTGCGCCGCACGGCCGTGTCTGCTACCGGCCGCATCACAGCACAGCAGACACGGCCACATGCAGTTTGCTGTGCATGGCCATCAGGCGGCACAGTGATACAATATAGTGATACAGTAATATAGTGACACAGTAATATAGTGATATAGTGACACAGTGATATAGTAATAGTGTTACAATAATATAGTGATATAGTAATAGTGACACAGTAATATAGTGATACCGTAATATAGTGATACAGTGACAGTGATACAGTAATATAGTGATACAGTAATATGGTGATATAGTGACACAGTAATAGTGATACAGTAATATAATGATACAGTAATATAGTGATACAATAATATAGTGATACAGTAATATAATGATACAGTAATATAGCGATACAGTAATATAGTGATAGTGATACAGTAATATAGTGGTAGTGATATAGTGATATAGTGATACAGTAATATGGTGATATAGTGATACAGTAATATAGTGATATAGTGACACAGTAATATAATGATACAGTATTATGGTGATATAGTGATACAGTAATATGGTGATATAGTGACACAGTAATATAGTGATACAGTGATCTAGCTAGAAAAATTGGAACAGCACCAGAAAATACCTTAACAGTGTTAACGCATCCCCAATCAGCAATCAAGAGGCTCCTTATGATAATAGCAAAAAAAAAAGGGAAACCGCACAAAAAATTAAAAAAAGGTGATCTTTAATGCCAAACAGCGTGGCAATGTTTTTGATATACAATCCTTTCTCAAGCAATGAATACAATAATGATGCATATATATAGGGTGCACAAGTCATCAGTTTAGTGAATCAATTAATCATAAAACATTAAAAATATACAGTGTACATAGAAATATTCACATAATACATAAAGTGCTCAGTGCATGTATAAGTGATCATCCATAGAATGATATTATTAAAATAGTACATCTTATACAGTCATGGCCAAAAGTATTGACACTAGTGTTGAGCATTCCGATACCGCAAGTATCGGGTATCGGCCGATACTTGCGGTATCGGAATTCCGATACCGAGTTCCGATACTTTTGTGGTATCGGGAATCGGTATCGGAACCATATTCATGTGTAAAATAAAGAATTAAAATAAAAAATATGGATATACTCGCCTCTCCGGAGGCCCCTGGACCTTACCGATGTAAGCGGGAGTCTCCGTTCCTAAGAATGAGCGCGTGAAGGGCCTTCGATGACGTTGCGGCTTCTGATTGGCGCGTGACCGCTCACGCGACCAATCAGAAGCCGCGACGTCATCGCAGGTCCTTCACGGGCTCATTCTTAGGAACAGAGGCTCCCGGTTACATTTCGGTAAGGTCCAGGGCCCGCCGGAGAGGTGAGTATATCCATATTTTTTATTTTAATTCATATACTCACCTCTCCGGCGGCCCCTGGACCTTACCGATGTAACCGGGAGCCTCGGTTCCTAAGAATGAGGAGTTTAGGACCTTCGATGACGTCGCGGCTTGTGATTGGTCGCGTGAGCGCTCCTGTGACCGCTCACGCGACCAATCAGAAGCCGCGACGTCATCGAAGGTCCTAAACTCCTCATTCTTAGGAACGGAGGCTGCCGGTTACAACCAGGGCGCGTCAGAGGGTGAGTATATCCCTATTTTTTATTTTAATTCTTTATTTTACACATAAATATGGATCCCAGGGCCTGAAGGAGAGTTTCCTCTCCTTCAGACCCTGGGAACCATCCAGGGATACCTTCCGATACTTGTGTCCCATTGACTTGCATTGGTATCGGGTATAGGTATCGGCGATATCCGATATTTTTCGGGTATCGGCCAATACTATCCGATACCGATACTTTCAAGTATCGGACGGTATCGCTCAACACTAATTGACACCCCTGCAATTCTGTCAGATAATGCTCAGTTTCTTCCTGAAAATGATTGCAAACACAAATTCTTTGGTATTATTATCTTCATTTAATTTGTCTTAAATGAAAAAACACAAAAGAGAATGAAGCAAAAAGCAAAACATTGATCATTTCACACAAAACTCCAAAAATGGGCCAGACAAAAGTATTGGCACCCTCAGCCTAATACTTGGTTGCACAACCTTTAGCCAAAATAACTGCGACCAACCGCTTCTGATAATCATCAATGAGTTTCTTACAATGCTCTGCTGGAATTTTAGACCATTCTTCTTTGGCAAACTGCTCCAGGTCCCTGATATTTGAAGGGTGCCTTCTCCAAACTGCCATTTTTAGATCTCTCCACAGGTGTTCTATGGGATTCAGGTCTGGACTCATTGCTGGCCACCTTAGAAGTCTCCAGTGCTTTCTCTCAAACCATTTTCTAGTGCTTTTTGAAGTGTGTTTTGGGTCATTATCCTGCTGGAAGACCCATGACCTCTGAGGGAGACCCAGCTTTCTCACACTGGACCCTATATTATGCTGCAAAATTTGTTGGTAGTCCTCAGACTTCATAATGCCATGCACACGGTCAAGCAGTCCAGTGCCAGAGGCAGCAAAGCAACCTCAAAACATCAGGGAAACTCCGCCATGTTTTACTGTAGGGACCATGTTCTTTTCTTTGAATGCCTCTTTTTTTTCTCCTGTAAACTCTATGTTGATGCCTTTGCCCAAAAAGCTCTACTTTTGTCTCATCTGACTAGAGAACATTCTTCCAAAACGTTTTAGGCTTTTTCAGGTAAGTTTTGGCAAACTCCAGCCTGGCTTTTTTATGTATCGGGGTAAGAAGTGGGGTCTTCCTAGGTCTCCTACCATACAGTCCCTTTTCATTCAGACACCGACGGATAGTATGGGTTGACACTGTTGTACCCTCGGACTGCAGGGCAGCTTGAACTTGTTTGGATGTTAGTCGAGGTTCTTTATGCAACATCCGCACAATCTTGCGTTGAAATCTCTTGTCAATTGTTCTTTTCCGTCCACATCTAGGGAGGTTAGCCACAGTGCCATGGGCTTTAAATTGCTTGATGACACTGCGCACGGTAGACACAGGAACATTCAGGTCTTTGGAGATGGACTTGTAGCCTTGAGATTGCTCATGCTTCCTCACAATTTGGTTTCTCAAGTCCTCAGACAGTTCTTTAGTCTTCTTTATTTTCTCCATGCTCAATGTGGTACACACAAGGACACAGGACAGAGGTTGAGTCAACTTTAATCCATGTCAACTGGCTGCAAATGTGATTTAGTTATTGCCAACACCTGTTAGGTGCCACAGGTAAGTTACAGGTGCTGTTAATTACACAAATTAGAGAAGCATCACAAGATTTTTCGAACAGTGCCAATACTTTTGTCCACCCCCTTTTTTATGTTTGATGTGGAATTATATCCAATCTGGCTTTAGGACAATTCTTTTTGTGTTTTTTTCATTTAAGACAAATTAAATGAAGATAATAATACCAAATAATTTGTGTTTGCAATCATTTTCAGGAAGAAACTGAGTATTATCTGATAGAATTGCAGGGGTGTCAATACTTTTGGCCATGACTGTATACAGTGCAAAAATACAAGTGATAATTCATAAATAATTAGTTTCAGGTGTCACATCCTAATAGGAACCGCACTCACATTTTCAAAACACCCGGCGTCCATACAATCTAATTGCGCATGTCTGTGATGTCACAGTAACTTTCCCATAGTCCCGTGCATGGGCACCTGCGCACAAGTATATTCAAGTTCCATATCGCCATATTGGAAGAGGTTCAACTAGCAATGCATGCCCACAGATTTCAGGTCAATGAATTGATCTAAAATGGACAAATCTTTTTAATACAAAGAGTAAAAATGGCAATGATTAGTTAATAAAGGCTAAATAGCAGATACAGTGGGGCAAAAAAGTATTTAGTCAGTCAGCAATAGTGCAAGTTCCACCACTTAAAAAGATGAGAGGCGTCTGTAATTTACATCATAGGTAGACCTCAACTATGGGAGACAAACTGAGAAAAAAAAAATCCAGAAAATCACATTGTCTGTTTTTTTATCATTTTATTTGCATATTATGGTGGAAAATAAGTATTTGGTCAGAAACAAAATTTCATCTCAATACTTTGTAATATATCCTTTGTTGGCAATGACAGAGGTCAAACGTTTTCTGTAAGTCTTCACAAGGTTGCCACACACTGTTGTTGGTATGTTGGCCCATTCCTCCATGCAGATCTCCTCTAGAGCAGTGATGTTTTTGGCTTTTCGCTTGGCAACACGGACTTTCAACCCCCTCCAAAGGTTTTCTATAGGGTTGAGATCTGGAGACTGGCTAGGCCACTCCAGGACCTTGAAATGCTTCTTATGAAGCCACTCCTTCGTTGCCCTGGCGGTGTGCTTTGGATCATTGTCATGTTGAAAGACCCAGCCACGTTTCATCTTCAATGCCCTTGCTGATGGAAGGAGGTTTGCACTCAAAATCTCACGATACATGGCCCCATTAATTCTTTCATGTACCCGGATCAGTCGTCCTGGCCCCTTTGCAGAGAAACAGCCCCAAAGCATGATGTTTCCACCACCATGCTTTACAGTAGGTATGGTGTTTGATGGATGCAACTCAGTATTCTTTTTCCTCCAAACACGACAAGTTGTGTTTCTACCAAACAGTTCCAGTTTGGTTTCATCAGACCATAGGACATTCTCCCAAAACTCCTCTGGATCATCCAAATGCTCTCTAGCAAACTTCAGACGGACCCGGACATGTACTGGCTTAAGCAGTGGGACACGTCTGGCACTGCAGCATCTGAGTCCATGGTGGCGTAGTGTGTTACTTATGGTAGGCCTTGTTACATTGGTCCCAGCTCTCTGCAGTTCATTCACTAGGTCCCCCCGCGTGGTTCTGGGATTTTTGCTCACCGTTCTTGTGATCATTCTGACCCCACGGGGTGGGATTTTGCGTGGAGCCCCAGATCGAGGGAGATTATCAGTGGTCTTGAATGTCTTCCATTTTCTAATTATTGCTCCCACTGTTGATTTCTTCACTCCAAGCTGGTTGGCTATTGCTGATTCAGTCTTCCCAGCCTGGTGCAGGGCTACAATTTTGTTTCTGGTGTCCTTTGACAGCTCTTTGGTCTTCACCATAGTGGAGTTTGGAGTCAGACTGTTTGAGGGTGTGCACAGGTGTCTTTTTATACTGATAACAAGTTTAAACAGGTGCCATTACTACAGGTAATGAGTGGAGAAAAGAGGAGACTCTTAAAGAAGAAGTTACAGGTCTGTGAGAGCCAGAAATCTTGATTGTTTGTTTCTGACCAAATACTTATTTTCCACCATAATATGCAAATAAAATGATAAAAAAACAGACAATGTGATTTTCTGGGTTTTTTTTTCTCAGTTTGTCTCCCATAGTTGAGGTCTACCTATGATGTAAATTACAGACGCCTCTCATCTTTTTAAGTGGTGGAACTTGCACTATTGCTGACTAAATACTTTTTTGCCCCACTGTAACCATAATCACAGACAATATTCCTTACATAATCATCACTTATGGAAAATATAGTACACAGTGCCTGAAGTATATTGTAATAATGGACCTATCATATCGGGTTAGTCAGGACATAAGTCCTAAATTGCCACTTGGTAAGGAAATATCCCAGCAATCTAGTGGGACATCCCATACCTAAACGTGGAAAAGGTGGAGTGGAAAGGAGTGTGAATCCCCACCATCCACCCACCACAAAGTCAAGACCCAAACCTTTTTAACAATTTATTAATTCTTTCTCTGTATCAGGTAGTACAAGTCCAATAGTGAAATCTGTGACACAAAATAATACAAGACTCATCATTGCCATATAGTTCTTTATCTTCCATATCAATTGACACATATTAATAGTCCGAAAAAAATATATACAGGATAACAAGTCACAGACAAGCTCAATGAACAAAAAATAAATATGAATATATATATATATATATGTGTGTATATATATATATATATATATATATATATACCACAAAAACAGGCCGAAACGTTGCATGGAGATGTGGGCTCAATAAACACCTGCATATCAACTTAAGAACATGGAGTGCTGCCTGTTTTTGTGGTCTATATGAAGTGGCAACAACCAAGGACGGGTTGTCTGGGCTTTGCACCCGAAGATAAGTAAAGAAGTAGTGCTGTTCCATTTTTTTCTATAATTATACATACATATATATATATATATATATATATATATATATATATATATATATATATATATATATATATATATATATATATATATATATATATATATACACACACACACACACACACAGTTACGTCCATATATATTTGGACAGAGACAACATTTTTCTAATTTTGGTTATAGACATTACCACAATGAATTTTAAACAAAACAATTCAGATGCAGTTGAAATTCAGACTTTCAGCTTTCATTTGAGGGTATCCACATTAAAATTGGATGAAGGGTTTAGGAGTTTCAGCTCCATAACATGTGCCACCCTGTTTTTAAAGGGACCAAAAGTAATTGGACAATTGACTCCAAGGCTATTTCACGGACAGGTGTGGGCAATCCCTTCGTTATATCATTCTCAATTAAGCAGATAAAAGGCCTGGAGTTGATTTGAGGTGTGGTGCTTGCATTTGGAAGGTTTTGCTGTGACGTAAACATGCGGTTAAAGGAGCTTTCCATGCAGGTGAAACAAGCCATCCTTAAGCTGCGAAAACAGAAAAAAACTATCTGAGAAATTGCTACAATATTAGGAGTGGCAAAATCTACAGTTTGGTACATCCTGAGAAAGAAAGAAAGCACTGGTAACTCATCAATGCAAAAAGACCTGGGCGCCCACGGAAGACAACAGTGGTGGATGATCGCAGAATTATCTCCAAGGTGAAGAGAAACAACTTCACAACAGCCAACCGAGTGACCAACACTCTCCAGGAGGTCGGCGTATCAATATAATAATAATATTTTTTTATTTATATAGCCCCAACATCTTCCGCAGCGCTTTACAACTTATAGAGGGGACTTGTACAGACAATAGACATTACAGCATAACAGAAATCACAGTTCAAAACAGATATTAAGAGGAGTAAGGGCCCTGCTCGCAAGCTTACAAACTATGAGGAAAAGGGGAGACACGAGAGGTGGATGGTAACAATTGCTTTAGTTATTTGGACCAGCCATAGTGTAAGGCTCGGGTGTTCATGTAAAGCTGCATGAACCAGTTAACAGCCTAAGTATCCAAATCTACCATAAAGAGAAGACTGCATGAAAGTAAATACAGAGGGTTCACTGCACAGTGCAAGCCACTCATAAGCATCAAAAAGAAAAAGGCTAGACTGGAATTTGCTAAAAAAATATCTAAAAAAAGCCAGCACAGTTCTGGAAGAACATTCTTTGGACAGATGAAACCAAGATCAACCTCTACCAGAATGATGGAATGAGAAAAGTATGGCGAAGGCGTGGTACAGCTCATGATCCAAAGCATACCACATCATCTGTAAAACATGGCGGAGGCAGTGTGATGGCTTGGGCATGCATGGCTGCCGGTGGCACTGGGTCACTAGTGTTTATTTATGATGTGACAGAAGCAGCCGAATGAATTCTGAGGTATTCAGAGCCGCCATACTGTGTGCTCAGATCCAGCCAAATGCAGCCAAACTGATTGGTCGTCGTTTCATACTACAGATGGACAATGACCCAAAACATGAAGCCAAAGCAACCCAGGAGTTTATTAAAGCAAAGAAGTGGAATATTATTGAATGGCCAAGTCAGTCACCTGATCTCAACCCAATTGAGCATGCATTTCACTTGTTAAAGACTAAACTTCAGACAGAAAGGCCCACAAACAAACAGCAACTGAAAACCACCACAGTGAAGGCCTGGCAGAGCATCAAAAAGGAGGAACAGCATCTGGTGATGTCCATGAGTTCAAGACTTCAGGCAGTCATTGCCAACAAAGGGTTTTCAACCAAGTACTAAAAATGAACATTTTATTTAAAATTATTTAATCTGTCCAATTACTTTTGTTCCCTTTAAAAACAGGGTGGTACATGTTAAGGAGCTGAAACTCCTAAACCCTTCATCCAATTTTAATGCGGATACCCTCAAATGAAAGCTGAAAGTCTGAACTTCAACTGCATCTGAATTGTTTTGTTTAAAATCTATTGTGGTAATGTCTATAACCAAAAGTAGTAAAATGTTGTCTCTGTCCAAATATATATGGAATATACATATATATATATATATATATATATATATATATATATATATATATATATATATATATATATAGACTATATATATATATATATGAGAACAAAACCAGACAACATATTTGATACAGGAGGGGTGAAAGCACTAGGTAGTATAGCACAACCCCCTACCAAAAGAAAAAACCAGCTCCATAAGAGGCATTGGAAAAAGGAGAACAATAGGAGACAGTGGGTATAAATAAATGAAGAATACTTTATTAAATATCATATAGTTCACACGCTTAGTAGCAAAAATATATACATAGAAGCATTCAAAAGATGACTACAGTGCTCAAGGAAGTTAAAAGAGAGTGGAATGCCACCCACCGGTGTGCGCTGAAAATGGAGACTACTAATATAACTTGACCACATGTGTGATCTGCTGCTATAAGGTGCACGTCTACCTGTAATAGCAATGAAACGCCATGTGGCAAACAGATAAAAAGATGCAAGTTGCAGCACTTACCAATAGAGAACTCCGAGACAGGGCACACCGGATGGGGTCCACAAAAAACGCCCCGACGCGCGTTTCGCCCGCAAGAAGATGGCTTTATCAAGGGGAGATATATATATAAAAAGAAAAAATTAATAAAAACATGTGAGTGCGTCAACCTCAAGGATGAAGAACTGTCACAGATTGCGGGGAGGATACCCTTAGCTTCCCCACCACTCACACCAATTTGTCATGAACCGGGGTTGTTTGGTTGCCCCTGGTTCCTTTCTGAAGGGAATTTATCTATATCCCACTTCCTAAGTTCCAGATTGAAACTTGAAGCTTTCTGGCGCCCCCCTTACCCTCAGGTCAGACAGGGTACTCCAGAAAGGCTGCCTTACTTTGTACTGGCTATTGGGCACACTGCAGCGAGGGCGATATAACTACTCCCACTCAGGCGGGAACAATAATTATGAACTCCGTCAGTCGCTACAAAGCCTCCCAAACGCACAGGACAAATCTGCTGCCATCAGCTCCGATTTCTTAATTAATAACGGGTCCGGAGCCAACCCAAATTAGTAGCGTAATTCACTTCAGAGGACGTGACAGTATGTTATAGAGCAAGGAGAAACAAAACTAGTAATTTTATATATTTTACTCCAAAAAGGTAGGCAGTGTTTACAGAAGTATAAAAAGGTATTATAAGAGTAGACAAGTATCGTATGTACAGTACAATTACAAATAAAATGGGATTAAAGTTTGAAAAACACTTACAGTTCGTTCATATAATTTCATCTCATGGCTGACCATGTATTGTGCGGGATGGGCACACATCTAGATACATCACAAATGCATCTCGCAGCTTGACCCGGGACAAAAGACTAGTGAAGACTGATGTCTCCCTCATTTATCTCTGTGCCTAAAGCCTAAAACCAAGGCACTCCCCCTGTGGTGACCTCACTCAGAGGCTGAATTCTCCCCTTAGGGTTATGACAAACCATTTCTATACATAACTCGCTGTATGAACCTCGTAGAAGAATGACACAAGGATCGTGATGCTCACCACGTCAGGAGGGTTAGTTTAAGTTTAAACACGGCGTAGGTACAGTATATGACCGGCTTACAGAGAAATCTGCTCCTGGCATTTTGTTTGGTTTAGCTCCTAGAGATTTCAGTGAGTTATAGATCTCTCGGTGGCCATCCGGAATATGTAACTTTAATCTCGCTATCCCTGATCGGTGCCAGTATGCATAACTTTTCAAGAACAAAAGAGTCCCATGCAGTTTGGGAAAGTTGCTGTACCTGTTTTAGCTGCTATCGGGCGAGAGGGGGGAGATGAGGGGTTTAGACACAGACTGGCTTTCGCAGCACAGAGCCATAAAAATTTATCCGTGGATGTTGTTAGCATGCTGGTCTCACATTACAGCCATATAGCAGGGGAGAGGGAGTTGCCTGCAGGCAAAGAGAGAACTTTCTAGGCAGAGTGAAGAGGAGGCGTCAGAAAAGCCCACAGCGTGTGTCTGAAAAGCCATGGACCTTTTAGGCATATACCCAAAACATGGCATATTCATATTATCGTGACATATAGTAATACAGTAATAGTGATACAGTAATATGGTGATACAGTAATAGTGATATAGTGATACAGTAATATAGTTATATAATATGGTGATTATAGCGATACAGTAATATAGGGACACAGTAATATAGTAATACAGTAATTTATTAATAAAGTAATAGTGACACTGTAATATGTGATATAGTGATACAGTAATATAGTAATATATTAATACACTAATATAGTGATACAGCAATATGGTGATATTGTGATACAGTAATATAGTGATACAGTGATGAGGGGTTTAGACAGAGACTGGCTTTCGCAGCACAGAGCCATAAAAATTCCTCCGTGGATGTTGCTAGCACCCTGGTCTCACATTACAGCCATATAGCAGGGGAGAGGGAGTTGCCTGCAGGCAAAGAGAGAAGAAGAGCTTTCTAGGCAGAGTGAATAGGGGGCGTCAGAAAAGCCCACAGCGTGTCTGAAAAGCCATGGACCTTTTAGGCATATACTCAAAACATGGCATATTCATATATTCATATTATCGTGACATATAGTAATACAGTAATAGTGATACAGTAATATAGTGATATAATATGGTGATTATAGCGATACAGTAATATAGTGATACAGTAATAGTGATATAGTGACACAGTAATTTAGTAATACAGTAATATAGTGATACAGTAATCTGGTGATATAGTGATACAGTAATATAGTGATACAGTAATATAGTGACTGTAATATAGTGATACAGTAATAGTGATAAAGTAATATCGTGATAGTGATACAGTAATATAGTAATACAGTAATATAGTGATACAGTAATGTAGTGACTAATATAGTGATACAGTAATACAGTGGTACAGTAATATAGTGATATAGTAATAGTGATACAGTGATACAATGATATAGTAATATAACAATATAGTGATACAGTAATATAGTGATATAGCAATATAGTGATATAGTAATACAGTGATACAGCAATATAGTGATACAGCAATATAGTGATACAGTAATAGTGATATATTGATACAGCAATATAGTGATACAGTAATAGTGATATATTGATACAGCAATATAGTGATACAGTAATATAGTGATATAGTGACAGTGATATATTGATACAGTAATATAGTGATATATTGATACAGCAATATAGTGATACAGTAATATAGTGATACAGTGATAGTGATATATTGATACAGCAATATAGTGATACTGTAATATTGATACAGTAATATAGTGATACAGTGATATATTGATACAGCAATATAGTGATACAGTAATATAGTGATACAGTAATATATTGATACAGCAATATATTGATACAGTAATATAGTGATATATTGATACAGCAATATAGTGATGCAGTAATATAGTGATACAGTAATATAGTGATATAGTAATATAGGGATACAGTGATATATTGATACAGCGATATAGTGATACAGTAATAGTTATACAGTAATATAGTTATTCAGTGATATATTGATACAGCAATATAGTGATACAGTAATATAGTGATACAGTAATATAGTGATACAGTAATATATAATTATTCAGTGATACAGTAATATAGTTATACAGTGATAGTGATATAGTGATAATAGTGATACAGTGATTCGTGCCTGCAGCCCATAGATCCTATATGAAGCATCAACTGCAGTCATGGTGAACTGTAAGGCCAGGTTCACATTGCATTAAAGCAGCCCGTTGAACGCATAGCATTCACGGGCTGCGTTAACGCTATAGCATACACGCCATTGCATTATGCTATACCGCTAGCGCAGATGATTCATCTGTGCTAGTGGTGACGGAGCCTCAGACGCTGCAGCCCGCGTCCGAGGCTCCGTCACTGAATGACGGCACATCGCCAGCACATGCCAATTATGGCATGCGTTGGTGATGCGCCTGATAATAGGGGTTAATGGCAGCGTTAACGGACTTCATTAACGCAATGTGAACCCAGCCTAAAACTTGAGACATACAGTGATATAGATCTATAGACATTTCTTCAGTTTGAAGAAATTCACAGATGTATCAAATTTTTTTACAAATGGAAAAAAAAAGTGACCTTTTCTTATGGACTGTCCAGGAATTTACATTTGGCAACCCTGGTGATGAGGTTCTTCAGCAGCTGAGGTGTGCATTATGAGGCTCTGCAGCAGCTGAGGTGTTATGTAGTTCTGTAGAGTTCAGCAGGGCAACAGAACTTAATAAAATATAGCTTTTAATTGTTACCGTAAAATGTTTGTAGCCAGTAATAGATCATGCACAATCAAGACATCGTATAAAGTGCTAGTGCTCAAAATAACCAGTGCTCATAATAAAAATTGGTCTGATCTCACCAATGTAGTTCTTCTTTGTCCCTGGTTCACAAGACAGGAGCAGTAGAGGAACACTAGTAGTGGGAGGGAGAAGTTGCTCTTATCCTCTAAGGGTATGTGCAAATGATCAGTAATTGGCACCAATTTGGACTCAGCACATGTCCGCTGCATCCAGAGCGCTGCCGGCTATTGAACGCAGGTGAATCCGCATGTGATCACTGAACCGTGCAGAACTATCGCAGCCCATACATTGTACGAGTGATATTTATCTTGCAGAGACTGAGCGTCTCCGCAAGATAAATAGACATACTGCAGTCTGGAGAGAGACGCGCCGCATGTCCATCTCCACAGGTGATCCGCAGGTGTCTGTGCATGCATAGTGGGCATGGGATTTCTTGAAATCCCATCCACTATGCTGCAACATCTGAACGCTGCACAAGTACACAACGTCCAACCCACAGCGGTTACTGACCGTGTGCACCTACCCTCACACTCCTTGTCGTGCCCCTGCATTGCTCCTGCCATAACAAGGGCAGTCCCCAAGTGTAAACCTACTCACAATTTACCCATATGGATTGTATGGCCTCCCAACGCGTTTCCCCCTCTGTTCGGGGGGTTAGTGTATGGGAATATAGAAATAGATTGGTCTCTTGCAGTGGCGAGCAGTGCCAAACTGAGCCTGACTAGTTGTGTCAGTGCCGATACATAGGAGTTCGCCCATTATTGGTAGTGTATCCTCTATTATTGGCTACAAACATTTTATGGCAACAATTAAAAGTTATATATTGTTAATCTCCTTTGCAGCAGCTGTGTGTGATGAGGTTCTGCAGCAGCTGTGTGTGATGAGGCTCTGCAACGGCTGTGTGTGATGACACTCTACAGCGGCTGTGTGTGATGAGGTTCTGCAGCAGCTGTGTGTGATGAGGTTCTGCAACGGCTGTGTGTGATGAGGTTCTGCAGCAGCTGTGTATGATGAGGCTCTAAAACGGCTGTGTGTGATGAGGTTCTGCAGCGGCTGTGTGTGATGAGGTTCTGCAGCGGCTATGTGTGATGAGGTTCTGCAGCGGCTGTGTGTGATGAGGTTCTGCAGCGGCTGTGTGTGATGAGGTTCTGCAGCGGCTATGTGTGAGGAGGCTCTGCAGCGGCTGTGTGTGATGAGGTTCTGCAGCGGCTATGTGTGATGAGGTTCTGCAGCGGCTGTGTGTGATGAGGTTCTGCAGCGGCTATGTGTGAGGAGGCTCTGCAGCAGCTGTGTGTGAGGAGGCTCTGCAGCAGCTGTGTGTGATGAGGTTCTGCAGCAGCTGTGTGTGATGAGGCTCTGCAATGGCTGTGTGTAATGACGCTCTGCAGCGGCTGTGTGATGAGGTTCTGCAGCGGCTATGTGTGAGGAGGCTCTGCAGCAGCTGTGTGTGAGGAGGCTCTGCAGCAGCTGTGTGTAATGACGCTCTGCAGCGGCTGTGAGTGATGAGGTTCTGCAGCGGCTTTGTGTGAGGAGGTTCTGCAGCGGCTGTGTGTGTGTGATGAGGCTCTGCAGCGGCTGTGTGTGAGGAGGTTCTGCAGCGGCTGTGTGTGAGGTTCTGCAGCGGCTGTGTGTGATGAGGCTCTGCAATGGCTGTGTGTGATGAGGCTCTGCAGCGGCTGTGTGTGAGGAGGTTCTGCAGCGGCTGCGGTGATTGATCAGTGACCCCTGTATGGACTCTTCTGTACACACAGGACCCCGGACTCTTGGCTCTCGCAATATGACACAGGATCAGCCGCCATGTTGTGGGCGGAGGCTCCGCTGCCTTGTAGGTAAATACCGGCCATCGGCCGTGCTTCATTTCCGGGGCGGGGCCAAGCTGTTGGCGGCAGTTAGTAGCTGTAACGCGAGGCCGGGGACTGAGCGGAGCACGGAGGCCTCGGGGGCTGAGTTGACGCCATGGCGGAGGAGGGCTGACCCTGCGGGCAGGAGGAGGGTGAGGGCCGTCGGTGTGGGGCAGCAGGGCGGGTATTGGGGTATACTGTACACATTACGGTGGGCTGTGCTTTGTCCTCACCTATAGCTATAGAGTTCCTAGCCTGCGTGGTGTGCCCGTCTCTGGTGTGGATTATGGCGGCTCATGTGTATAATGGACGCCATGACCGCTACCTCATGGCCGTCCGCCTGCGCTGCCCCTCAGAGGCGTGTTTGCCGGTCCCCATTACTGCCCCTGCAGCCGGAGATGCTTTCTGGCTCTGGATTGTCATGGCGACCGTCCTGTCCAGCGTCCCTTGCTATGTCGCCATGAGTTTTGTTTGCCCCGCCATGTATGTGGAACCTCATGTGACGGCTCCAAGGCTCAGTGCTCATTCCCAGTACTGACTGGTATTACTGGTCTGCAGTGTCATCTGTGCTGCTGGGATCAAGGCCCAAAATGCACCAGGTGTGCCGCCCCTTATCACGGTGTTACTCACTGTCCTTATCCCCTGACCCCCAGGATAATGACCAAAAACCAAAAAACAAGGATCCCTAAAATATAACTTTTAATAATTATAAAAGCTAAAAACAGTTTGCTCCAATGTGAGAGACAATAATAGTTAGAAAAATAACTCGGGGTAAGTTAGATTTTATTATTTGTCAGGTATCCTATTTCTGCTCCCTACCTGACAGCGGAGGTTGACACCCTAAGTTTCTGCGGTAGGCGCCCCCGCTCCTCGATGACTGGCCCTAATAGCCCTAATTACACCCTATATTCCCTAAATGAGACCTACTGATTACCAGAAAAAATGAAACAAATATAAAAAATCTAAAAAATTAGAATAAAAAAGCAAGAAAATGAACTCAGCAAAAAACCCACAATTGTTATTTAGTACCAGACTAGAAGGTCCCTAATGGGGCGTAACAAATCACAACTATTGGGTGAAAATATCAGTGTCTCGTTTATCCAAAAAATATATCAGCGGGCCACTCCATCCCACATTCCTATATATAGTCATGTGTATCCAGAATTTTCAAGTGGTCAAATGACACCCAAATATGTGGTGTCCTTAATAGGACTGCAGCCCACAAAAACAAAGACATCCCCACAAGGGACCACCAGAGCAGGTTAAACAACCAAAAAGACAGCACCCCATAGTATAGTACTATGATATACGCTTCTACTCATCTGCATCCCAGAGGCGTTGTGGGTGATCATACAGTCATACAGCTCCGCTACTCTCCTGCCGGGATATCCTCCCTATACTGCCCGACGCGTTTTCCCCCCCGTGGGAATCCTGGGGGTTCATCAGGGGACATGGAGCAATGCCACAGAAGGATAAAGATGCAGGAGTCCCTTGTGGGGATGTCTTTGTTTTTGTGGGCTGCAGTCCTATTAAGGACACCACATATTTGGGTGTCATTTGACCACTTGAAAATTCTGGATACACATGACTATATATAGGAATGTGGGATGGAGTGGCCCACTGATATATTTTTTGGATAAACGAGACACTGATATTTTCACCCAATAGTTGTGATTTGTTACGCCCTATTAGGGACCTTCTAGTCTGGTACTAAATAACAATTGTGTTTTTTTGCTGAGTTAATTTTTTTGCTTTTTTTTTTATTCTAATTTTTGAATTTTTTTGATTTTTTTTAGATTTGTTTCATTTTTTTCTGGTAATCAGTAGGTCTCGTTTAGGGAATATAGGGTGTAATTAGGGCTATTAGGGCCAGTCGTCGAGGAGCGGGGGCGCCTACCGCAGAAACTTAGGGTGTCAACCTCCGCTGTCAGGTAGGGAGCAGAAATAGGATACCTGACAGGGTAAATTAGATTTTATTCTTCGAGTTATTTTTCTGAATATTATTGTCTCTCACATTGGAGCAAACTGTTTTTAGCTTTTATAATTATTAAAAGCTATATTTTAGGGATCCTTGTTGTTTTTTGGTTGTTTCTAGGATTCTACTAATATCTGTTTTGAGTGGTCCTTTTTTTTCCGCAGGATAATGAGCACGTGCCGCTGGTGCACGCCAGGGGGTTCTGTCGCTGCAGAGCTGCTGAAGAGCTATGCCGCCAGGGAACTGCAGAGCGATGACCTCACCGGAGCTGACGATGACCTCTCCTACTGTATGGAGTGTGTGGTGGAGTACCACCGTGTCCGTGAGGAGGCGCCGCAGCTGCACAAGGTGGATGCTGACCCTTAATATACACCCCCACCCTGTAATAATTTCTGCTTAAGATTCTCATTCATTGTTTCCGTCCCCTCAGGCATTATGGAGCATGGAGACGTCGCGGATCACTGCTCAGCTGGAGAAGTCCATGGGTGAGGAGATAGACGAGGGCGACGAGCTGTTTCTGGTGGAGGAAGATGGAGAGAAGCAACTTTTTGGGTACACCGGCCCCAACTTCGAGAGCTGCGTACGGGTCCCGCTGCTGGAAATACTTAAGTATCCGTACCTGCTGCTCAACAAGCTCGTTAGTAAGTACCGGGCGAGGACGCCGGAATCATCACGACCTGGATTTACATTTGTTGGTCATCGTCGTTTTAGGAGCTTTTGCCCCCCCTAACACATTAGTCCTTCAAGCACATCCTAATAAGGCCCAAAGAATGGATCAAAGCGGAAAAAATACCCAACGGGCTAGATGCCACGACCAAGTATTTTTGGGCCAAAATTTTACTGTGTGTATACACAAGCATGCACGCTTATAAACATTTTTTTTTTCATTTAAAAAAAAAAAAAACCTTTCGGGACCCAATATTTTTACTTTAACCCGAGTCCACAATTTACAGACTGCAGCGAAGGAACATCACAATAATTTCTCGAAGGATTGATAGGACAAGAATGGAATTTTGAATATTTTTTTTTTTTTTTTTTTTTTTTGTATATAGTGCCAGCATACTCTGCTGCTGCACATTACAGAAGTCGCTGCCATTCACATCAGTCTGTCAAAATCTACATTTCGATTCCATCTGCAAGTTTCATACCGAGCTATTTTATTAGAACTATGAGTGTGCAACTACACTCCGGAAAGTTGGAGATGGAAACTCCATACACACTATGCTCCTGGTGCAATATGAACCCATAGATACCCCCTGTAGCCTACTGAACCCCAGGACTGTCCATAGGATCCTGTCGTCGTCATCGGTAGGAAATTGCCCTCCTTGGAGGTGTTTACCCCAAGTATTGGATTGCACAGAATTTACGTACAAGATTTGATTCTTGATTTTTGTCAACTTTCTCCGAAGTCCTGAGCATATGTGACCTACGAAGCCGGTGTGCAGGCAGGATTACTCTTTCCTGACAACTCAGTTTTCATTATTTTTTTTTTTCCTATTTTTGGTTGGGTTTTGCTACGACTTTGATGTTGGATTGTTATTTGTTTGCCTTGGATCTTTGGCAATGTGGTGCTTGTGGCAATGCCCGTTGTCTCACAGATGCGCAGTTTCCCAGCAGGAGTCATTATCATTTGGCTGGTTTTGTTCTTCGCACCTTGTGCTGAGATCCTGATGTACTTTGTTTTGGAGCCTCCTGCTAAAATACTTCTGTTCTTTATTTCTGCGCAGTGTACCTTGTCTCCTTTTTAGTTTCGAGAACTTCAGAACCTCGTGTACTATTCTTTACCTTGTGCTGAGATCCTCATGTACTCTTTAATGTGCTTTTACCGCTCCATCGCTTCTGTCACTTGGCTGTTATAATCATACAGCCTCCCTGTGCTTTTCAAAACACAAAAGAATACCTTGAATTCCTATGGATGGCCACTTGCTGTGCAATAGAAGATGAGACCGGTCATTCAATGTTATCACGGGGAGATGGATAGGAAAGAGAATTGCACATGTGTGTGACTGGTATTGTGATTCCGATGTAATTCAAGGGTTGACTAAAGTATCCAGTAAATGGCGGCTTTTGTCAGCAATGGTGCAGTTGTGAATGTAAGGATACATTCCTTACATTCCTGATTTGTGAAATCAGTATTTCTCAGTCGCCCATGACAGCACCCCACATGAGAGAGAGGGGATCCGCCCTTCAGGGACAGGAAACCTACAGGATAAAAGGGCGGTACCTCTCCCCTGCATCAGTTTTGGTTTCCTGTCCCTGACGGGGAACCTCCTTGGACGGTACCTGCTGAAGACCGACCGACGAGGACCGGGGCCGGCCAGTCCGACTTCTGGCAGCGGGGACGCCCCTGCCACGGCTGGTCCGGTATCCGAAGCCGCCACAGCTCCGACTGATGGGTCCAGTAGTGTGTGCGGGGGGAAGCGCAGCCGCCGCTCTGATGGGAGCCTGGGACTTCATCATGCTGTGTGAATGCCGGAATCCAAGATGGCACCGCACCGGAAGTAGTAATGGAACTTACGGTTCGGGGGCGCCGCTCTGAGTGACTGTACCAAGATGGCGCTGCCCCGGAACCGGAATACTCCATTTCCGGGTTGCTGGCTGCGGGCATGCGCATTAAAAAAAAAAAAAATGGACGCTTCCTCTTTCGGCAGCCACAGGTGAAGGGGGTTAATAGCGTTTATATGGAGAAGGCGATGGAGGCTCCTGGCTGCAGGCTGTTCCACGGTAATACCATGGAGGACAGCGACCAGCAGCTCCATCCGCCGCCGCAGTAGCAACAACAGCGCCGTCGGCAGAAATCGGACGTTCAGGAAAAACTGATTTCTGCAGGCAACCGAAGCTCTCGGTCTGATAGCCGTTCCACTCAGCGCAGTAAAAGCTCCAGTGTGGTAAATCGTCTGCCTCCCACGGATGCTTCTCAGGCGACCCCTCCAGAACTGGTACCTGTGGCTGCGTCAGAGTGGTGAGTGATCTTCGTGAAAGTTCACCTTTTGTAATTAGGGTTCCCCTTCTCTATTTATCTTAGGCAAGGAAGAGAACGGGGAAGATGAAGCATAGAACCTGCCCCCTATGTGAAAAAGCTTTGTCACAGACGTGGGATAAAAAGCTATGTGGGTCTTGTATAGAACGAGTCCTCTGTGAGGAAACCCCAAACTTTGCCTCCGAATTACGGTCCGTAATTAAATCGGAAGTTGAGACCGCGTTTAATTCCTTTAAAAGTGGGAAGACTACTAAAAAACAACCCATTTCCCCTGCGGATTCTGACCCTTCCTACTCTGGGAGTAAGAGGTCAGATACGCATGACTCCTCATCCTCTTCTTCGGATAACGAGAGTGGAGGTCATCATTGTTTCCCCCTAGAGGAGGTCGATAGCCTTGTTAAGGCGATAAGATCTACAATGGGGGTTCTGGACCCCCGTCCTGACAAAACTGTTCAGGACATTATCTTTGGGGGACTATCTCAAAGGAAGCGTAAAGTATTCCCCCTTAACGAAAATATACAGGCATTAATTAAAAAGGAGTGGGAGAAACCGGAAAGGAAAAACGCATCGGTCCCCTCTATTAAAAGGAAGTACCCCTTTGAAGATGAGGCTTCTGCTACATGGGATAAAGCCCCCAAACTAGATGTTGCGGTGGCTAAAGCCTCTAAAAAGTTTGCCTTACCGTTCGAGGACATGGGAACCCTGAAAGACCCTCTCGATAAGAGGGCAGATACTTTTCTCAAAGGGGCCTGGGAGTCAGCAGGAGGATGCTTAAGGCCTACCATAGCGGCAGCTTGCACGTCACGGTCCCTAATGATCTGGGTTGATAACCTAGAAAAACAGCTCAGAGATGGGGTCCCGAGAAATAAAATCTTAGAGTCTATCCCTATGATTAGAGGAGCTACGGCGTTCCTGGCAGATTCTTCGGCTGATTCAATTAAATTGACATCCAAATCCGCAGCACTTTCAAATGCAGCACGTAGAACTTTGTGGCTGAAAACCTGGCCAGGAGACTTGCAAACTAAACAAACTTTGTTCCATCCCGTGTGAGAGCAAATTCCTCTTTGGGGAAACTCTGGATGATATCCTGCAAAAAGCGGGTGATAGAAAGGGTTTCCCGTCCTTGCCCCAATATATAATAAGCGGCCCTTTCGGAACAGAAAATTCTTTAAAAGGAGACCACCAAGAGAACAAACCCGATGGGATGACGGGAGAAGGAAGGATAGAGGGTCCCTTTTTGGTAACTCCCCTCGCGATAAAAAACCCCCCTCCAAGTGACATCTCTCCCAGGGTGGGAGGGAGATTATCTCAATTCCTCCCGGCCTGGGAGAAAATTTCGTCCAGCCCTTGGATTATAAATCTAATACGGGAAGGGCTTCACATAAACTTTCTATCCTTACCCCCAAGGAACTATGTGGTAACACCGCTGAGGTCGTCTCCCCTACAGCAAGAAGCCCTGGAGATAGAAATCGTAAAACTACTAAACAAATCTGTCATCCAAGAGGTCCCCCCTCTGGAGAGGGGAATGGGATTTTATTCTCCATTGTTTCTGGTGCCCAAACCAGACGGAACCTTCCGAACCATAATAAACTTACGGAAGTTGAATACCTATGTAAAAAAACAGAGGTTCAAAATGGAGTCAATAAAGTCAACGATAAAAAATCTGTTTCCAAACTGTTTTATGGTAGTTCTAGATCTCAGCGATGCATATTATCACGTCCCCATCCACAAGACTTCTCAGAAATTCCTCAGACTAGCGGTAGTCCTGAAAGGACAGACAAAGGAATACCAATACAAGGCTCTCCTATTCGGTATATCAATTGCCCCTCGCGTCTTCACCAAGCTGATAGCAGAGATGATGGCGCATCTGAGGGAGGAAAACGTCTTGATTATCCCATATCTAGACGACTTTTTGATTGTGAGCAATTCGGCCGAACTCTGCTGCCAGCAACGCGACAGTCATAGACGTTTTAAAAAAATTGGGGTGGTTAGTGAACCCTCCAAAAGTCGAAGCTGGAACCAGCCAGGGTTCAAGAATTTTTGGGTCTCATCTTAGACTCAAATTCTCAAATGTGTCTCCAGCCACACGAGAAAAAACAAAAAATAATTCACTTAGTGTAAGAAGCACGTGCGAACCCTACCATGACCCTAAGGAAGGCGATGTCACTACTGGGGTCCCTCTCTGCTTGCCTTCCAGCAGTTCAGTGGGCGCAACTCCACACAAGACCCCTCCAGTGGGATGTCTTAAAAAACCAGAAACTACTGGGAGGGCGGTTAGAAGGTCGCGTGACTCTAGATTTGCCTACTATTCGTTCCCTAGCCTGGTGGTTAAATCCCAGCAACTTGTCAAAGGGAGTTCCTTGGGTGATAGAGACATCTCAGATAGTCACTACAGACGCAAGTCCCACAGGGTGGGGGGCTCACCTGGACAACAGAATCGCTCAGGGGTTATGGACAAATCAGGAGCTACTGTCTTCCTCAAATCAAAAAGAACTGAGAGCGGTAAAGCATGCCTTACTGTACTTTCTAAACGAGTTACAAGGTCACCATGTCCGAGTATTCTCGGACAACAGAGTAGTGGTAGCTTACTTAAACCACCAGGGGGGAACCAGATCCCAAACACTAATGAGGACCACCTCCGAAATTTTCAGCCTGGTTCAAAACAACTTTCTTTCCCTATCGGCCCTACACATAAAGGGAGTAGAAAACCAGAAAGCGGACTTCTTGAGTCGTACCCAATTAAGACAGGGAGAGTGGTCTCTAAATCAGGGGATTTTCAACAAAATCACAGATCTATGGGGAGTCCCTGTGATAGACCTCTTTGCCAACTCTCACAACAGGAAGGTGGAAGCCTTCTGCTCCCTAGATCCCGGGGGGAACCCTCAGGCTGTGGATGCTTTCACAATTCCCTGGACACAAACACTGGCGTATGCTTTTCCCCCCACCATTCTCATTCCAGCAGTCCTGCGGAAGGTCAGGCAGGACAGATCCAGTCTCATCCTAATAGCCCCCTTCTGGCCCAGGAGAGCCTGGTTCTCATGGCTGAGGATGCTATCAATCACCGATCCCTGGGTCCTTCCGGACCTCCTGTCTCCGGGACCGGTGTTCCACCCTCAGTCAGAGAATTTACATCTGACAGCATGGTATTTGAGAGGTCACTATTGAGGGAAAGAGGTTTTTCTGACAAACTAGTGTCCACTCTAATGAAAAGTAGAAAACCTGTGACTACAAAAATTTACGGTAAAACCTGGAAAAAATTTCTATCATCCTCGGGGGTAAGATTGCAGGACGGGGTCCCAATCACTGAAATACTAGAGTTTTTACAAAAAGGGTTAGACCTAGGCCTTTCAGTAAGTACATTAAAGGTACAAATAGCAGCCCTAGGAGCATTATACTGTGAAAACATATCAGCCAACCCTTGGGTAGTACGATTCGTCAGAGCAGCCGCAAGATCTAAACACGTAACTATACGGAGGTTACCATCTTGGGATTTGAACCTAGTATTGTCAGCCCTAACAGAATCCCCGTTCGAGCCTTTAGAATCACTCCCTCTTAAGATTCTTTCACTTAAAACGGCCCTCCTAATAGCCCTGACTTCGGCCCGTAGAATAAGTGACCTCCAAGCCCTATCCGCAAACCATCCATTTACACAAATCCTGGATGATAGTTATATTAAAAACAGACCCTGCCTATTTGCCAAAAGTTGCATCCTCATTTCATAGATCTCAGGAAATAATACTTTCTTCTTTTTGTCCAGACCCTAGAAATAAGAAGGAAGAGAAATTCCACACACTAGATGTGAAAAGGTGTCTAGCCCAATACCTTAAAATCACCCAGCAGCATAGGAAGGAAGGGTCTCTTTTTATCTGCTTCCAGGGGCCTAGAAAAGGACTCAAAGCTTCTAAAGGCACTATTGCTCGATGGGTGACAGACGCAATAGCCTTGGCGTACTCATCCACCGGAAACGCTGTTCCAGAGGGACTGAAGGCCCACTCTACGAGGGCTATGGCGACCTCCTGGGCCGAAAGGTCAGAGGTACCATTAGATCTAATCTGTAAAGCGGCCACCTGGTCATCACCTTCAACCTTTTTCACACACTACCGCTTAGACCTAGCCTCTTCATCTGACCTGACCTTCGGAAGAAGGGTTCTACAGGCTGTGGTCCCTCCCTAAGCAATATCTCTGAAATTCTCGCTGGTAGTGCTGTCATGGGCGACTGAGAAAGTCATAGTTACTCACCGATAACGGTGTTTCTCAGAGCCCATGACAGCACCTGCTTATTCCCCCCCTCATCACGTGTGCGGTGAGCACATTATTTTGTGTGAAGTGGTTTTCCATATAGACACGGTGTTTACTTACTAAGAGATACGTTAAATTGTATATTTTTTTGTTGTTGTGACTAACCTGGAGGACCTCCGATGCTCTGTAAACAAAACTGATGCAGGGGAGAGGTACCGCCCTTTTATCCTGTGGGTTTCCTGTCCCTGAAGGGCGGATTCCCTCTCTGGTAGTGCTGTCATGGGCTCTGAGAAACACCGTTATCGGTGAGTAACTATGACTTTCACATCAGTATTTGTTAGCCAAAACTAGGAGTGGGTCAAAAATACAGACTTGGTAACGTATTTCTATTATAGCTTTCCCCTCTGTTTGTTCCACTGCTGGTTTTGGCTTACAAATACCAATGTAAAATACTGACCACATACTGATAGTGTGACCGTAGCCTAATGACTCATGAGAGTGGTGGTCCTAAGTGGGAGACCTCCTGTTTGATGATTCCTTAATGAGGCACACAGGCGTTGTTTCGTCAGAATCTGCTTGGTTGTTGACTGGAGGGGTCTTTTGGATCTACATAGATGCTTGTAAATGAGCTAAATGTGTTTAGAAAAGACACATTTTAAGTTGTGCTTTGTATGAAGGATGGTGGTAGATGATTTTTGCCTGGAAGCGTTCCCACAAAGCTGATTTTAATGGTGGTGTGTGCAGTGACTGAGCAAAGACTATGCATTAATAACATTGTTCCACATAGTATCAAAAGGTGTCATGTTCAGTTATGAAATTACGGTAGCCAATTCTTAATGACTTTGACCTGAATTGAAATCTAACAATGAACATTTTTTGTTGGCTCTTGTTTTTATTAAACACTGCTCAAAAAAATAAAGGGAACACTAAAATACCACATCCTAGATATCTCTGAAATATTCCAGTTGCAAATTTTTATTCATTGCATAGTGGAATGTGTTCAGAACAATAAAACATAACAATTATCAATGTAAATCAAAATGAATATCCCATGGAGGTCTGGATTTGGAATGATATTCAAAATCAAAGTGGAAAATCAAATTACAGGCTGATCCAACTTCAGTTGAAATGCCTCATGACAAGGAAAAGATGCTCAGTAGTTGTGTGTGTGTGTGTGTGTGTGTGTGTGTGTGTGTGTGTGTGTGGCCTCCACGTGCCTGTATGACCTTCCTACAACGCCCCTGGGCATGCTCCTGATGAGGCGACGGATGGTCTCCTGAGGGATCTCCTCCAAGACCTGGACTAAAGCATCCGCCAACTCCTGGACAGTCTGTGGTGCAGCATGACGTTGGTGGTGGTGGTGGTGCGAGACATGATGTCCCAGATGTGTTCAATCGGATTCAGGACTGGGGAAGGGGCGGGCCAGTCCATAGCTTCAATACCTTCATGTTGCAGGAACTGCTGACACACTCCAGCCACATGAGGTCTGGCATTGTCCTGCATTAGGAGGAACCCAGGGCCAACCGCACCAGCATATGGTCATGGTCTCACAAGGGGTCTGAGGATCTCATATCTGTACCTAATGGCAGTCAGACTACCTCTGTCGTGGACATGGAGGGCTGTGTGGCACTCCAAAGAAATGCCACCCCACACCATTACTGACCCACTGCAAAAATGGTCATGCTGAAGGAAGTTGCAGGCAGCAGATCGCTCTCCACAGTGCCTCCAGACTCTGTCACATGTGCTCAGTGTGAACCTGCTTTCATCTGTGAAGAGCACAGGGTGCCAGTGGCGAATTTGCCAATCCTGATGTTCTGTGGCAAATGCCAAGTTTTGGGCTGTGAGCACAACCCCCATCTGTGGACGTCGGGCACTAAGACCATCCTCATGGAGTCGGTTTCTAACAGTTTGTGCAGACACATGCACATTTGTGGAAGTCACTTTGCAGGGCTCTGGCAGTGCTCCTGTTCCTCCTTGCACAAAGGCGGAGGTAGCGGTCCTGCTGCCCTCCTACGGCCCCCTCCATGTCTCCTGGTGTACCGGCCTGTCTCCTGGTAGCGCTTCCTGTCTCTGGACACTATGCTGACAGAGCAAACCTTGCCACAGCTCGCATTGATGTGCCATCCTGAATGAGCTGCACTACCTGAGCCACTGGTGTGGGTTGTAGAGTCCGTCTCATGCTACCACGAGTGTGAAAGCACAACCAACATTCAAAAGTGACCAAAACATCAGCCAGAAAGCATTGGTACTGAGATGTGGTCTGTGGTCCCCACCTGCAGAACCACTCCTTTATTGAGTGTGTCTTGATAATTGCCAATAATTTCCATCTGTTGTCTATTCCATTTGCACCCCAGCATGTGAAATTGATTGTCAAACAGTGTTGCTTCCTAAGTGGACAGTTTGATTTCACAGAAGTTTGATATATTCTGTTTGTGTTCCCTTTATTTTTTTTGAGCAGTGTATTTGAGATTTTGTTTTACTGCTACATACAGGTCCTTCTCAAAAAATTAGCATATAGTGTTAAATTTCATTATTTACCATAATGTAATGATTACAATTAAACTTTCATATATTATAGATTCATTATCCACCAAATGAAATTTGTCAGGTCTTTTATTGTTTTAATACTGATGATTTTGGCATACAGCTCCTGATAACCCAAAAAACCTGTCTCAATAAATTAGCATATTTCACCCGTCCAATCAAAAGTTTTTTAATAACAACAAAAAAACCATCAAATAATAATGTTCAGTTATGCACTCAATACTTGGTCGGGAATCCTTTGGCAGAAATGACTGCTTCAATGCGGCGTGGCATGGAGGCAATAAGCCTGTGACACTGCTGAGATGTTATGGAGGCCCAGGATGCTTCAATAGCGGCCTTAAGCTCATCCAGAGTGTTGGGTCTTGCGTCTCTCAACTTTCTCTTCACAATATCCCACAGATTCTCTATGGGGTTCAGGTCAGGAGAGTTGGCAGGCCAATTGAGCACAGTAATACCATGGTCAGTAAACCATTTACCAGTGGTTTTGGCACTGTGAGCAGGTGCCAGGTCGTGCTGAAAAATGAAATCTTCATCTCCATAAAGCATTTCAGCCGATGGAAGCATGAAGTGCTCCAAAATCTCCTGATAGCTAGCTGCATTGACCCTGCCCTTGATGAAACACAGTGGACCAACACCAGCAGCTGACATGGCACCCCACACCATCACTGACTGTGGGTACTTGACACTGGACTTCAGGCATTTTGGCATTTCCTTCTCCCCAGTCTTCCTCCAGACTCTGGCACCTTGATTTCCGAATGACATGCAAAATTTGCTTTCATCAGAAAAAAGTACTTGGGACCACTTAGCAACAGTCCAGTGCTGCTTCTCTGTAGCCCAGGTCAGGCGCTTCTGCCGCTGTTTATGGTTCAAAAGTGGCTTTACCTGGGGAATGCGGCACCTGTAGCCCATTTCCTGCACACGCCTGTGCACGGTGGCTCTGGATGTTTCCACACCAGACTCAGTCCACTGCTTCCTCAGGTTCCCCAAGGTCTGGAATCGGTCCTTCTCCACAATCTTCCTCAGGGTCCGGTCACCTCTTCTCGTTGTACAGCGTTTTCTGCCACATTGTTTCCTTCCAACAGACTTACCATTGAGGTGCCTTGATACAGCACTCTGGGAACAGCCTATTTGTTGAGAAATTTCTTTCTGGGTCTTACCCTCTTGCTTGAGGGTGTCAATGATGGCCTTCTTGACATCTGTCAGGTCGCTAGTCTTACCCATGATGGGGGTTTTGAGTAATGAACCAGGCAGGGAGTTTTTAAAAGCCTCAGGTATCTTTTGCATGTGTTTAGAGTTAATTAGTTGATTCAGAAGATTAGGGTAATAGGTCTTTTAGAGAACCTTTTCTTGATATGCTAATTTATTGAGACAGGTTTTTTGGGTTATCAGGAGTTGTATGCCAAAATCATCAGTATTAAAACAATAAAAGACCTGACAAATTTCAGTTGGTGGATAATGAATCTATAATATAAGAAAGTTTAATTGTAATCATTACATTATGGTAAATAATGAAATTTAACACTATATGCTAATTTTTTGAGAAGGACCTGTATAATTAACATGTAAGTTTCAGGACTTTTAAACATTTTTTGCAAATATAAAGATGCAGAATATTTTGATATGCCAATTTTCTGATGTTTAGCGTGTATTTAGCATTCAAATAACTTAATAATTCACAATAGTGGTTAGACATGTTTAACAGTTACAGAAATCACACTACAAAATGTGGTCCTCATTCAGTGACCACTGTTTTTACTTGTCTCTTGTTTCAGATCATCTCTTACAATTATCCAACGGTAATCTCCAAGCATTGATGGATTCCATTTTCCTTGATATTTTTTTTTTTTCTCCATAGTGCAATATCTTGGTGAAATCTCTCACCATGCTCGTTGTTCAGTTCAGCAGCTCAGTGGAAAAAAGTCTAGATGCGAATATAAGAAATTAATATTTAAGGACATGTTACAGCTAAGATCCTTTTGTTTTGATGAGATTTTCCACCAACTTTTCATAGTTATCTGCTCTTTGAGTTTTCACAAAAAATTAGTTATTGCTAATGCAAATGCTACCCATGCAGCCTTTTCCTTGCCCTGCAACAAACTGAGAAACTCCTCATCTTGAAGAAGCTTCCAATTCTGAGGTCTGACAAAGCCACCTTTCTTTCTTTGCTTCATTCAACCTTGGAAATTTATCAGTGAGATACTTGAATGCCTCCATTGCTTTTACAAAGTTCTTCATTAGATCCAACTTGATATGCAATGGTGGAAACAAAATCTGTGGGTCAACAAGTGCTGGATGCTGGACATATTTCCTCCTTGCTGAAGTGAATGTCGGAGAGGCCAGTCTCTTATTGTAGTGATTCTCTTGCTTGACTATCCCACTCACACCGAAAGCATCAGTTCTTTGTGTATTCACCCTGGAGACCAAGTAAGAAGGAAACCACCTTTGTCAGCACAGGGGGGCCACAAACGTTGGTACAGCTGTTTCATGTTGTCATAGGTTTCTTTCATGTGGACTGCATAACCAAATGCATTGCCATTATGCAGCGAGACTGCTTTTTAGGCTTGTTTTGAATGAATCAAAGAACCTTCATTCCTCTGGATTATAACTTATCTTCAGAGCTTCCATTAAACTGTTGATGTAGTTGCATGCCACAAGATCGTCCTAAATGGAGAAGTATTGAACAAGATTGTTATCACGGTTGTGGAACAGAGAAATTCGAACATTGCCCGCTAGAAGATTCCATTGCTGTAGCTGGGAACCTAAGTGCTCAGAATTACTCTTGGGCAGATCCAAATCTCTAACAAGATTATTCAGTTCACTTTGTGTTATGTGGTTCAGTTGATATTGCTGACAGGAAGTCTGGGTCGTGAGAGGAAGATGCTTCAAGACACCAATCACCCTGTTCTTTTTCAGTTGACGGAAAGTGTTTTTGGAATCGTCTATTCTTCTGTATGTGGCACAAAGCGTATTACAGATAGTGTTACTGTAAAGTCCACTTCTTCCTTGAAACTTTTTTTAATGGGTGGCACCATGCAGAAATGGCAATTGGTAGTGTGATCGGTTGGCTCTACAGATCATTGGGACTTCAAAAGACAGATTGCCTTTTCCCTTGCAACCGTTGGGTAAGATGTGATGCACATCTAAGGCAGCATACAGCTCTGGCAAAAAATAAGAGACCACTGCACAGTTTCATAAAAATCAGCTTCTCTACATGTCTGACTTTCATTCCATTATCAGTTGAATTCCAACCTGAGTACACCTCATTCTACTTAATGTGCTTCTGATTTGGGGATCACCTGAACCAAATCTTATTTAACGAAGGAAAGTCTAAAAAACACTGCTGTGGTGTTCACAATCCTCTTGCAATAGGACAAGCTGGATGGCAAAATAAGTGCTAGTAATATCCCCAAAGTAAATAGGAATGAAGAATAACTTATAACTATGCCAATGGAGTTTAAAAGAAAAGTCTTGAGTGAGGAAAAGGGCTCAATTCTGGCTTTACTAGCAGAGGGACACACCGTCATGTTGCCTATATCCTTAAAATTTCTATGACGGCAGTCCATTACAACAAGGTCAAGCAGCCGACATTGGGGACAATAACCGTCATCTTATTCGAATGTCACTCGACAACCATAGGATGACATCAAGTGACCTATAAAAGAAGTGACAAATTGCAGCTGGGGAGAAGTGCACTGCAAAAACAGTTCGTAACAGGCTCCTAGAGGTAGGATTCAAGTCATGTAAAGCTAGAAAAAAGCCTTTCATCAATGAGAAGCAAAGAAAGGAGAGCCAGGCTGAAGTTTGCCAAAGACCATAAGGACTGGACCATAGAGGACTGGAGTAAGGTAATCTTCTCTGATGAGTCTAATTTTCTGCTTTGCCCAACACATGGCCGTCTAATGGTTAGACGGAGACCTGAAGAGGCGTACAAGCCAATGTCTTGCACCCACTGTGAAATTTGGTGGAGGATTGGTGATGATCTGGGGATGCTTCAGCAAGGCTGGAATTGGGCAGGTTGTTCTTTGCTTAGGACATATGAATCAAGCTGCATACAAGGTTATCCTGGAAAAACAGTTGATTGCTTCTGCTCAGGCAATGTTCCCCAACTCGGAGGACTGTTTTTTCCAGCAGGACAATGCGCCATGCCACACAGCTAGGTCAAGTCAAGGTGTGGATGAAGGACCACCACACCAAATCCCTGTCATGGCCAGTCCAATCTCCAGACCTGAACCCCATTGAAAACCTCTGGAATGTAATCAAGAGGAAGATGGATAGTCACAAGCCAATCAAGAACTGCTTACATTTTTGTAGCAGAAGTGGCATAAGGTCACCCAAAAGCAGTGTGAAAGACTGGTGGAAAGCATGCCAAGACGCATGAAAGCTGTGATTAAAAATCATGGTTATTCCACAAAATATCGATTTCCGAACTCTTCTTTAGTTTAAAACATTAGTTTAAAACTATTTGATGTCTGCAAGCAATGCATTTTTTTTAATTTGCTATTTTGACCATTTCTCATTTTCAGAAAATAAATACAAAATTTATTGCTTGGAACTTCAGAGATGACGTCCGTAGTTTAAAGAATAAAAGAACAACTTACATTTTACTCAAAAAATTACCTATAAAGAGAAAAATCAGACAAACTGAAAATTTTGCAGTGGTCTCTTAAATTTTTGCCAGAGCTGTATATGTCGAGTCCAACTCTTGTCCTGATCTTATTCTGCATCCAAAATACAGGTTGTAGGTGTCATGGGGGTACCATGAACAGTGCTCTCCTCTATTTCAGGGGTCAGAAGATCGCAGCATTTTGCTACACGCATGCCTGCACTGGTTGGATCTGCTTTGCTTTCCAGTTAGCTGTGCAGATTTCCCTTGTTCGTTTGTTGCAAGGGTTAAACACTTCTTCTTGTCTCCTAAAGCTTTCCGTCCTGAGTTATGTCTTCTGATCGGCCCCACTCCCCTCTGGTATAAGTACTCACCTCTTGGGTTGTTGCCAGTGATGGCTTGCTATATTTTAGAATTGGTTTTCACCTGTGAGCCATGGATAGATGAGTCTCCAGAAATTGCGGTTTGGTGTGTTCCTTTTTACTTTTCTCCTTTTTTTTTTTTTTTTTTTTTTTTTGTTTGTCCTCACTTTCTTTTCCTTTTTATATACCATTCCATAGTCTGGGGGCATGTTAAATGATTGCGATTTTGTTTCCCTTTGTGTATTATACAGCAGGGCTAGTGTCCCACACACTAGCATGGGCCGTGTCTAGGGCAGGACAGGGATAGGAACGCAATTGCCACGTGGGATGAAAGAACACCGCTAGGGTTCTAGCTAAGAGATTCTAAAACTGTATACCTTACACAGAGATCATCTATAAACGTTGGTGATGCAACTATAATTAGGATTACGTCATCGGAGCTGAGTTGGCGTTTTTTGATTGCTGTTGCAGAATGAAATTGGCTCCAATCTAGTGCTGTCCACATACTATGGCATGGCGTTGCAAAATGGAGTGATAGCCTTCCTTATTCAAAATCCCTTTTACCTTGTACAAATCTCCCACTTTACCAGCACCACAGCAACCCCAGACCATCACATTACCTCCACCATGCTTGACAGATGGTGTCAGGCACTCTTCCAGCATCTTTTCAGTTGTTCTGGGTCTCACAAATGTTCTTCTGTATGATCCAAACACCTCAAACTTGGATTTGTCTGTCCATAACACTTTTTTCAAATCTTCCCTCTGTCCAACGTCTGTGTTCTTTTGCCCATATTAATCTTTTCCTTTTATTAGCCAGTCTCAGATATGGCTTTTTCTTTGCCGCTCTGCCCTCAAGGCCAGCATCCCGGAGTCGCATCTTCACAGGCGTTTCTCGTGTGCTATTTTATGAAGCTGCCAGTTGAGGACCTGTGAAGCGTCTATTTCTCAAACTACAGACTCTAATGTACTTGTCTTGTTGCTTAGTTGTCCAGCGGGGCCTCCTACTTCTCTTTTCTACTCTGGTTTGTGCTCTCCTCTGAAGGCAGTAGTACACACCGTTGTAGGAAATCTTCAGTTTCTTGGCAATTTCTCACATGGAATAGCCTTCATTTCTAAGAACAAGAATAGACTGAGTTTCACATGAAAGTTTTTTTGGTTTTTTTTTCTGGCCATTTTGAGAGTTTAATGGCACCAACAAATTTAATGCTCCAGATTCTCAGCTAGCTCAAAGGAAGGTCAGGATTATAGGTTCTCTAATTAGCCAAACTGTTTTCAGCTGTGGTAACATACTTGCACAAGGGTTTTCAAGGTTATTCTAACCATTAGCCTTCTTACACAGTTAGCAAACACAAAGTACCATAAGAACACTGGACTGATGGCTGTTGGAAATAGGCCTCTATACGCCTATGAAGATATTGCGTTACAAACCAGACGTTTGCAGCTAGAATAGTCATTTACCACATTAACAATGTATAGAGTGTATTTCTGAACCATTTAATGTTAGCTTAATTGGAAAAAAAAAAAATGTGCTTTTCTCTAAAAAAATAAGTGTGTGTGTGTATGTATATGTGTGTGTGTGTGTGTGTATATATGTATGTATATATATAATATATTAATATATATTATCCTAGGATGCACAGCATCACAAGAGGGTCACTTCTGGAGTAAAAAAAAAAACCTCACTTTTTACAGTAAAACAATTTCATGAGGATAATTTACTGAACAAAACCAAGATGATCGGATTCAAAAGGATTCATTCCGTGCAATGAAAAAAAAAAAAATAATTTATTTTATTTTATTTTTTTTCATTGCACGGAATGAATCCTTTTGAATCCAATCGTCTTGGTTTTGTTCAGTAATTATCCTCCTGAAATTGTTTTACTGTAAAAGTGAGATTTTTTTTTTTTTTTACTCCAGAAGTGACCCTCTTGTGATGCTGTGCATCCTAGGACATACAAGGGTGAGATCCCATCAGGACAACTCCTTTCCATATGTCCTAGGGTATATGGCCGTCGCAATAAACGTTTGCAAGTTCAGGACCACAGTTCTTGACCTGTCATACATCTCCTTTTTATTCATCAGGTGAACTCTGTGTTGATGCATTGTGCAAGATAGAGCATGTGAACAACCCCTTCCAGGTGTACGAGAAATTGCCGGGAATTTATCTCCTCCTCGTACATCCCAATGAGAGCGTAAGTTTCTCAGTTTCATATCTTCCTTTCCTCTTGTCTTCTCCATCTCCCTCCTTGCTTCCTTCATCCTTCCTCCTCTCTGCCCTCCCAGATGGTGGAGCTGGGGCTGTTTTGGCACCACTTTAGCATGTCATTAATTGGAAGACTTTTTTCTTTTACCATTTTTATATTTTTGTCTAACGCCCTTTCTCTGTTTTCCTTTTCCCGTCTTCTCCCTTCCTTGTTCAGATCAGACGCTGGGCCATTCTGACGGCCAGGGCTCAGGGAAAGGTGGATCGGGATGACTACTACGATCTTCAGGCCGTGTTCACCTGCTTATTTAAGGTCATTGAGCTCGGGCTGTTTGAAAATCCGGACATTTACAGCTTCACAGAGATAGAAGATGGGCAGCTCATCCTCCTGCCGGCCCACCTGTATAATGCCTCTAATTACAAGAACTATTGGCTAGGTGAGCACACTCCTTATCAATCTTGGCTTGCCGCTGGCATTCACCTCTGTTTTTATGACTACGTACTTGGTTATTCCAGGTGTCTGCATGTTACTGACTGTACTTGAGGAACAGGCCATGGACTCCCTGCTTCTTGGGCCAGACAAGCAGAACGACTTCATGCAGTCCATCCTTCATGTGATGGAGAAGCACACTGAGGGTATGTAGTGTGTGCTGACACATGGCAAGTGCGAAGCTGGGGTAAAGAGGGAAACTGGGAATGATGATGCCTCTATCTTCATCTATTCCCAGCACAGAGTTACCATTTCCGTATTGATCACTACCATCAGCGTTTTTTGCTTTTTAGATGAAAGCAGAAATCCCTTTTGGCCGGCGCTTCACTGCTTCATGATAATCCTCGATCGCCTGGGATCTAAGGTTTGGGGACAACTGATTGATCCAATCCAAGCATTTCAAACCATCATCGCCAGCCCGAGCTACAATGATGAGATCGACTACATCAGGAAAAGTTGTCAGAGGTCTGAGCCTAAACTTGTTCTCACACGGAAGCTTTTCCACAAATGACTTTTTTTTTCTTCTATATTCTGCTGATAGAGGCGATTTGTTTTCTGATGTGATCGATCTCCTGTCTGTATATGTTTGTGCATTCATATAATATGTGGTGTGTGTGACCTCAGATACACATGAGTATAACTTTTTGTCTCTTTCTAAAGGCTAACAAAGTTAGAGCCTGACTCTGAAGATGATGACTTGGTCTCCTGTAGTCAGATGGTGTACAGCTTCAACACTGAAAAACCAAAAAAGGTAAAAATGGGCAAAATGAGCCCAAACTTATTTAAGAACTAACCACAGGTTATGAAGAGACGTGCTTCAGGAGATTGAAAAATACATTTTTTTTTATTGAAGATAAATACACAAAAAATTTACAATTTAAAAATTCATTGAATCTCTCAGCTGACAAACTGGAAATATGCATACATTTATAAATGGCTGAATACATATAAGAGTTGGATTCTCTGTTCAGGATCAGACTACAGTGCAAGTGCCAATATAGTTATAAATTAAATCCTGTGTAGTAGCCACAAGGTGAGCCTGTTCAGAGTGCCCATAAATACAATTGCCCACGTATAAATGTAGTATAGATATGCACCATTTACTTACAGCCCAAAATCTGTATGCGAGAGTCCACAGTAGCTGCACCCAGACAACGCCATTTTGCCACACTTCTATCTATCTAGTCATTTATTTTATGTTCCACTTTTATATTGGCCACTAATGATTAAGTTACCCTATATACCGTATTTTTCGCTTTGTAAGACGCTCCGGATTATAAGACGCACCCCAAATTTTGAGGAGAAAAATAGGAAAAAACTTTTTTTAATAAATTGGTGGGGCGTCTTATAATCCATGCGTCTTATTACTTACCAGGGGTTGTGGCTGTGGTGGATCAGGGTCCCAGGGTCGTTGCTGGAGGCAGGAGTGGAGCATTGCTGCAGGCTGGGATGAGGGGGTCTGCAGGGGGATCCTGTGCTGCAGGCTGGGATGAGGGGTCTGCAGGGGGGCTCCTGTGCTGCAAGCTGGGATGAGGGGTCTGCAGGGGGCTCCTGTGCTGCACGCTGTCTCCGATGCTGCAGGGCTGTCTCCGGTGCTGCGGGGGGCTCTGGCGACATTTTGTGAAAGGCCAGAGCCCCCGGCAGTTCGTCCATGCGTTCCTGTATGACTGACTCTGGGAAAATGGCCGCCGGAATCTCGGGAGATGAGATCTCAGCGCTGAAATCTCATCTCCCGAGATTCCGGCGGCCATTTTCCCAGAGTTAGTCATACTGGAACGCATGGACGAACTGCCTGGGGGCTCTGGTCTTTGACAAAATGTCGCCAGAGCCCCCCGCAGCACCGGAGCCTCCAGCATCACCCGGGGCAGCAGCAGACAACCCCGGCGGCGGGCGACAGCGGCGACGGACACTCCCTCATCCCAGCCTGTAATGGTAAGCGGTATATCCGCTTTGTTAGACGCACCCACATTTCCCCCCCCCAAATTTGGGGGAAATAAAGTGCGTCTTACAAAGAGGAAAATACGGTACTTGCGTATAAGCCGAGATTTTCAGCCCATTTTTTTGGGGCTGAAAGTCCCCCTCTCGGCTGATACACAAGTCATACCCAGGGGTCGGCAGGGGAGGGGAGTCTAATAATACTCACCTGGTCCCTGCAGGTCCCTGGTTCTCCTAGCGCCGCAGCTTCTTCTGTATTGAGCGGTCACATGGTACTGCTCTTTACTGTAATGAATATGGACCCCACTCCACTCCCATAGGGGTGGAGCCACATATTCATTACTGTAATGAGCTGTAACGGTGACCGCTCAGTACAGGAAGAAGCTGTGGCACCGGAGAACCAGGGACTGCGTTAGGAGCAGGTGAGTATAATGGGGAGGGGGAGCGCTGCGTGATATTCACCTCTCCTCGTTCCGGGCGCCACTCCGTCTTCAGCGTCTCCTGCAGTGAAGCTCAGGTCAGAGGGGCGCGATTACATGGCTAGTGCGCGCCCTCTGCCTGAACGTCAGTGCTGAAGACGGAGCGGCGCCGGAACGAGGAGATGTGAATATTGAAAGTGCTGGGGGCCTGAGCGACGAGAGGTATGTATGTGATTTTTTTTTTTTTTAATCGCAGCAACAGCATATGGGGCAAGAGTCTGTATGTAGCATCTTATGGGGCCATAATCAACATTTGTGCAGCACTATACGAGGCAAGTGTCTGTATGGAGCATCTTATGGGGCCATAATCAATGTTTGTGCTGCACTATATTGGGCAAATGTGTCTATGGAGCATCTTATGGGGCCATTATTATTATTATTATTATTTATTGTTATAGCGCCATTTATTCCATGGCGCTTTACATGTGAGGAGGGGTATACATAATAAAAACAAGTACAATAATCTTGAACAATACAAGTCATAACTGGTACAGGAGGAGTGAGGACCCTGCCCGCGAGGGCTCACAATCTACAAGGGATGGGTGAGAATACAGTAGGTGAGGATAGAGCTGATCGTGCAGCGGTTGGTTGATCGGTGGTTACTGCAGGTTGTAGGCTTGTCGGAAGAGGTGGGTCTTCAGATTCTTTTTGAAGGTTTCGATGGTGGGCGAGAGTCTGATGTGTTGTGGTAGAGGGTTCCAGAGTAGGGGTGATACGCGAGAGAAATCTTGTATGCGATTGTGGGAAGAGGAGATAAGAGGGGAGTAGAGAAGGAGATCTTGTGAGGATCGGAGGTTGCGTGTAGGAAAGTACCGGGAGATGAGGTCACAGATGTAAGGAGGAGACAGGTTGTGGATGGCTTTGTACGTCATGGTTAGGGTTTTGTACTGGAGTCTCTGGGCAATGGGGAGCCAGTGAAGGGATTGACAGAGGGGAGAGGCCGGAGAATAGCGGGGGGACAGGTGGATTAGTCGGGCAGCAGAGTTTAGAATAGATTGGAGGGGTGCGAGAGTGTTTGAGGGGAGGCCACAGAGCAGGAGGTTGCAGTAGTCGAGGCGAGAGATGATGAGGGCATGGACTAGGGTTTTTGCAGATTCTTGGTTGAGGAATGAACGGATTCGTGCAATATTTTTGAGGTGAAGTCGGCAGGAAGTGGAAAGGGCTTGGATATGTGGTTTGAAGGAGAGATCAGCGTCAAGGATAACCCCGAGGCAGCGAGCTTGTGGGACTGGGGAGAGTGGGCAGCCATTTACTGTAATGGATAGGTTCGTTGGGGGGGTCACGTGAGATGGGGGAAAGATGATGAATTCTGTTTTGTCCATGTTAAGTTTCAGAAATTTAGCGGAGAAGAAGGATGAAATAGTGGACAGACATTGAGGGATTCTGGTTAGTAGGGAGGTGATATCTGGTCCAGAGATGTAGATCTGTGTGTCATCAGCATAGAGGTGATACTGAAAGCCATGAGATTCTATGAGCTGTCCCAGGCCAAAGGTGTAAATGGAGAAGAGCAGGGGCCCAAGGACTGAACCTTGTGGGACTCCGACAGAGAGGGGGCGAGGTGAGGAGGTGGTGTGTGAGTGGGAGACGCTGAATGTCCGGTCTGTTAGGTATGATGAGATCCAGGATAGGGCCAAGTCTGTGATGCCAAGGGATGAGCGGGTCTGTAATAATAGGGAATGGTCCACTGTGTCAAAGGCAGCCGACAGGTCCAGGAGGAGGAGAACAGAGTAGTGTCGCTTGCTCTTGGCGGTTAAAAGGTCAGTGGTGACCTTAGTTAGGGCAGTTTCAGTGGAATGGTGTGACCGGAAGCCAGATTGTAAGCGGTCAAAGAGGGAGCAAGAAGAGAGATGGGAGGACAGTTCAAGGTAGACGTGTTGTTCCAGTAGTTTTGAGGCATAGAGGAGAAGTGATATAGGGCGATAGCTAGATACAGAGGATGGGTCAAGAGAGGGCTTTTTGAGGATAGGTGTGATGGAGGCATGTTTAAAGCTTGAGGGGAAAACACCATTTGTTAGTGATAGGTTGAAGAGATGGGTTAGGGTTGGGATGAAGATTGTGGTGAGGTTTGGGATGAGGTGGGTTGGGAGCGGGTCAAGTGCACAGGTGGTGAGATGCGATCTTGAGAGTAGAGTGGCGAGTTGATCTTCTGTAATGGTGGAGTAGTTGGTTTTGGAGGTGGAGGGTAGGGAAGTTGGGAGGAAGGGCTCTGGGGCTTGTTGACCAAAACTGTCTCTGATGTTATCAATCTTCTGCTTGAAGAATGAGGCAAAGTCTTCAGCAGAGATAAGTGAGGAGGGAGGAGGTGCTGGGGGACGGAGGAGAGAATTGAAGGTGTTGAATAACTGTTTAGGGTTGTGAGACAGGGAGGATATGAGAGATGAGAAGTAGGTTTGTTTAGCTGTGGCGAGTGCGGTCTTGAAAGTAGTGAGGGACTGTTTGAATGCGATTAAGTGGTCGTTGGAGTGGGATCTTTTCCATCTGCGCTCAGCAGCCCTGGAAGCTTGCCTCAGTTCTTTGGTCAGGCTGGTGTGCCAGGGCTGTCTGTTGATTTTGCGAGCTTTGGTATGTGTAAGTGGGGCAGCAGATTCCAAAGCTACAGCTATTGTGGTGTTATATAGAGCGGCAGCGTCATCCGCATTGTGTATGGAACTTATGTCTGTGAGAGGGAGGAGGGATTCAGAGAATGAATGTAGGTCAAGATGTTTAAGATTTCTGCGAGGGTGTGAAAGTTTGTGGGGTGGGGACTCTAGACATGGAGTGTAGAGAGATGAGAATGTGAGAAGGTTGTGGTCAGAGAGAGGAAGAGGCGAGTTAGAGAGGTTAGATAGGGAGCAGAGGCGGGTGAAGATGAGGTCCAGTGTGTGACCATCTTTGTGAGTGGCTGCAGAAGACCATTGAGTGAGGCCGAAGGAGGAAGAGAGAGATAGAAGTTTAGTGGCAGCTGAGAGGGAAGTGTCAATGGGTATGTTGAAATCGCCCATGATGATAGTGGGGATGTCCGCAGAAAGGAAATGAAGTAGCCAGGTGGTGAAGTGGTCAAAGAAGGTGGTGGCTGGCCCTGGGGGGCGGTAAATGACAGCCAGTTGGAGGTTGGAGGGGGAGTAGATGCGCACAGAGTGCACCTCAAAGGAAGGGAGGGTAACAGAGGGTGGCAGTGGGATTGGGGTGAAGGAGCAGTTATCTGACAGGAGAAAACCAACTCCTCCACCATGCTTGCTGCTGGGGCGGGGTGTGTGAGAAAGGTGGAAGCCACCGTAAGAGTGCAGCAGGGGAGGCCGTGTCAGAAGGGGTGAGCCAGGTTTCGGTGATGGCGAGGAAGGAAAGTTTGGTAGTAACAAAAAGATCATTAACCTTTATGCAGGATTATATGGGGCATATTTTAATATGGAGCATCTTATGGGGCCCATCATGAACTGTATGGAGCATTATATGGGGCTCTTGATTCAATATGGATATTCAAAAACACTTAACCTACTGATGTCGCAATTAATTTTACTTTTATTGGTATCTATTTTTACTTTTGAAATTTACCAGTAGCTGCTGCATTTTCCACCCTAGGCTTATACTTGTCATTAAGTTTTCCCAGTTTTTTGTGGCATTAATTAGGGGTCTCGGCTTATACTCGGGTTGGCTTATGCTCGAGTATATACGGTATTTTAGGTTTTTTTTTTTTGTTTTTTTTTCTTCTTCTTCTTAAATCATAGCCAGATGAGGGCTTGTTTTATGGGGGACGAATAAGTCTTATTATTTTTTTTTTTTTTGGGGGGGGGGGGGGGGGGGTAGATGTGACTTTTTGATCCCTTATTTTTATTTAGATGAGCAATTCTCTTGTGGATTTTACTGTGTGGGTTAAATAAAATGTTAAGGTTTTTTAAGTCCTACAAGGAGACTTGCGATCCTACATGATACACTGCACTACTTACCCAATGCTCATGTGAAGTGCACATTATGCTTGTGCATTAGGCTTCCATACATGTCATTGCAACAAAAACTCCCATAAGGTATAATACTCAAGGGAATAAGAAGAGTTCCCAAAATTATTGATTTAAAAATATTATTTCATTGTATATCTTTGCCAGAACTAACGTAGAACTTATATTGTGTAAGGGGTAATCCTGGGAGGGATATAGGACATCTGTAACTTATTTTGGTATTTGTGGACCTGCCATATGATATATAGACCCTTATATCTGTATATAGTAATCCCTTTATATATTGCATAGGTTGTGCCACTATAGGTTTACGGAAGGGATATATATTTATATTGATTGGTCTTTTTGATGTGCTTTGTATTTGATGTTGTATCCCCATTTGGTTCTGCTTGGTGTCCCCAGATGGTATTTGGCTTTTTTAGATTATTTTAATTTTATATTTAATAAAGTATATATTTTTACTCAATAATTTTGGGAACTCATCTTTTTCCCTTGAGTATTATACCTTATGGGAGTTTTTGTTGCGATATTATGTTGAAGTGCCCCTTTAATTTTGGACTTATTTAAAATTTCCATACATGTCAGACTGAGAGGTCATTGGAGGTCTCTTGCTTCTACAGCACCCCATGATTGCATGGACAGTGGTAGGGAGCTTCTTCCCTCGGAAATAGCTTGGATTGCTACAGCTTGTGGCATTTGGGCTTTTGAACAGATGGGATCAGTGGTTTCTGTGATCTTGGCCATTTAAAGCCCAAGCCAAGCGGTCATTAGCCATGTGACTGCCATACCAGGAATGGGGGACACCTATCCCAGGCTTCTAAAGTGCAAATTGGGTGATTTTAAAGCGCTTTTAGTGACCCACCCCCCCACTTTAAAGAGATGTATTAGTGATCACTAAATGGCTAAACCTAATTTCTTATTTGCAGTTTTGCTTGATTACTTGCACCTCTAGAAGCAAACTTGCACCAGATTTTTTCAGAGATCTGTCCACCATTTTTAGTTTATGCTCCACAGCAAAAAATATTGGAGATATTGGTATGTAATATAAACATCACCACCCCTGCCCAAAGGCGGTACATAGCACTGTATGCTGAGCTGCTGTACTGCATACATTGCTTAGACAGGTATTTTTATTTTCCTTGTGGCATGTTTTCAGTCTTTCCATCTGTATTTTCAGGACACTGGATGGAAAGGTGCAATTTGCCCTGACTATTGCCCGAACATGTATGAAGATATGCAAAGCTTGGCTAATATTCTGCAGTCTGACATTGGCCAGGATATGCGGGTCCACAACAGCACCTTCTTGTGGTTCATACCCTACGTGCAGTCAGTCATGGACTTGAAAGACCTGGGTGTGGCGTATATCATGGAAGTGATTCACCACCTGTACTCCGAAATAAAGGACGTCCTCAATCAAAGGAACAGTCAGTGCGACAAGGTCACAGAGCTTTTTATCAGGGTCCTGATTTCTATTGTTGAACTGCATAGAAGCAAAAAGTGCCTTCACTTACTCTGGGTGAGCTCTCACAAGTGGGTTGAGGCTCTTGTCAAGGGCTCCATGATTCCCATCATGGACATGGCGGCACGGCACAGTCCAACAACTTCCACTTCCTCGCCATTGTCATCTTCACCAAACTCTCAGGCATCTTCCTCAGTGCAATCTGCTTGTATACAGCTGATACGAAGCCTTTTGCGCGAGGGCTACCATTTGGGGCAGAACTCAAGCTGTAAGCAATATCTAGATAAACTCAATCTCGTCATTAGGAGAAACGTTCTCTGGAATCTGGACTTTAGCAAATCCGACATTCACGGTCTACAAAGTTGCCTTACCCAAGTTATTAAGACCATTAAGGACCGGACGGCGATGATCCCTAATTCTGTTCTGGATCCGACGACCACAAGCAAGGTTCATTCTGTTCCTTTCATTAAGTCTGAAAGGATGGAGGAGGATGATGAATGGTTCGGGCGTAGTAGTAGGTCTCCAGATATTGCTTCCGGCAGGTCATTTGAGTCTGGATGTAGCAGTGCGGCCTCTCCTGATATCGAGCCACCCGCTTTCAGCAAGCCTTCAGGACAAGGGGCAGGAGGGTTACATTTCTCAGTTAAAAAGGAACCCCAAGATGTTGGAATCAAAGAAACAGAGCTCAGCTCTTCCTTGCTTAAGTCTGTGTTAAAGACGTCAATCAAAAAGGAACAGCTAGATGAAATGCCTGTCCAAGAAAATGTGGCGCTGCAAAAAGAGCCAACGGGATGGAAGTCAAAACTGTGCAAAGTCATGGCAAAGTCTTCAAGTAGAAAGAATAAAAACAAAGCTCCAGTGCTTGAAAGTAACATCAGCCACAGCACTGAGATGGTTAATATGGTCAAGCCGTGCTATGTGCGCATTAAGAAGGAGCAAGACTTGTGGGATAGGGCAAAATCTTGTGGTTACAGAAGCGACTGTAGCGAAGGAAGTGACAACGATGACATACCTCTGTCGCAGGTCAGGAAATTATTGCATGAAAGGGTTAAAAGTGCTGTTGCAGACAACCTTCCAGTTAGTGAACAGCTTAAACGATTGTCGCTAGGAAGCGATCAGCCGGTCATTTCGATTAAGAGTGAGCCCAACCATCTGAGAGAGACTGTGTGCAAAGAGCATGTAATGGATAGCGAAGCCGATGACGATCTTCCATTGTCCGAAGTTAAAAAAAGGTTGCTGCTAAAAACTGTTAAAAAGATGGATCCTGACAATCCCAGAGACTATAAGGATTCTGATCAATTGGCTGCTCAAGAGGTGACTGCAAGCCAAGACTTTGCCTCTATAGAGAGGAAAGTGAAGGGAGCTGCAAGGTTTTTGATCTTAGACGACTCCTCGGAAACAGAAATATCCTCTGATCCGATCATAACCATCTCTGATTCTTCAGACGACGAGCAAGACTTTATTAGGGCTGTAAAAATGGAAAAACAGGAAGATTTGAGTTCTTCATCCTCAGCTAAACTTGCACAAGTGAAAAGCGCAGAAATAAAGCAAGAGCCGGAGAACTGTGACGAGTACAACTCCCAGTGTTTCGAGTTTGAGACGCGGGACGACATCTACTCAGCATGGGGAGACTCGCAACTCGAAGAGGAAAAACCCAATAACTGCAAAAAACCCGAAATCGACCAAAGACATGACGACAGAAATCTTGACTTGAGTGGTAACTTTGATCAGTGGGGGTATGACACTGATTATATCTGTGATGACGACATCGAAAGAGCCGCAGAGGATGCTGAGGAGCAATTCCAAGAGTCCGTAAAAGTTGAAACCGCTGCTCTGGGTGGTGAATGTAAAAGCGATAGATCTTTGAGCGATAAAATGAGCATCTTAGAGTATTATGGGAAACGTTTATCTGAAACGGATACTAAAAATCCTACATTTGATTCTAGAAGAAAACCATCCAAAACTGCTAAAGAAACCCCCTCGATGGCGACAGAGGCAAAAGTGGAGGCTTCCAAAAAGCATAAAACTTTCAGTGCCAAAACCACAAAAGGCAAATGCCCGCTGAAGGCACATGGAAAACCACAAAAGATTGGGAGCCCGGGCAATGTGTCACCCGCTGTGATCCCACCAAAGAAAATACGCAAGTGTCCCGAGCTGACCTCACCTGCTGAAAAACTAGGCCTAAAGAAGGGGCCTCGCAAAGCTTTCGACTTATCCCAACGGTCGCTTGATAGCTTAACAGAGTTACGCAACTATGGAAAGTCGGTTGGGTTTGTGGAAACCAAGAAGCAGAAAGCAAAATTCATCTCTCCGCAATCTATTATGGTGAAGGGGAACAAAAAGATGTTGGCTTGTCAAGATCGTCAGTTTTACCGTCAATCAAGACTGAAGAATGTTGAAAAAAGGATGTCAAGTGAGAAAGTGGAAAACATCTACTTAACGTCGGAAAATTCTGTGAAGTCGATGAGAAAAACGACGGATGACTGCTCCTATCCACAGAGCAGGCTTGACAAGAATGAAAGACTGCATGAAATCTCAAAGAAAATGGAATCTCCAAAGATGTCACCAAAAATCTCTACCGATCCCAAAACAACAAGAGAAGTATCCAATAGTCTGGAGAAGCCCATGATGGCTCAACCTCCTCCACCTGTGCCAAGGGTTACAGAGACTGAATTGGAGGATTACGAAGATGAAGACGAGGACAACTTATTTTTAACCCAAACTGATCCAGTTGATATGGACCTGTGCTCACAGGTGGAGTCCAAAATCATCGAAGACAAATGGCCGTATCCGTTCATTGTCGAGGAGGAACCTGCAGCTGAACAAGAGGCAAAAGAAACCATCAAGTGCAAATATACGGGCTGCTCCGAGCCTGTGCTGGGTTCTGGTCATCATTGTCCTATGCACGTCACATCTGAGAAAACCGATGATCACCTGTTTGTTAGACCTGGTTTGCCTCCATCTGTGCAAAAACCTACAAAAGCAGCTACAGCCAAGATTTTCAGCACTGAGACTGCTTCCCGAACTGCCAGCCTCACAAAGGACCTGGAAAATATCCCAAAGTATCCATCACTTCCAAAGTCTAGAAATCAACTTCCAAAACCTCCTCTGCCTAAATTAGTCCTGCCACAGAGCAAGTATCCGGTCTCCATGCTGACAAGTGGCATTTTACAGCCCCTAACCAATCAAAATAACGTCCCGCTTCCACCCGCCACAAACACCAGCGCAGATAAGTTAACTATAGCTGGACGCTTGCCACCAATGGATCAGGCCTGGCTCATGAAGGAGGTCTTACACTGGAAATATGACATGTTTGACAACTTCCAGCATTTCGGAGCCCCCAGTAATCTCTGCACATTACCACTGATGAAGGTGCCGCTGATGTTCTCCTCCTATGATGAGTATTTTAAGGTCTTCTTCCCTCTGATGCTCCAGAATGCCTTTGAACAAGTAAGATATCATTTTTTTTTTTTATTTTTTTTTTCCAATTACAAGTGAAGCTTTTCTCGGAGGTTGTCACATTGATTTTACTAATGTCCTGTATGTTAATAGTTGGCGCAGGAATGGCTAGGAAGACGGAGGCCACAAAGCTCCCATCCATATAAACTCCACCTGCAAAATTTCTGCCTCGATAGCCAGGTCAACCGGGGAGAATTTCGAGGTAAAATCTTTTTATATCGAATTTAATTTAAGCTTGGTAAAACTATTTTCCAAAAACCACGCCACTCATGTCCAAATGCCATATGTGGAATTGCAGCTCCGTTTTGATAGTGGCTGCAATACTAGACACAACTTATAGATGAGAGGCCCTGTTTCTAAGCCTGGACAGTTCCTTACGTCCCTCCTTTCGTAAGTTTCAGCTTTTCACATTGGTTTTCTTACTTTGCCCATTTAACAGCCTGGATACGGGATAAAGACTTAAACTTTCAACATCACCCAAAAGAGGACGACTTGGTCTTTCTGCTCACATCAGACAGCCATTCCCCAGACGAAAGGGAGCCCCCAGCATCACTGGTCTATCATTTTGGACATGTCTTCCGATTTACCCGTTCGCAAAAAGCACAATACTGTAAGTAGAAAGTCAGGAGGATGGACCTGCTCTGGGATTTTTCCATTTATTAAGTGGTAGCACTTCTAAGCAAGTCCAGAAATTGTGGGTAATTCTAGAACTAGATTTGTCATGTTCAGAACCCGTTTTCACCCCTAAAGTTGGTGACCATTATTTACATAGGCTTCAATGGAATACTGCCCCTTCCTAACTTAAGTTTTGCCACTCGGGTCAGTGTGAATTAATGTGAACCCATAAATGGCGGCAAGAAGAGATCTACAGTTAAGTGTCAGATTTAATTGTATTCCTTGTATTTTAGTTGAGAAGGAGCAGTACACTTTTTGTGACTTGTGTATCCACACATATGGAAACCTGTCGGCATTCCGCGATCAGCAGGTGCAGTGCATCATAATCGGAAGCTTTATAACAATCCTGCGGCAATTTAAAGCGCTTCTCCAGCTACAGAGGAACCCGCTGTTCCGACCCATCATTCATCCCAACAGATCAGACTTCTTACCGAAAGACAGCGCTGACAATAATTGCGCCAGCCCTGTAAGTGCTTCGTATGGAAAGTCTGCCTTTGACTGTAGTGTGCTGAGCCAGGTTGACTCCTGCGGAGGGCAGGCTGTCATCTCTGATTTTGGGTCCTGCAGTGGATTCACATTTTACAATCTATTTTTTCATCCTCAGATTCTCAACTTGAAAGAATATAACAGCGACCAGAGACTCGCAATCGAGCGGGCATACATCATGGTGACGCAACACCCCCGATTGCCCAAGATGTGTCTGGTACATGGACCTCCGGGAACGGGCAAATCTAAGACCATAGTTGGCCTGTTATACAGGATTCTCATGGAGGTACGTTGTACATAAGTGAATGACCCATCTTTTTCTAAAGGTGGAGCTGCTGGCTATCAGCTGATTGCTGTGGGTCACTTGGAGTGTGAGGATAACGGCAAAGCGGTCAATTTAAGAGAAACCTGGTATCACATCGCAGCTATTCTGATAAACAGGTGATAATGGTCCTGTTGAGTCCTCCAGAGGTGGGGCAGCTCATTCCAGATGATAGACTGGACGAGGAAAGATGTGTTCATATTGGCGTGATTACTAAAGTGTATGTCTTCTCTGTAGAAGAGGAACAGCAATATCCCGGATCAGAACCTGAAAGCCAAAAACAAGCGCAACAGAGTTCTGATTTGTGCCCCGTCCAACGCAGCGCTGGACGACCTGATGAAGAAGATCATTCTGGAGTTCAAGGAGAAATGCCATGACAAGAAGAATCCCCTAGGTAAAGAGGTAGTTGACTGCCTAAAGAAAACGTTGAGATAATATAAATATATACTAGATGGTGGCCCGATTCTAACGCATCGGGTATTCTAGAATATGCATGTCCACGTAGTATATTGCCCAGCCACGTAGTATATTGCCCAGCCACGTAGTATATTGCCCAGCCACGTAGTATATTGCCCAGTGACGTAGTATATTGCTCAGCGCTGTAGTATATTGCCCAATTACGTAGTATATTGCCCAGTTACGTAGTATATTGCCCAGTTACGTAGTATATTGCCCAGTGACGTATACAGCACAGAGCCACGTAGTATATTGCACAGCGAAGTAGTATACAGCACAGAGCCACTTAGTATATTGCCCAGCCACCTTTGTCACAGGTTAAAAAATAAACATCTACTCACCTTTCCGAGGGCCCCTTGTAGTCCTTGGCAGCTTCCGGTCCCAGGGTTGGTCTGAGCGCAGGACCTGTGATGACGTCGCGGTCACATGACCGTGTAGCGGTCACATGACCGTGACGTCACGTCGTGTCCTTTCTGCGCAGGCGCGCAGGACTTGTGATGACGTCGCGGTCACATGACCGTGACGTCATGGCAGGTCCTTCTGCCATACCATCTTTGCCACTGCAACCTGCAATGGAAGATGGCGGGCTGCGCGAGCGGCTCAGCGGACTACAGAGGGTGAGTATAGCAGGTTTTTTTAATTTATTATTTTTCACATTACATTTTGTACTATTGATGCCGCATAGGCAGCGTCAATAGTACAAAGTTGGGGACACACAGGGTTAATAGCAGCGGTAACGGAGTGCGTTACCCGCGGCATAACGCGGTCCGTTACCGCCGGCATTAACCCTGTGTGAGTGGTGACCGGAGGGGTGTATGCGGGCGCTGGGCAGTGAGTGCGGGAGTAAGGAGCGGCCATTTTTTTTCCGGACTGTGCGCGTCGCTGATTGGTCGCGGCAGCCATGACAGGCAGCTGGCGAGACCAATCAGCGAACGAATAACCGCGACAGACAGACAGAAGGACAGACAGACGGAAGTACCCTTAGACAATTATATAGTCGATATAGAGATATATAATATATATATTTTCCTCTTGCAAGGCTGCTCTGCCATTCTCTGTGCTTCCCGTGGTTGTTGTTTCAGACAAGTAAATGACCACGGTGTTCACCTGAGGAGGAAGTCTACAGACTGTACATCCAGTTTTAGCTGGACAGGCATGTGACTGCCTCTTATAGTGACTGCCAGCAGTGGTCAAATGCCAGTCTCTACAAAACAGGCAGTGGTGGGCTCCAGGCAGCCTTGGAATAGAACCCCCCCCCCCCCCCCTCAGAGATCAATAAGGCGGTTTACTTTATTATGGACTTATTGCATGACAGGAAACTGTGGAGACATAAACCTGGTGCGACTGGGAGCGGAGAAGAGCATTGACCCTGATGTTGTCAAGTTCAGTCTGGATTGTCAAGTCAACCACAAAATCAGTGAGTGAGGCCTGCTGCCCCCATGGTTCATACACTGGTGGCAGTGCGCTGTCAGGGCTAAATGTTCGCTCTGCTTTAGGCCTCCCTGGATGAAGATTTGATTCTAGCATTCTTTTCAGGCAGAGCTCACCAGGATCAAGGAATTTTCCGACAGAAGGAAGCCTTGGACAAGCAGCTGGACCAACTGTCCCGCCAGAGAGCGATGGAGCGCTGCAACAAGCATACTGTGAGTTCAGCGTGATTTGCCCTGAGTTGTGTTAGTGTTAGGCGCTTCTGGATTTGCTTAGACATCAATCAAGTGTGGATGTAAACATGGAGTGAGAGGGGAAAAGCTGCTTCATAGGAAACATTCACTGAGCTTGCAGACTGTTAAAAGTCCACCTGCAGCCTCTTAAGTGTGCACCTTTTGCAATGAGAAACCTTATCGGTGCATTGTACTGTATGGTTGTTACCTGAGCTGCAGGATGTTTTCTGTTATATTGCAGTGTGAAGAGCTTGATCAGAAAATTAACAATCTGTCAAAAGAGCGGCAACTTCTGGCTAATAAACTGAGGGAGGTAAGAGTCCGGTTTTGTTCGTGCCCTTAGGGACTGTGAACTTGTGATGGCTTTGACTACGCAGTTCACTGCAGTCGTATGGTATTGCAGTGTATGGGGAGAGTGACTATGCTATGAAGCCATGGGCTGTTTTACGATTTGGTGCCATAACAGGCAACCTCCTGGTTGTGCCAGTAGACACCAAAAATGGTGACTTGCATTTTAAAGCCCATGACATGCTAACCATGCAACTATGGCCACTTGCCAGATATCTGGTATTTGTTATGTAGTTTAGAGTAGGGCTTGACTGCCAGCCATCAATGCAAGATGTCTGCTTGCTATGGTGAATCATTATAGTCCTCCTGCCGTGGGCTGAGCTGGGCACATTGTGGTGGTCTGGTAGTTAATGAGACCTTGTCCTTTATTTAAAGGTGCGCCGGAGACCACAGGAGGTCCAGAGGAATGTCATCCTGGAGTCGCATGTCATCTGCTGCACGCTGAGCACGAGTGGGGGGCTGCTACTGGAGTCCGCCTTCAGGCAGCTGGGACACGAACCCTTCAGCTGTGTCATTGTGGACGAGGTTAGTTTCCCGGGCGTGGGTAGAAACCTAACGGGTGATGTGTAGTGATGCCCAGACTCACCGATCCTCCTTCCTCAGGCCGGACAGTCGTGTGAGGTTGAGACCCTCATTCCCTTGCTCCACCGATGTACAAAGCTGATTTTAGTAGGAGACCCCGAGCAGCTCCCTCCCACCGTCATCTCCTCGGTAGGAAAAAAAATACGGAAATATTCTCTGCACAAAATTTTTTATAATTAATCAAGATTTAGCTTTGCTGTTTTCCAGCTTATTTCCTCATCACATCCAGAGCTGCATCAAAAATTAGACCTGTGACCTAACACTCTATGGAAGTCACTAAACGCTCACAATGCACTGTTCTTTGGTAATGGGGAAACCAGCAGAATTCTGAATGCAGCTCAAGATGTGACTGAAGACAAAATCTTCTTGTAACTGGAGCAGTTTAATAATGTAATTTACTCCGTTCCCTTCAGAAAGCTGAGGATTTGGGTTACGGGCAGTCACTGATGGCACGGCTATGTCGACAACTGGAAAGCTCGGGCCACGGCAGCCTCATTCTGCAGCTGACGGTGCAGTATCGGATGCACCCAGACATCTGTCTCTTCCCATCCAGCTATTTCTACAAACATGTACTGAAGACAGACCGGTGAGTGCAGCGAAGAGTTAGAGTATGTACAGGCGTTCAGTAATTGGCAGTGCTGCCGACTATTGAACGCCGATGAATTCGCATGTGTTCACTGAACTGCGGATTCACCGCATCCAATACATTGTACAGGTGAAATTCCTCTTGCGGAGGCTCGCGTCTCTACAAAATAAATTGACATACTGTGGTTTGGAAAGACGTGCCACATGTCAGTCTACGCAGGTGATTCGTGGGTGTCTTTCTTGAAATCCCATTCACTATGCTGTAACATCTGGACACTGCACAAGTACTCAGAGTCCAACCCTCAGCGCTTACTGACCGTGTACACCTTCCCTTACAATCGCAGTTCTCCCCCTCCACCCATTGTAAAGCTGGATTATTAGTTTCATCTATAAACTTTCTGCTGTTCTAGAAACAGAAAAATATCCAGCGTGTTGAATAAAGTTCAGAAGTCTTTATTGAAGAATTAAAAAGACGCACCAGTGTACATGGGCAGAAAAAATGTGCAAATCTCGCATACGTGTTTCGGAATTTAATCCTTACTCATTGCATTCTGTTTTTGGTCTATTACAATGAAACACGAACAATGTAAATATCTGAACTACTCTAACAGGTGATTTTTTTTTTTTTTTTTTTTTTTTCAAATTCACCACAAGATGCCACTTTAACTTACACTCGCATTCTCAGGATTATTTACCGCTTTATGACTGACATCTTCAGTACTTAGTAGAACCCCTCTTATTGTTATAACCTGCTGCAGACTGGATACATACCTACACACTGGCTTACGGCAGCTTTCCTGGGAAATCTCTGCCCGTTCCTCATGGGTAATGGTGTCCAGATCCGTAATCTCAGATTTGCACCCGTTCACATCCCACCAAAGCTTTTCTATGGGGTTCAGGTCGGGTGACTGATGGCCACTCCAGAATCTTCCAGGACTTCTTCTGACCTCGAGCCTTGGTGGACTGAGAGATGCTGGGCTCATTGTCCTGTTGGAAGGTCCATGGGTGCCCAAGCTTCACTGTGAACATCCCTGATTCTTGGAGTTCTGGCACAGAGATCTTTGGTTTAGTATTCGCCTTACTCCACAAACTGAGACCTCAGCGCCGGCTGCCACCGGATCTCGCTGCAGGTTTTCTAGCTCCGGCCCCTGAGGAATCTGGTGGCAGCTGGTGACTGCCTCCTGTTCCTGCAGCCGCTGCTCCTCTGTCACCTCTACTTCCCACCATATCCGTACAGACACTATCTACTACGCCATCTTGTCTTCTCTTTGTGGAGCCCCCTCTTGTGCAGTCACGTACCCCCTCGCTGCTCTGGGTATTTAATGGTTTATCTCATGGTCGGTTATAATCTCTGGATTATTACAGCCGGAGCTGGAGACAAATGGCTCTTATGGGGGATTCTAATAATGAGACTACAGGATTCAGTAAAAGGGGCTTTTTGTGGTGAATTTGGAGAAAACGCTCTATTGTTCAGAAATTTACATTTTAATTAACCCGTGAAACAAGCAGTAATAGTGTATTAATTTTACTAAAGAACCAGATTTACACCAGGGGGAGACTGATCGCATCTGGCTATGATGTTGCTAGAATAGGCAACTGGACTGTGTGATCACATTGTCTCATGTTTCTGCAGAGCGACGGAGGAGGTGCGGTGTTCTTCCGAGTGGCCCTTCCAGCCGTACATGGTGTTCGATGTGGCAGATGGCTATGAGATGAAGGAAAAGGAGTAAGGGCAGAATTAATCATGGTGACCCCATCTCCGCTGCGACTTTGGTGCAGTTATGTCCTATATTAACAGCTACGACCTCAGACCAATACACTGTAACAAACTAGGATAGGAGTGTATTACTGTGGAGTACCTAGACTAGACTGATACACTGTAGCAAACCCTCAGACAGGTTTCTCAGCCTGTTTTCATTCACTAACAGCAAGCTTAGCTCTTGAAATGTAAAGTATAGTAATATACCTTTTTAGGATGGGGACTGTAGTCTGTGCGATTATACCCACACCCCCAAACAGGGCTGTAAATAGTAACACACGACCCCCTCAGAACCTGGAGGTATCACATGATCTGTCTCAGCCAGTCTCTGAAGATGATGCAATCTGCGAGTGAATGTCACATGATTCTGCTTCCAGCTACTGACTGGCCAAATCAGATCACGCGATGTACCCTGGCTGACATTGCTGGGGTTCTGAACATTAACATGGCTTCCTTCTCCTGCAGGTCGTTTGCCAACCCACAAGAAATAAAAATGGTGGTGGCGTTGATGAAGCTCATTAAGAGCAAGAAGGAGTTTACTTTCCGCAGTATCGGGATCATCACCCCGTACCGCGCCCAGAAGATGCTGATCATCAACGCGCTCCAGAAAGAATTTGGAACCGACTCCAGGTGAGAAGTAGCCTGTACTGAATGTGGTGGGGGAGCAGGGAGGGCCTCTCCTGATGGATGTCCCCTTACCCAGTCTGTAGCGTTTCCATTCTTATATATCTGCTCCTTCTGGCTTGACTAATCGCAGCAGACATGACCTTGTGTTAATTTAACCTCTCGTGTCTTTTAGACGTATTGAAGTGGATACAGTGGATGGATTCCAGGGGCGGCAGAAGGACTGTATCATCGTGTCGTGTGTGCGGGCAAACTTCGGCCAAGGGTCTATCGGGTGAGTCTTGTGCCGTTGTATAGACACTGTGGGTTTATGAGGCGCCTTCTGCCATTAAAGGGTTTGTCCATCACTAGGACATCCCCTTCTCAATGAGTGGTTTCCCCATCAAAAGAAAACGCCTGAGAAGAAACTGGATTACGGTATATCTTAATTACCCAGATGACTGTTTTGCTTACAAGTCACTATTACAGGCTTACACAAACAAAAGTATAGATAACAGCATATACTTCTTGGTTTGGTAAAAATAGTCTGGGTAATTAAGATATAATCCAGTTTCTTCACAACCCCTATACGTGCCTCCTGTACCGGTTCTCCTGAGGGGTTGTTCACGTGAGCCCTGCGAGCCCAATCATCGCTGGCTTATCTCTCCCCGGCTTTGGACCAAGTAATTGAGAGGAAGTGAACGGTAGCTGCAGGTCTAACTTCCTGTTAATAATTTGTCAGAACTGGGGTTCCGCTCACTTCCTGTCAATTACTTAGTTTTCTGAAGGCAGGAAGAGAAGCCAGCGTTGTTTGGGCTCACGTCACCAACCCCTCACAAGAGCCCTGGGAGAGCGAGAGCTGGCACGGGAGGCGAGTACATGTGCTTTTATTTTAACGGGAGAAAATGCTAAAATTGAGAAGTGGTTGCCTAATGGTGGACAACCCCTCCAATATTCTACTTGCGCCTTCTGCCTTACATTTAGGTTCCTGGCCAGTCGGCAAAGGTTGAACGTGACCATCACGAGGGCCCGGTTCAGTCTCTTCATCCTGGGGAACCTAAGGACCCTAATGGTGAGCAACACCCTGATAATTTCCAGCATAGTGGTGATCTTATGGGGGCAAGACTGTTTTTGTACATCCTATCACTCGTCTCAGAGTACTACAGGCACCCTGAAATGGTTGATAATAGACCACCTAGCACACCAGAGCTAATTTGCTTAGCTGGTAGAGCTGTGGCCAGCCTGCTCCTTTATGATTCAGAGGTTTATACATGGATTGCTCTAGGACTTCATAGCTGCTCATTAGTGATGAGCGAGTGTAATCGTTGCTCGGGTGACCTCCGAGTATTTGTTAGTGTTCAGAGATTAAGTTTTCATCCCGGCCGCTGAATGATTTACAACTATTAGCCAGCTTAATTACATGTGGGGATTACCAGGCAACCTCCACATGTACTGAGCCTGGCTACTAGCTGTAAATCATTCAACTGAGGCGATGAAAACTTAATCTCCGAACACTAACAAATACTCTGAGATCACCCTAGCGACGAGTATATTCGCTCATCACTACTGCTCATGTCTTCTTGCAGGAGAATAAGGACTGGAACCACTTGATTCAGGATGCCAAGAGGCGAGGAGCGCTCTTCACGACTAAGGAGGAGCTCTACCAGAAAGACGTCAACAGGATCTTGAAACTGAAACCTGTTGTAGTGCGGACGTCTCCCAACCATGCAAGTGGGCCAGTGGTGGAGCGGCCAGCCTCAGCTGGCAGTCATTCCCATACTCCTCCTGCAGATGCATCGGCCAGAGACCACATCCTGCCTCCAAAACGGGTGGTCCCGGCCCCTCGGCGACTCGTGGCACATCCTGCCGTGGACATTAGACCAATGCAGAACCGTACGGTGGCTCAGGTTGCACCGTCTTTCAGAAGAGGGAAGCTGGAAGATCCCAGACTGGCACGGCGGCAAGAGTCCAGAGATCTCAATCCTTCAGCGGGAGAGAAGTCAAGTGTAGCACATCCCCACAGCCGCTCCCAGACGCACTACTCATCATCATCATCATCATCAGTAGCTGGAGTCAAGCGCCCCTCACATCCCGCCTACAGAGACCAGCTGCCACCCAGCAGAGCACATGGCTACTCCAGAGACCAGGACTATCGAAATAAGAACGTGCAGTTTGACTATAACCAGGACGCCAAAAAGAGGAAAGTCTCCTCCTAGCGGCTGCCAAGTTTACCCCATGGGCAGGACTTTGTCTTCTATACCAGTTGCTGCCAAGTATTCAGCACTTAATGGCACTTTAGAGACCCGGTGCACCATTTAATTAATGGGGTGTATGTAAATGAGGCGCAATCATTGTACAGTAAAACGCTCTGCACCTTTCTCATAGACTTGTATTTTTTTTAAATGCTCGCTTTTGTCAAGATTTTTGCTTGCTGTCAATGGATGGGAATATTGCTCTTCGGAGCAGAAATGTCAGCTGGATATGAGTTGTTAAAGTTGACCTTGTTCTGCTTCCACAGCTGGTGTTTGTTACTGTGTGTCAGCACCTAGAAGGTTGTCTGCATTGTAACAACCCATCAGATTCAGCAGAACTTGGTGCTGCATCTGGAGGCAAGTGGGAGTCATTCTTACATGTTTGATACTGGCTGATCGTGCATCCCAGCAGTGTGTGGAGCCATAACGTCATCAGCGCCGATCATCTCTGGCTGCGGACATGAGTGGCGAACTCCCTGTAATCAGGGCCAATTTGGAATGTTCTCATCCACTGACTGCAAGCAGCGGTATTGATAAAGGTGGGTGCTTTGAACATGGCCTAGTAGACAGCTCCAGAGCTCTTTATTACACTATGCCTTATACATTTTTTGTACAGTTCTGATATTTGAGTTTAACACATTCTATAGCAGTGTGATCACTCCCAAGTTCTCGCTCACAGACTTTTGAGGATGGCTGGACAAGCAATGTTCTGCAAGTTCTTATTTTTATAAACGGATTGAACCTGCTACGTGTTTGTTGACCAGTGTTTTTTAGCCTGTACCTGCAGTGGATGACAAGGACTGATGTAGCAAGAAGTGGTGAAAGGCTAAAATCCCGCTTCGGTCTGTTGGACAAGGGGAGTTTCCTTCTCACCAGTCCCAATGTATGAGGTAACGGAAGGTAGTTACCGTAGCTTAAAAGGCAGTCTGTCGCCCCCAACTTCAGTTAAACTAATCAACTAGTCGTAGAGTACTTGGTCCCTATAAAGAAATCATATTGAGTATTTTGAGTTTTATCCATAAAATGATCTTTAACCATATGCTAATATTATTGCATGGTGCACCTGGGTCTTGGCCAAAAACCTCAGTGCACGTTCTGCCCCTCTCCCTGTGCTGACTGACAGTACTGAGCCCTGTGTGCCCACACTGACTGCAGGAGCAGAGCAGGGGTGCAAATATCCCTTTCATCTCTGCAGTAAGCAGCTGCTGCAGGCGAGAGATTTGTGCACATCTGCTCTGCTCCTGCAGTCAATGTGTACACAAGGCTAAATAGTGCAGACCCCTCTGCTGCGAGCGTGAGCAGTGTCATGCTACTGTGATCCGATCCTCTCTCATGTGACAATTGGATCACAGGTGCAGAGAATGAGATTCATTTCTCCACTGCCTGTACTGATTGTCGGGTGCAGTTCAATGTTGTTCACGTACCCTTTGACTTGGTAGGGTGAGATACACTGCTTATAGCAGTAAGCTACCATTTTTTTTTTCTCATGCCTCATTGAATAGCACTGGTCAGATTGCAATGTGAAGTTTTCTCGCATTGCGCTCCTCCGTATTATACACCAGTGTGAGCGAGCCCTAGAGCAGAGAGGCTGCACTTTTAACATTGATTACTAAAACACATGCAAGATGGTTTTATAAACAGCTTAGATGCCAAAACTTGGGTCATTGTCCAAACATTTCTGGACTTATGTATTTAGTGAGTGCAGCTCGGGAGTATAATGCAGGATACAACTCTGGACCAGTAATGTATGTACACAGTGACTGCACCAGCAGAATAGTGAGTGCAGCTCTGAAGACATTGGCTGCACTGTAATTCTTTTTTTTCTTTATCACTTCATTGGGGGACACAGGTAACCATGGGTGTATGCTGCTGTTGCTAGGAGGCTGACACTATGCAAAAAAAAAAAGGAAAATAGCTGCTCCTCCACCCACCGACAGGCACAAAGTACCTCAGTTTAAGCTTAGTGTCTTGTAGGAGGCAGACCTTGATCTGATCCCAGATTTTTTTTTTTCCAGGTCACCTGTTTTATTTTATTAATCTTTTTCCTTTGTCTTTCAGGTTTCTTCATCTTCTGGGTAACAGGGTGTAATTTCTCACCCTGTTTTCCCACCGAGAGAGCAGTGTGATGTCACCCACATCGCCCACTCTCAGACCTACAGGCAGGCCTTTATCCAGTCACCCTTACGGGTGTTTCAGGGCGATTCCTGGTGGCCAGTCCTTGCCTTTTCCCCTCCTCACCCCTCTCCCCGGAGCGGGCTGAGAGAGAGACTGTGGTCACCAGCGGTGGCCTCCCCCTTTGTGTAAGGGGTTGATGCTGTCTTCTGCACTGTCCGGAGACGGTGCTGGAAGGAGGACCCTTTTCTACCAGTGACCCTCATACATCCGAGGGTTCCTGATGATGTCCTCGTCAGTGAAGAGGGATTTGGAACTCACCTTTACAGGTATGCCCTTTTCTCTATCCCTGGCAGCTACCTGCCTGCTTCACTGTTTACCCGCCACAGGACAGCCGCACAGAATATGGCGCCACTGAACGGCTGCAGCCATTTTTTCTTCATCCTGGCTAGTGCTTCGTTAATGCCCCTTTTCTGTAGAACGTGCTACTGTGCCCAATCAGAGGGCCGGTTCCCTCTCCTTCTGTGCTGGCCAGAGCCACGCCCCCCACATCATGGGTCTTCTCTCCCTGCCCGGTGCCTATATCTCTAGCAGCATAGCCAATAGGAGGGGCTCCTGCTCCCTGACACAGCCGGCACAAATTGGCCAACCAAGCTCTCCAATGTACAGATGTGGCAAATTTTCATGCCCGGACTAGGACCATTTGCCGGTCCTGTCACTGTGGGTGCTGAGGCGTCGCAGCTAATTCCAGGTCAATTTAGTCCCCGGCTTTGGGCCTTTTCCCGGACTCTAGCCACGCCCCCTCACCGGGCCCCTGACCAGTCAGAGGCCGTCTTCCGCTTAGCCATGCCCCCTTACTGGAACCTCGGCTAATCGGTGCTGCCCCCTCTATTGAGCGTAGGTTTTTTTTTTGTCCTAAGGAGTGTGTTTTCTCTATTCCTCTCTCCCGACCACCTGAGACACCCCCCCCCCACTTAGCGTATCTCTGTCTGCTAAGCGTGTGAAGATTCGTGTACTGTCACCATCGACTTCCGGCTCCAAAGAGCACAGCAGGCGTCCACCACTAACCTGCACTGGATCTGGGGGACACTGCAGCCTGAGCAGTGACAGCGCCATCTCTGTTATCTGGTAGGACCAGCCCAGACTGGTTATTTTCTCGCTTCACAAGGGCTTAGCTCTCCCAAGCAGTAGCCCTAGTCCCTCTCTTATGCCCAATTTCAGAGAGGCCCATTCCTATCTGTCCTGCTGCTCCTCCACTGTGTCTACACAGAAACCCTCTAACGCCCGGGATGAGAGCACTCCCCTCCCTCTGCAGTGGGCTGTTACCATGTCACAGTCGGTCTCAGACCTGACAAAAGTCGCCTAGGCCCTGGAGTGACTTCCATATTTGTCTTCTGCCACCAGTGCTTTGAACGCCTTTCACAGTGATTTGCACGCACCTTGGCTGCAACCTTCACAGGGACAAATCGGGTACAAAGGAAGCGGGTTATTTCCAGTTCTTCCTCTGGGTCCTTCCGCATCCTCCTGGATGCATTCCTCACCCCATGCCCACTCAGCGGAGGCGGCTTTTGGGTCTGATATGGATTCCTAGTCTGAGTCTCAGTCCGATACGGACCAGACCTAAGGATGCAGGATAGGCTGGATAGCCTCATCTCGGCAATTACCCAAATTCTGAACCTAAGCGAGGACGAGGCACCTGCTCAAGAGCACTTCGTATCCTTCAGACGGGTAAAATGTCCTTCCCGAAATTTCCCTAATCACAGGGAATTTGTAACGATTATGTCTAAACACTGGGAACACCCTGAAAAGCGCTTCCCAGGAAGGAAGCAGCTATACATTCTCTATCCCTTTAGCCCAGACCTCGTTGATAAATGGGCAGAATCCCCTATTGTGGATCTGCTGGTGTCTCGCCTGTCTTCCAAAACAGTCTTGTCTCTACTGGACAGTGCATCTCTTAAGGATTCTACGGATAGACAGATTGAATCCTTAGCTAAGTCAGACTTTGAAGAAGCTGGTGCCTCCCTCTGTCCCATACTTGCCTCCACCTGGGTGGCAAAGTCCATGTCTGCCTGGGCAAGAATGCTTTGTCAGGGGTATTCTAGCGGCAGTTCCTCCGGATGAGATGGCAGATCAGATAGTTTATGCCGGCAAATATCTCTTGACCGCTTCCTTTGATGCGGCTGGTAGCTATATGCGACATTCTCTGGCTGAAAGCGTGGAAGGTGGATCCGCTGTTAAAACAAACAAAAAAAGTCCCTCACTGGCTTTGCCTTGCAGGGCTCTAGACATTTTGGGTCCAGGCTTAACCGGTCCAAGTCTAAACATCCTTTTAATTGGAAAAGGTTCAATCTCGAGAGAGATAGTGACTTCCAGCTAGAAAATAGACTTTTCTTCTCCCCCAGGAAGACGTTTCCTTCTGTCTCACCCGTCAAGACATAAGTCGCAGGCCCCAGGGGTGCTTCAGGCCGCCTCTTCCCTACCACGTAGAGGAGTATTCATACCCGTCCCCAGGAACAAATTTTTTTTGAGTTCTACTATATTCTTTTCATAGTCCCGAAGAAAGACTGATTGCTCCGTCCGATTTTGGACCTCAAGAGATTGAACGGTCACGTTCGGATCCTCCATTTCAGGACGAAGTCCCTACATTTGGTAATTGTTTCCATGGAACCAGGAGAATTTCTTCACATTCCTGTTTGTGTTCAGCATCAGAGGTTCCTACGGTTTGCGATCCAGGAGGATTGTTATCAGTTCACGGCCCTTCCCTTCAACCTGGCCTCTGCCTCCAGATTATTCACGAATGTCATGGCAGCGGTCATGGACACCCTTCGCTCCAAGGGGAATCATCTGATAATTTCTTACTTGGATGATCTTCTGACCAAGGGGCTGCACCGCCGAGACTGCTGCCAGTGTCTTCAGTTTTCTCTGGACACTGGTCCATCTTGGCTGGACTATCAACCGAGAGAAGTCCTCCCGGACCCCAGCTCAGCACCTAGTGTTTCTGGATATAAGGTTCAACACAACCCAAGCCAGTGTCTTCTTCCAAAGTAGAAGTTTTCATCCCTCTGCCAGGGGATCTACACTCTAAAGCAACCAGCTTCTCTCCCCCATACGGTCCTTCATGAGCGTTCTAGGGAAGAGGATTGCTGCCATGGAAGCCATTCCTCTTGCCCAGTTCCATACCTGTCCTCTTCAGCTGGCCCTATGGTTGGCTTAAGACAAGAGGACCATCTCCCTGGATGGCCCCGTGCTTCTACCTCTCAAGGTGAGGCAGTCCCTCAACTGGTGACGCCATCAGTTTTATGAGGGAAGTCCTTCCTCTCCGGTGGGAGGTCTTCACCACTGACGCCAGTCTCCTCGTTTGGGGAGCGTTTTTGTCTTCGTCATACAGCGCAGGGCCGTTCTCCCCATCAATCTCCTGGAGATCAGGGCAATTTTCCTTGCCCTTCACCACTGGCAGACCTTCCTCGCAGGCCAGCCGGTCCTCATACAGTTGGACAACGCCACGGCCGTGGCTTACATAAACTGTCAGGCGGAACTATCAGCAAATAGGTTATGATTAGTGATGAGCGAATATACTCGTTACTCGAGATTTCCCAAGCACGCTCGGGTGACCGAGTATTTTTTAGTGCTCGGAGATTTAGTTTTCATCAACGCAGCTGAATGATTTACATCTGTTAGCCAGCTTGATTACATGTGGGGATTCCCCAGCAACCAGGCAACCTGGCACCTCCTCAACATCTTCTGATAGATCCATGGGATTTTAACCTTATCTTAGGCGCGCTCCAGCTGAGCCCACTCAAGACATGTTTCTTTCCTGTCATGGAAAGTTGTCTTCTTAGGTGTATTACGTCCATTAGAAGTGTTATCCGAGTTAGCGGCATTGTCCTGCCGTTCCCCGTTCCTTATCCTGTATCAGGACAAGGTGTTCCTACCTAAGATTGTCTTTATTTCTTATTAATGAAGACATTGTCCTTTCTTCTGTCTCTCTCTGGTCCACCCCCTGGAGAAGTCCCTCCACAAGCTGGATCCCGTCAGACATCCGAGTCTACCTTTCAAGGACTACTCCCTTTCATCAATCTGCTGCCCTGTTCGTCATCTTTGAAGGTTGTCATATTGGGCTCCTAGCTTCTAAGTTCACTATTGCCGTGGAGGCGTACCACATTCAGGACAAACAGCCTCTTCCGGGGGTGAAGGCTCACTCCGCTCGGTGGTGGGCCTTCCTGGGCTGTTCGTCACTGGACCTTGGCTTTCCAAATTGTAAGGCTGTGACCTGGTCATCTTTGCGAGTTTTTGCAGGGTTCATACCCATGCCTTATCTGATGCAGGCCTGGGAAGGAAGGTGCTGCAGGTGGCTGTTTCGCACTGGCCGACCTGAGTCAGTTTTTCCATCCATCGTTTGTTTTCCACCCTAGGGACTGCTTTGGGACATCCCAAGGTTACCAGTGTCCCCATGGGAGTGCTTTAGGACGTTCTATGGGTACCCGTGTCGACAATGAAGCAATAAAAAAGGATTTTGGTATTCACCGTAAAATCTTTCTTGGAGCCTTCATTGGGGGACAAAGCACCCTCCCTAATTGTTTGTACCATTATTGGGCCTATGTGCATTCGTTGTTGGGTTGGTATATATGTTGAGTTTTTGGTTGCTTCTCCTACTGCTTTAACACTGAGGTACTTTGTGCCTGTCGGTGGGTGTATACTGTGGAGGAGGAGCTATTTTCCTTTTTTTGCATAGTGTCAGCCTCCTAGCGACAGCAACATACACCCATGGTTACCTATATTCCCCATTGAAGGCTCCAAGAAAGAGATTTTACCGTGAGTACCAAAAATCCTCTTTTTAATAAAATGTATCTGTACATGAAACTAGTAGCAATGGTCAACATGCCCCATTTTGTAATGGTCCTTGGACCATCAATACCAGTAATATTGAAGGCTTCATCAGACAAGACCCAGATTTGGGATGGCTTTGGTGGCCAACGGCAGTAACTCACATCATTACCTCTACACTGTAGAGTCTACAGGATTCTAAAAAAAAAAAAAACAGTAGACAGCGTGAGGTTTTTTTTCCTGTAATCTGAAAAAAGCCATCTTTAGGGTACGTTCACACAGGACTTTTTTGCTGCTTTTTTTTGCTGCTTTTTTTTATGCTAATTTTCAGCTGCTTTTTACAGTACCAGTAAAGCCTATGAGATTTCAGAAATCTCATGCACACACGTTGGTTTTTTGTTTGATCAGTTTTTTCTGCTTTGCTGCTTTTTTTGGACATAGGGCATGTCACTTCTTTCAGCGTCTTTGCTGCGTTTTTGCAGCGTTTTTTCACCCATTGACTTGAATGGGTGATGAAAAAAACGCTGAAAAAACGCATGTAGCATTATTTGCTGCGTTTTTTGTGCAGAAAATCATGGCCAGCAGGAAGGGATCTCACAGCCAAGAGCTTAGGGGTGTGGTTAGTGAGGTGTGAAGAGCCATTGTGAGGTGTGAAGAGCCATTGTGAGGTGTCCTGTTTGTGATCTATTGTGAGGGAGTTCCTGGTAGTGAGGTGTGAAGAGCCATTGTGAGCCATTGTGAGGTGTGAAGAGCCATTGTGAGGTGTCCTGATTGTGATCTATTGTGAGGGAGTTCCTGGTAGTAAGGTGTGAAGAGCCATTGTGAGGTGTCCTAGCAGCTGAAAATTGGCATAAAAAAGCAGCAAAAATCTGCAGCAAAAATCTGCAGCAAAAAAGTCCTGTGTGAACATACCCAAAAAACGCACCAAAAAAACGCACCTAAATTAGCATAAAAAAAAAGCAGCAAAAAAGTCCTGTGTGAACGTACCCTTAAACAGTTTATATACAGATATATCTACAAACGGATATAAGGGTACGTTCACACAGGACTTTTTTGCTGCTTTTTTTTGCTGCTTTTTTTTATGCTAATTTTCAGCTGCTTTTTACAGTACCAGTAAAGCCTATGAGATTTCAGAAATCTCATGCACACACGTTGGTTTTTTGTTTGATCAGTTTTTTCTGCTTTGCTGCTTTTTTTGGACATAGGGCATGTCACTTCTTTCAGCGTTTTTGCTGCGTTTTTGCAGCGTTTTTTCACCCATTGACTTGAATGGGTGATGAAAAAAACGCTGCAAAAACGCTGAAAAAACGCATGTAGCATTATTTGCTGCTTTTTTTGTGCAGAAAATCATGGCCAGCAGGAAGGGATCTCACAGCCAAGAGCTTAGGGGTGTGGTTAGTGAGGTGTGAAGAGCCATTGTGAGCCATTGTGAGGTGTGAAGAGCCATTGTGAGGTGTCCTGTTTGTGATCTATTGTGAGGGAGTTCCTGGTAGTGAGGTGTGAAGAGCCATTGTGAGCCATTGTGAGGTGTGAAGAGCCATTGTGAGGTGTCCTGATTGTGATCTATTGTGAGGGAGTTCCTGGTAGTAAGGTGTGAAGAGCCATTGTGAGCCATTGTGAGGTGTGAAGAGCCATTGTGAGGTGTCCTGATTGTGATCTATTGTGAGGGAGTTCCTGGTAGTAAGGTGTAAAGAGCCATTATGAGGTGTCCTAGCAGCTGAAAATTGGCATAAAAAAAAGCAGCAAAAATCTGCAGCAAAAAAGTCCTGTGTGAACGTACCCAAAAAACGCACCAAAAACGCGCACCTAATTAGCATAAAAAAAAGCAGCAAAAAAAAGCAGCAAAAAAGTCCTGTGTGAACGTACCCTAAAATTTAAAACTTGGGCATAAAACAGCAGCAAAGACAGTGTGACCGGCGATATTAAAAGTCTGCACAAAATCACCACCAATGTAATAAGCAGAAAATGCTCTTCTGGACCCTCTTACACAAAAGTCCCAGTTCATCGTGGTCTTTGGTGCCTTTTTTCTGCTTCGAATAATTTATAAAATTAGCACCTTTTTTACGTTACCTTTACTTGGTTACGTCTTAGTAATTTTTTTTTTGTTTAAGGGAATCTGTCAGCAGGTTTGTGCAACCTACAGACAAGTATCAGGTCGGCGTCCTTATACTGAATAATGATACCTTGGTTGATTTGTTTAATCTTTATTTTCTCTAGTCACCCTCCACGAAAGGCACCATAGGAGGATAATAGAAAAAAATTGCAGTCCGGCTCAACAGGACTGGATTTTTCGTTTCTTTTTCAAAAGAAAATATGGTGCAGACAAAAGAATAATTTACATGGTCGACCTAGTGGTGAGTGGTGGGAAGAAGGTGAGTGTTTCAGGGGCAGATCAGTCCCAAAGCGGTAAAAAAATATTACTTTGCATCAGAAGATTTGGAGGAAAACCACTATGAACATGGAGGAGGAAGCAGTTGTCTAGAACACCATTCAGGATGAAATGTTTGGGGGTCTAAAATCTCAGAAAAAGTTAGTGTTTCCGGTTAAAAAATTGATACTGGATGAGTGGGAACTACCAGAAAAGCGCTTGGTAACACCTACAGAGCTGAAAGGAAGATTCCCACTGGAAAAGAAAATATCCAAATTCTGGACAGAAGTACCAGAAGTGGATATTCAGGTGGCAAAAAAAGACGACCTTACCCTTTGTGGATTCCTCCCAATTCCGAGACCCTATGGATTGCAAGGACAGCCTGCTAAAGAAATTGTGGGAAACATCCACGGCTTTGATGGATGCGAATGTGGGATCCATCTGAATAGCCAGGTCAATGTTCCGGTGGCTAAATCAGCTGGAGTAGCACCTCAAAATGGGTATTTTTCAAGAGGAGCTATTGCGATCTATACCTCTCAAAGAAAGCCACAGGGTTTCTGGCCGGTGCCTCCGCAGAGTCAGTTAAGATGGCAGCCAGAGCTTCGGTCCTGTCGAATTCAGCCAGAAGAGCAGTGTAGCTTAAGTTATGGAGCGGAGATATCGCATCAAAGGGGAATATATGTTCGAGCAAGCCCGGGCCGAATTGTTCCCAAAGTGGCCAAGAAGCAGTCCTTTCATCCCCATAAAAATCAACCATCATATAGAGGAAAACCGGATGCTGGAGCTATCCCAAGGGAGTTAAAGGCAGAAACATTTTACTCTCCCAGGGACAACGTCAAGAAAAACAATGATGCTGAATCGTTAGGAGGTCTGATCTCCGGGTTCCTCCCCTAGTGGCAACTTCTTACCTCCAATCAATGGGCGTGAATCAGTCCAAACCGGGGTAAAGATCGAGTTCTCTTCCAGACCTCCACAGATATTGAGAGTAAGCTCCCTCCAATCTCTGGAGTTACAAAATGCTTTCTGACTGTTCTCCAAAAATTACTCTCCCTCAGGGTGGTATCCCCAGTTCCAAAAAAAGAGTGCGGAACAAGACATTATTTGCGCGTGTTCCTAATAAAAAAAAAACAAATGGAACACAGGATGATACATTTAAAACCTAAAAATATGCACATAAAGTACAAGAGGTTCAAGATGGAATTGTTAAAAAGAACCATTCCATTGGTAAGCCAAGACTTCATAATGGCACCCATAGACCTTCGGGATGCTATCACATCCTCATTCACCCGACGCATCAAAGATGTCTGAGGATTCACCAAAGTAATGACAGAGGTGATAGCGGCTATCCAGAACAGAAATATCTGTATCGTACCTTACCTACAGGACTGTGGAGTCTGAGTCATGTAGTCGGGAGTCATGGAAATTGAGTAGTCAGAGGTTTGGCTTACCAACTCCACAGCCCTGCTTTCCTAGACGACCTGCTACTCATAGGGCAATCAGGAGTTGTCCTTGAGGGCCAAATATTAGAAGTTCTGAGTCTTCTTACATCTTTAGGATGGTTAATAAATGATCAAAAACCCAACCTGTTACCATCCACCAGGAGAATCTTCTTGTCAATAATGTTGGACTCACAAGACCAGATGTCTCATCTGCCAAAGGAGAAACAAATACTGATACAGTTCAAGATAAAAAAAAAAAAGTATTAGGTTGGCAATGTCAGCACTAGGGTCCATGACCTCCTGCATTCCAGCGGTAGCTTGGGCCCAGGTCCACACCAAATTTTTACAATCCCACCTTCTATCTTGCTGGGACGGTGCCCCGGGGTCCCTGAACAAAACTACTTGCCTGCCAGGCTGAGTAAAATCCTCCCTCAGCGGGTGGCTCAAGCCGAAGAATTGGGGCAGGGAGTAGCTTGATATCAAAATACCCCTATCAACCTTCACAACAGACGCCAGTAAAAAAGAATGGGGAGCCACGGTCATCCACAACACATTCCAGTGGATAAGATCCCAAGACGTCAGTCTTCGTTCTTCAAACTTCAGGGAGTTGAAGTCAGTAGAAGAAGCACTAAAAGCGGCAGTAAACTTGGTACAAGGGACTCATATAAAAATATATTCAGACAATATGACCACAGTGGCGCATCTGCGACACCAAGGGAGCACGAGACACGAAAGCCTAAAGGCAATTTCAAGCAGGATGTTTGCTTGGGCAGAACAACACATGTTCTTCCCTGTCTGCATTCCAGCCAAAGGGGTCTGCCAACGATCAAACAGATTTCCTCAGAAGCAAATTGGTACACCCAGGAGAATGAAGCCTAGGTGGTGGATTCTTTCAGGGGTTAACAGAAAAATGGGGTCTCCCGGAGGTAGACTTGTTTGCTACCCGTCTAAATACAAGCAAATACATCTCTCTAGACCCGAACTACACATGCATAGAGATGGATGCTTTCACCCACCGCTTGAACTTCAAGTTGGCATATGCCTTCCCTCTGATTCCCCCCCTACCAAGGACATTGCAGAAAATCAGGAGGGACAAGACAAAGACCATATTAGTAGCACCTTATTGGCCAAAAAGAAGCTGGTTCAGCGCTTTGAACAATTTTTAAAGGTAGATGGTCCACTGGTTCTCCCACCAACTAGCAACCTTCTCCACCAGGGACCGATTTGTCACCCAGATCCTAAAGCCGTACAGCTTGCAGCCTGGTTTCTGAATCCATCAACCTAAAGGCTAGAGGTCTCTCTGATAAAGTGATGAAGACACTTCAAGGAAGCAGGAAAGCCAATGACTAATTCTATCTACAACAAGATATGGAAAACCTTTATGTCCTGGCGCGAATCCAACCCGCCGAATGTGTTATATTCAAATGTGGTGCAAATCCTCGATTTCATTTTTACAAAGCAGGCTGGAGAAAGGTCCAAAGACTAACACTGTAAAGGTCCAAGTTGCAGCCCTCAGCTCGTACTTTGATCAGACTCTAGCTCACCATCGTTGGGTGAGGAGATTTATGATTTCAGCCTCTCGTCTACAACCTAGAGTTCCCAATTTATTCCCAGCCTGGGATCTGAACGTGGTCCTCAAAGGCCTCACAATATCTCCATTTGAACTATAGACTTAGATAAATTGTCTTGGAAAGCAGCTTTTCTGGTAGCCATCAAAACAGCGAGAAGGGTAGGTGAACTACAGGCCCTCTCAATCAGAGAACCCTACTTAAAGGGAATCTGTCACCCCAAAATTCGCCTATATGCTAAGGCCACCGGCATCAGGGGCTTATCTACAGATTATACTCACCCAACGGCAGTCCGGGCCAATGGGCATCGCGGTCCGGGTCCAGCGACTCCCATCTTCATATGATGACGTCTTCTTTGCTTCCTGCCGCGGCTCCTGCGCAGGCGTACTTTATCTGCCCTGTTGAGGGCAAAGTACTGCAGTGCGCAGGTGCCGGGAAATGTCAGAGAGTCCCGGCAGATGCCGGGAAAGGTCAGAGTCCCGGCACATGCGCACTGCAGTACTTTGCTCTGCCCTCAGCAGGGCAGATAAAGTACGAATGCGCAGGAGCCGCAGTAAGGCTACTTTCACACTTCCGTCTTATGGCGTACGTCGCAATGCGTCGTTTTTGAGTAAAACGCATCCTGCAAAGTTGCCTGCAGGATGCGTTTTTTCTCTATAGACTTGCATCAGCGACGCATTGCCACACGTCGCATCCGTCGTGTTTTGGCGGACCGTCGGCACAAAAAAACGTTCCATGTAACGTTTTTTTGTGTCGCGTCCGCCATTTTCAACCGCGCATGCGCGGCCGAAACTCCGCCCCCTCCTCCCCGGACTGCAGAATGGGCATCGGATGCGTTGTAAAACTGCATCCACTGCCCGCATCTTGCAGTTATTTCACAGCGTCGGTCGGTACGTCAGCCCGACGCATTGCGACGGGCCCATGCCGACGGAAGTGTGAAAGTAGCCTAAGAAGCAAAGAAGAGGACGTCATCGTATGAAGATGGGAGGTGCTGGACCCGGACTGCGACGCCCATCGGACCGGGACCGCCCCTGGGTGAGTATAATATAACTTCTTTTTCTTATCTTTCAGGTTACATCAGTGGCTTATCTACAGCATTACAGAATCCTGTAGATAAGCCCCTGATGCCGATGGCCTTAGCTTATAGGCGAATTTTGGGGTGACAGATTCCCTTTAAGAACCCTACAGGACAGAATTATTTATTGCCTAGATCCATTTTTTTTTTTTAACCTAAGGTTTCCTCAGAGTTCCATAGCTCCCAAGAAATTGTGCTGCTGCCTTTTTGGCAGAACCCGTCCAATGCTAAGGAAACGGAGTTCCATACTCTAGACGAACAAAGAACAGTCCTTCACTATCTTCAAAGGTCAAGACCCTGGAGGAAGGACTAGAATGTCTTCATACAACACTTTGGGAAAAAATAAAGGATAAAGAGTTTTCAAAAGCACGATTGGAAATTGGATTAAAAAAGCAATTTGTGGAGCTTACGGAAACCAAGGAATGATACTTCTAGAGAAGTTGACAGCACACTTCACCAGAGCTGTGTCAGCCTCATGGGCTGAGAGGGCAAGCGCCTCCATCGAGCATCTCTGCAGAGCTGCCACCTGGTCCTCAGTTCATACCCTTTCAAAACATTACAGACTAGATTTAATGTCGAATACCAATTTGGTCTTTGGAAAAAAAGTTCTCCAGGCCATTGTCCCCGCCTAAAAAATGATTCTTTGGCATTCCTCCTATGTGGAGGGTGACGAGAGAAAATAGAATTAGACTTACCAGTAGTTCCATTTCTAGGAACCCTCCACGACAGCAGGGATAATCCCACCCTATTATTTGTGGTTTTATTTGGGTGATATAAATATTGAAGCATTCATTCTTGTGTAGTTCTTTATAAAAACACTGGAGAGAATAAGTGGGGTAGCAATCTGAATGATGCTACTGCGCAGGCACCATTTTGATTAAGAATTTTTTCCCCCCAAGAAAATTATATGACAAATTCAAATGAAAATATGGATATTTTAGATCGTATCATGCTATAGCACAAGCTTCGCTGCCTGCATGATGAATGTAATTTCATTTTTCTTTTTTTTTCTTCAAACAATAAGATATGCAGTATGTAAACTAGGGGGCGGGTCAGTGAGGGATCAGTGACCTGTCTGAAGCCATACTGATGAATACCTAAGCAGAGCATCACATGAAGATCCCCCCCGAAGCACGGGCATATCATTAACTCAAAACTACAAATACAAACAACCACAAGACGCATTTCATCAAGTGAAGTATCATTTTAATCAGTAAAACGGCGCCGACCTGACACTGTCTGTAGGATACTGTGCACAATCCTGCTGACAGGTTCCCTTTAAATAGTGTAGAAATGGTTTTCCTTGTGGCCAGCCCCCTTGCATAAACAGAAAAATGCAAAAAAAGTAACATTAAAAAGACAAATTGCAACCAAAATATTCAATATCCCCTTTGACTCCAGTTACAGACAAAGCTGTGTTGAAATTTTTCAATGTAGGGGTGCTTTTAACAGAAACTTAAGATATCATTAATGTTGACATTGCCCACGCCAATCTAGCATGAGAGCTAGCTGGAGAAAAATAGTTAAAGGGTTAATCTCTTAAGAGGGAGTGTGGCACTTTCAGGCTATTTCCCATAGACATTGTATGCACGGCCTCCCAGCTTCCATTCCCCCTGGGCTCCTCCGCTGCTGCAGACTTAAAGTCATCTCTGCTTGCAGCATGGAAAAGCGCACAGATCGTGGTGCTGGTCAGACCTGTTCATCAGGAACGCACCGGCCCCTGCAGTAACGAGAATAACCCTTTAGGCCACGTGCACACGTTCAGCATTTGGTCAGTATTTGTAAGCCAAAGCCATGAGTGAGTAAAAAAAAAAATGCAGAAGTGGTGACGTTTTGGCTTTCAAATACTGATGTAAAATACTGAACATGTATTTGGCCTTAAGGCCAAATTTGGCCCATCACTTCTGGCTGCTTTGTAGCATAAAGTTTAGTCAATTTGTGAGTGATCCTGTAATCAATTGCCTCAAATCACTTCTAAAGCTGCACTCAAAATTCTTGAAAAAAACATTTAAATACATAGATTAAAAAAAACCTGAGAAATATATATAAAAAATCTTCTGTGTGAAAAAGAACAGGAGCCCGGCCATATTCCCCACCGAGCTGCAGCAGAAGCCTCTCCCCTCTGGTGTTTTACAACAGATCACTAAACTCACTAAACTCCAGCCTCTTGACTAATCAGCCAGGAGCTGGGTGTGAGCAGCAGGATTAGTTTTGTTCATGACTGCATTTCGGCACATGTGTAACTTACTGTCATGCGACTGTTTTAGTCATTAGGTGTCATGTCACGTTTCCTGCGTATTAAAGGGGTTAATAATAAAAGTGAGATCATGCTTCATATTTTTCCCCACAATCTTCATATTCCCGAAATATTTCGCTGATTAAGAACTCGTCTTTCGTCTCGGGCTGTGGAAGTGCAAGAAAAAGAAAACAGTATGAGGCTTACAGGAGAGGACATGGACACTCTGCCAAGGCGGGCCGGGCACAGCTGCTTACCTCTAGGTCGATTTCTTCTGCGGCTGACAGCTGCGCTTCCAGACCAGGCAGAACGTCATCATACAAGCCCTTCACAATTGCTAAAATGGGAGACATAGGATAGAACAGGTGCATGACCACAAATATTTTCCCCCTTAAAAGGTGTAAATACTTTTATGCCCAACGATGACAAAAGTATTCTCTGAATGATACCTTTATTGGCTAACCAGAAAAAAATATGTTCGCAAGCTTTCAGATCACAGAGGCTCCTTCTTCAGGCAGGATTACAAATGAATTGTATTATCCCCTTAACGACCGCCAATACGCCTTTTAATGGTAGCAGTTAAGGGTACTTATTCCTCAGCGTCGCTTTTTAACGGCACTGAGAAATAAGGTTATAGCACCCCCCGTCAGAAATTCTCCAGGGTCTCGGCTACTGGGGGTAGCTGAGACACCAGAGAACATGATTTGGGTCGTTTTTTTACCGACCCCAGTGTTGGAATAACGGTAACCAAAAAAAAAAAAAATCTAATTTCCCATTTAATTTCTCCTCTGATATGATCATATCACATCAGAGGAGAGAGAAATTGGGTCCCCCGAGCCCACCCCGATACCTCCGGTGTCTCTGGAACCTCCTGCATCCCCTGGTCCTGTCCCCCGGCTGTCAGCGTCTTCTTCCGGGAAGAAAATGGCAGGCACATGCGCAGTGCGCCTGCCGAGATCTGCCGGCTGGCACCAATGGGAAATTTTTCCTGTTGGTTCATTTTGATCACTGTGATAGACCCTATCACAGTGATCAAAATAAAAAAATAGTAAATAATACCCCCCTTTATCACCCCTCAGTTAGGTAAAAAAAAAAAGGAATTTATTTCCATTAGGGTTGGGTTGGGACTAGGGTTAGGGTTAAGGGTGTGTTGGGGTTAGGGTTGGAATTGAAGGGGTCCCGCTGTTTAGGTACATCAGGGGGTCTCCAAACATGACATGGCGCCCACCATTGATTCCAGACAATTTTGCATTCAAAAAGTCAAAACGGTGCTCCCTCCCTTGCGCCCAAACAGTGGCTTTCCACCACATACTGGGTATCAGCGTACTCAGGAGAAATTGCACAACAAATTTTGTGGTCTATTTTCTCCTGATAACCTTGTGAAAATAAAAAAAAATTGGGTTCCAAAGTTAAATTTTTGTGAAAGAAGTAAAATGTTCATTTTTTACTTCCACATTGCTTTAGTTCTCGTGAAGCAGCTGAAGGGTTAATAAATGTCTAGAATGTGGTTTTGCGCACCTCGAGGGTTTAGGTTTTAGAATGGTGTCACTTTGGGATATTTTCTGTTATATTGACTAGAGATGAGCAAATGTGCTTGGGTTCCCTCTTATTCAGCAAGCTATAGTGCTTGCCAAATAAGCTGCAGAGGGAACCTGGCTTCCTGGATCGCGCTGGCCGATCAACTGATCGGCGCCGCAGCTGCATGTTTCGCGGCTGTGTCACAGTCACGAGATATGCATGGAGAACCCAACAAACTTTATCTCCATGCATGTGTCGTGACTGACACAGCCGCGACACATGCAGCTGCGGCGCCGTGATCCAGCAAGCCGGGTTCCCTCTGAAGCTTATTCGGCAAAGGTTATAGCTTGCCGAATAAGGGGTAACCCGTGCAAATTCGCTCATCTCTAATACTGACCCACCAGACTCACTTCAAATGTGAGGTGGTCCGTAAAAAAATGGTTTTGTAAATTTAGTTGGAACAATGAGAAATCGCTGGTCAACTTTTAACCTTTATAAAGTCCTAACAAAAAAAAATGTTTCCAAAATTGTACTGATGTAAAGTCGACATGTGGGAAATGTTTTACTACAGGGTGGCCCATTTATATGGATACACCTAAATAAAATGGGAATGGTTGGTGATATCAACTTCCTGTTTGTGGCACATTATTATATGGGAGGGGGAAAACTTTTCAAGATGGGTGGTGACCATGGTGGCCATTTTGGATCCAACTTTTTTCAATGGGAAGAGGGTCATGTGACACGTCAAACTTATTGAGAATTTCACAAGAAAAACAATGGTGTGCTTAGTTGTAACGCAACTTTATTCTTTCATGAGTTATTTACAAGTTTATGACCACTTATAAAATGTTTTCAAAGTGCTGCCTATTGTGTCGGATTGTCAATGCAACCCTCTTCTCCCACTCTTGACACACTGATAGCAACACCGCAGAAGAAATGCTAGCTCAGGCTTCCAGTATCCGTTGTTTCAGATGCTGCACATCTCGTATCTTCACAGCATAGACAATTGACTTCAGATGACCCCAAAGATAAAAGTCTAAGGGGGTCTGATCGGGAGACCTTGGTGGCCATTTAACTGGCCCACGACGACCAATCCACTTTCCAGGAAACTGTTCATCTAGGAATAATCGGACCTGACACTCATAATGTGGTGGTGCACCATGAACGTGCCATCTTCAGTGCATAAAGAGGGCAAAACATCATCATGTAGCAATTTCAGATATGCAGTGGCATTGAGGTTTCCATTGATGAAGAATGGCCCCACTATCTTTGTACCCCATATACCACACCATACCATCAATTTTTGTGCTCCAAAAGTCTTGGAGGGATCTATCCACTGTGGGTTAGTGTCACACCAATAGTGGTGAAATTGTTTGTTAACTTCACCATTCACAAAAAAGTTTGCCTCATCACTGAACATAATGTTCTGTGTAAACTGAGGGTCCTGTTGCAATTTTTGCTTTGCCCATTCTGCAAATTCAGCTCACCGATCTGGGTCATCCTCGCTGAGATGCTCCAGCAGCTGGATTTTGTAAGGGTGCCCTTTGTGAGTAGCTAATATCCGCCGAAGGGATGTTCGACTGATGCCACTCTCCAGTGACATGCGGCGAGTGCTACGCTGTGGGTCTTGCTGAATGAAGCTAGGACAGCCACTGATGTTTCTTCATTAGTGACAGTTTTCTTGCGTCCACATTTTGGCAAATCCTACACTGAACCTGTTTCACGAAATTTGGCAAGCAGTTTGCTAACTGTAGCATAGGAGATGGGTGATCTCTAAAGAGTTTGTAGATGGAAAAACCTTATTTATGACTAGTTGGGAAAAAGATCTTAATCTTTCTATATCTCAAGTACAATGGCACGAGGCTGTTAAACTTACATATTCCTCAAATATTTGTGTTTGCTTACATGAGTCATATTATAAAACTGTGTCTAGATGGTACTTTACTCCCTCAAAATTGGCCAGAATTTTTCCAAGTAGATCTCCCGATTGTTGGAGACGATGTGGATTTGTAGGAGATATGACTCATGTATTCTGGGAGTGCCCTAAAATAAAACCCGTATGGTTGGAAATTTCAAAAATAATTAATAAAATAGTTAAACAAAAAATAGATTCAACGCCTCAAAAGGCTTTACTCTCACTTGATTTAGACGAAATTCAAATTTCTTACAAATATATGATAATTCATTTATGTCTACTTACTTAAAATGCTATAGCGACTTTATGGAGAGAAGATGCTATTCCAAACAAATTATATTTTAGATAAAGTGTCTCTAGACAACTCATATGAGAAGAGTCACGCTATAGCAAATAATTATGCAGCGCCCCAGTGTCCTGGTCGTTGCAGTACTGTCGCTCCGCCACTAAGGGGAGTGATGGTACGTCTGATGGCACTTAAGGAGTTCACCTGACCAGGTATCACAGTCACACATTACACTTCACACTCTGGCCACCAGGGGGAGCAAAGGGTTCTATGTATTAGGCCACTCCTCACAATCTGGTAAAACTGGGGGTTGGATAGGAAGTTAGAGAGAAGCTGACTGCGTTTTGCCCAGGCAACACCTAGTGAGAGAAGAGGTTGCTTGGGAAGATTCAGGGGGGTCCCTGTCAGGGGTGGGATCCTGACAGAGGCCTAGCGAAAAGGACACTGCACTTCATTGCGGCGGTATCTTAAGAAAGGACAAGAAGCGAGGTTTATTGTGGAGAAGTGAGAAACGAGATCACAGCACAAAGGCGATAGAACCAGTAGGAGTCGTGCCCCGAGATCGGCAACATCCTACTGAGGCGCGTGGCCAGAACGCCGAGGAAGTATTGGGCTCCACGCATTACTTCAAACCAACGGCAGGGCAGTTAATTATAGGTTGGCTGCCTCACCTAAATCACCTAATGAAGACAACGGAGGCAATTGTGGGAGAGGGGCGTCTCTAGGGTCCCTATAAAATAACTCCAGGCCTACCCCGTCATACGGGTGCGTCCTATCCATATCATCTGGGGGACGGAGAGAAAGAACAGAAACATACACAACAGTTGTGAGGACTATCCCGTGGTGCTCAGCAGGGAAGTACTACAACACCCAGGCGCTAGTAGGTAGGCACCGATTTCCACCTGCAAAGGGAACTCTGGATGTGCCTTTGGACCGGCCGGTCTCAGCCAGCCCTGTTAGCAGTGCTCTGGATTGCGGATGCCGAAGCCTTCAGTAAAGAGCTAAAGAGACTGCAACCCTGTGTCCTCGTTATTTACTGCGACCTACACCACCACCTACACCTTTTATTGGGCGCCCCTTAGCAGGACCACGGACCGGGTCGGGCCACCGTGACATACTCAGAACCGATAGACCCGATACCAAGTACCCCGCCGTCCTGCGTTTGGGGGCCGCTCCAACTACTCTGCAACATATCAGAAAAGGTGGAAACCCTGGATTGACTTTGCCTCTTAGGCTACTTTCACACTAGCGTTTTTCGACGGACGTCGCAATGCGTCGTTTTGGAGAAAAAACGCATCCTGCAAAGTTGTCCGCGGGATGCATTTTTCCTCCATAGACTTGCATTAGCGACGCATTGCCACACGTCGCATCCGTCGTGCGACGGATGCGTCGTGTTTTGGCGGACCGTCGGCACAAAAAAAGTTACATGTAACTTTTTTTTGTGCGTCGTGTCCGCCCCCTCCTCCCCGGACATTACAATGGGGCAGCGGATGCGTTGAAAAACTGTATCCGCTGCCCCCGTTGTGCTTTTTTTTTTTTCACAGCATGCGTCACTCAGGGCCTGTGGGTGCCGCCTCCTCTTACTGCATTATCGTCCCCAGCGCCTGCGCTGTAAATTTTTTCCCGGGCATGCGCAGTTGCGCTGCCCTTCATATTTACAGGGCAGGCGCCGGGGACGATAATGCAGCAAGAGGAGGCGGCGCCCACAGGCCCTGAGTGACGGCTGTGCTGTGTCTAATTAGGAAGGAAAGTCCCGCCCCCGGGACAATTTCAGGGGGTGTGGGGGCACATTTTATAAGTGTTTATTTCAGCGTGTGAAGGTGTTTGTAACTAAAAAGCCACCTTGTCAGAATGCAGCATTAGTGCTGCACAAGATGGCTCTTTTAGTTACAAACGCCTTAAGGGTGACAGGTTCCCTTTAACTCTAAACTTTTAACGATCGAATGTAAACCTAACCGCATATAATAGTGTATACTATACTGTTAGTTTATTTATGTACATATTCCCTTTTTTATCCCTCCCCTTTTTTTCCCTTGTGATGTTCCCTAATTAGGCAAAATGTTTGATTTCAACCTCGTTTCATTTTTGTTTATGTTTGTAAAAATTTTCAATAAAGTTATTTGAAAAAGGAGATGGGTGGTCTCATAGGGTTCCTTGCACTGAAATCTGCTGCAATGACCCGGGTTCTGCGTTCACCAGACATCAACACAATTTCTATCCACTCCTCACGTGTTAACCTCTGCGACATGTCAATGGCTGTAGACAAAGAGAAACTTGAAAATAACTCATGAAAGATTAAAGTTACATTAAAACCAAGGACACCATTGTTTTTCTTGCGAAATTCTCAATAAGTTTGATGCGTCACATGACCCTCTTCCCATTGAAAAAAATATATAGTTACTTACCGATAACGGTATTTCTCTGAGCCCATGACGGCACCACGGAGAGGGGATCCGCCCATCAAGGACAGGAAACCTACAGATAAAAAGGGCGGTACCTCTCTCCCACATCAGTTGTTTACAGAGCACGAGAGGACCTCCAGGTTATTAACAAACATTTAACATTACTATGAAGCTTAACAGAAAACACCATGTGACTTCATATAAGCAATAAAGTTAACGAAAATAAGTGTGCACACCCAGACGTGAAGGGAGGGAATGTACGGGTGCCGTCATGGGCTCAGAGAAATACCGTTATCGGTAAGTAACTATATTTTTCTCTGTCTCCCATGAGACCACCGCTTCCAGAACCGTACTCCCAAAGGTAAGGTCTGAAGAAGAGGCTAGATTTAGCCGATAGTGATTAGGGGGAAGATCGCGTAGCGACTCTACATATCTTTCTACTGAGGGACCGGGTTTTTCTGCCCAGGAGGCTGCCACCTCTGTTGATGAATTGGCTCTTAATTTTCTCCGGGATGGCTGCTTCATGCGAGGAGTATGTCAGGGTGATGGAGTCCCTTATCCATCTTGCTTGCGTGCCCTTAGAAGCTTTTTCGCCACTCTCGAGGACTCTGAAAGCACACAAAGAGAGACCTTTGCTTCCTACGCACCCGTGTGGCCGCTAGGTACTGGATTAGGCATTTCCCCACGTCTAGTGTGTGTAAGACTTTCTCTTCCCTATTTTTGGGATTGGGACAAAAAGAAGAGAGGGAGATCTCCTGAGATCTGAGAAACCGTGATGCCACTTTTGGAAGTTAGGCCGAGTCAATCTTAAGAATAACCCTATCCTCTAAGCTTTGTGTGAAGCGAGGGCTGGCTTGACAATGCCTGAATATCACTGACTCTACGAGCTTTTATGAGAGCTACAAGAAGTGATATTTTAAGGGACAGGATTCCCAGTGAAGTATCTGACGGGTTCAAAAGGAGGTCTGGATAGGGCTGTAAGGTCCAAGTTTAAATCCTAAGGAGGAATAAACCGAGAGGGGATGGGTCTAGACCTGGACAATGCTTTGAAGAACATGGATATCCCCCGATTCCCAGCCGGGTCGTAATTGTACAAGGCCCCAAAAGCCAAGACTTGAACTTTTAAAGTATTTGTGGCTAGCCCCTGTTCCAACCCCTTGTGCAGAAACTCTAAGACGGCTGTTATTGGAAACCCCCTCTTCTAACTTGGAACCTGAAAATAAGTTCCTCCAGGTGTCCCCCATGCAGTTTGGTGGTTCCTATATGATCCTCTCCACTCCTGGAAACATTCAAAATCATTATAATGGTTAATATGAGGAGTTGAACCAGTGAAGTCTGGGTCACTAGACTTTTGACCATTGCCACATATTAGGGCTCAGAGTACTGGCCCCCGACCATCTGCCCCATATTTCCAAGAGGAGGGGACTTGGAGAAGCGACACGTGCCTGTTCAGACTGAATTACCCAGTCATGCACCGCGGTGTCTGCTCGCATCATAGGGGCGCGCTCACACTGCACGTGCGCACTAGCCTCCGACCCTGGATTGTGGGAAGATCAAACCAATAACAGTTAGTACATGGATAATAGGCAGAGCATTGGGATGTACACACATTACTCATCCAGGAGATCACATCTATTCCGAATCCTTAGATGTTTAAACCCCAAGTAAGGGTTGGATATTATTGAAACTAAGGAATATGCCACCTGGCAGGTAATATCACCTGACAATACCAAAGTCGGGCTTCTCATTAGAAGCGCTGAAAGGGAAACGTGGATCATCACTCCTGTTTTACTGATATTACACACATATACATATCCTAAAATGCAATCTTTTCAGTGATATTTAAACACCCAGACAGCCATGGATGGAGCAACCATACTCTATGGCTAGAGAAAAGTAGGTTTCTTCCCACCACAGAGGGAGACTATCTACTGTGAGGCAGTGGAACTATGGGTTCTCAACTGTAAGAGTCCTGGATACAGTTTCATTTATCTTAGGAGCCCTAAGAGCAGAGAGTATGTGAACCTCTGCCAACTGACACAGTGCTGCTGATTCGTCACAAGGTACTAAAGGCAGAGATGCCGTCCCTGGTAACTATAATACAACAGAGTTATGGGACAAGAATCTGTCTTCTGGATGTTGGTCAAGGAAACTAGTCTGATTGCAGTCCTTTTAAAGCTAATTATGAAAGAGACCTGCCTTTAGCACTCAAGGTAGTAGTTCACTTGAGAGAGATCTGTTCCAAACGGAAAAACTGCTAATTTACTAAGCCAATTCAAGCATAGCTGTTTATATGGCTAAGCCCTGTTGTAAAGAATGAAGCGACAGAAGTTGGATTTGGGTCCAAAAACACGACTCTATAACCAGAGTTGAGGGCCAAAAAAAAGTGAAGTGGTAGGCCGACGATACAATGTGCGACCACACAACAAGGCACAAGTCAGAAGGTCTAACCCAAAGGCCTACAGCCAGAGGCAAAAAAGGCACAAGGCCCAAGGTACTATGAAGCACAGAGGCACAATGAGTCACTAATGATACCCCATGAGGCACAGGGGAACCGAAGCAATAAGATGCACATAAGCACTATGACACATTTTGATGCACAGAGGTGCTATGAAGCACTATGATGCAATAAGAAGCACTATGATGCAATAAGAAGCACTATGGTGCAATATGAAGCACTATGGTGCAATATGAAGCACTATGATGCAATATAATGCATAGAGGCACTATGATGCAATATGAAGCACTATATGATGCATAGAGGCATGCAATATAATGCATAGAGGCACTATGATGCTATACAATGCATAGAAGCACTGATACAATATGAAGTACTATGATACAACATGATGCAACATGATGCATAGAGGCACTATCATGCAATATGATACACAGAGACACTCAATATGATGCATAGACGCACAGAGGCACACAATACAATGCATAGAGGCACTATGATGCAATATGATGCACAGAGGCACGCAATATGTTGCATAGAGCTACAGTCATGCTTTAAGGTGCCAAACAAGCCCTCAGTTACAAGCAAGAGAGCAATTGCTCAGAGTTCCTGATAAATCTCCACTCAGAATAGTACATCTCATTTGTCAGACTGACCCCACCCGAAGGAGCTAATTAATGAGCCGCAGCTGGAGTGCAGCCTTCATGGAGAAAATGTGCTCAATTAACACCACGTGTCCTCCCAAGGCATGGAATAGTTAAGTTGCAAAGAAAAGTGAAACACCTGTTTGTCGAACCAAAAAATGAAAAAAAAATGCTTCCAAAGTCACTCTGAAGCCCAATCAAAAGGCTCTGTGCAGACAAGACATGCAACTAAAGGAAGTCAAATCATGAGATGTAGCCTGGACATATGGCCTTACTATAGCCTAGAGGTCCAAGTCCTAGCTGCGTATATGTGAAAACATATCTCGGCACATGAGGCTCTGGGCACAGCTTTGGCACAAAGGCATGAGACTAGCATCAGCCCAGAGGCCTAGACCATCAACAGAACATTCCACCATGCACTCACCTTTGCTGGCTCCATACCTGCTAGAAATACAGGGGGAGCTGGTAACGCTGAGAGCCCATCATGAAAGGGAAGCGGTGTCCCATCAGGAATGCTGCATTGCTGCCAATGATTTTCTCTCCTGTGCCCAAGAGATCCAGGAAACCAGCCTGTTGCCTGTCTCGTTCCACACTTTTGCGTTCTACCGTGGAACACAAGGCGACCTTATACCCCGGCGTCCGGCTCTGACGTCAGCGTAAGTGCGACAGCCTTCTCCAACGCGCGACTTCCAGAAGTAGCGGTGGCTTGCCGGCGTCGGTGCCGAGAGCCTCCACTACGGGAGGAAGCGTCTCTACCCAAGAGTCTCGTCCGCTCGCTGGTCTCTGTGGCTGAGGGACCCCCACCCAGGAGGGTTTCAGCCTGAAGAAGATTCTGGGAGAGGCATCATGCGGCAATCCTCTTCTCTGCTGCCTCTCCCCGCACACCCTTAAAGGCCCGCTGACCCCAGCGGTGGCACCTCAGGATACCACGCCAGCCGAGGCAGGGAACCCCCGCTGCCTGGATCAGTCTGGCCAGGCCTGGCATCCCACGATGATCCTCAGGTATGATCCTTGCATCGACTGTAGGTTCGCCATCAGGTACAGGAAACCAACTGATGCGGGAGATAGGAACCGCCCTTTTTATCTGTAGGTTTCCTGTCCTTGATGGGCGGATCCCGTCTCTCCATGGTCGCGTCATGGGGGACAGAGAAAATAAAGTTGGATCCAAAATGGCCGAATTCAAAATGGCGGCCATGGTCACCACCCATCTTGAAAAGATTTCCCCTCCCATATACTAATGTGCCACAAACAGGAAGTTGATATCACCAACCATTCCGATTTTATTTAGGTGTATCCATATAAATGGCCCATCCTGTATTTTGTGTGATACCACTCTCTGATTTAAGAGTACAAAAATTAAGTTTGAAAATTGCTAAATTTTCAATTTTTTTGCCAAATTTTTTCATAAATAAATGAAAGTTATATTGAATAAACTTTACCACTAACATGAAGTACAATATGTCACGAAAAAATAATCTCTGAATCAGTGGGATACATTGAAGCGTTCTACAGCTATAATCCACAAAGTGACAGTGGTCAGAATTTTAAAAATTGGCTTGGTCATGAAGCACCAAATTGGCTGTCAGTAAGGAATTACCGTATATACTCAAGTATAAGCCGAGATTTTCAGCCCCAAAAAATGGGCTGAAAGTGCCCCTCTCGGCTTATACTCGAGTCATGGAAGGCGGGGGGGGTCGGCGGGTGAGGGGGAGCGACGCCTTTCAAATACTCACCTGCTCCCGGCGCTCCTGATGCGGTCCCTGCATGTCCCACGGTGTTCGGTGCGGCAGCTTCTTCCCCTCTTCAGCGGTCACGTGGTACCGCTCATTAAAGTAATGAATATGGACTCCACTCCCACAGGGGTGGAGCCGCATATTCATTACTGTAATGAGCGGTAAATAATAATAATAATAATAATTTTATTTATATAGCGCCAACATATTCCGCAGCGCTTTACAACTTATAGAGGGGACTTATACAGACAATAGACATTACAGCATAACAGAAATCACAGTTCAAAACAGATACCAGTAGGAATGAGGGCCCTGCTCGCAAGCTTACAATCTATGAGGAAAAGGGGAGACACGAGAGGTGGATGGTAACAATTGCTTTAGTTATTTGGACCAGCCATAGTGTAAGGCTCGGGTGTTCATGTAAAGCTGCATGAACCTGCTCATGTAAAGCTGCGGTACCATGTGACCGCTCACTACAGAAAGAAGCTGCCGTGCTGAACACCGTGGGACATACAGGGACCGCGTCAGGAGCGCCGGGAGCAGGTGAGCATTTCATATTCACCTTTCTGCGGTCCATCCCTGCCCCGTCTTCCGCGTCCTCTTAACTGACTGTTCAGGTCAGAGGGCGTGATGACGTATTAGTGTGTGTGCCGCCCTCTGCCTGAACAGTCAGTGCGGAGAGACGGGATGCTGAGGAGCAGCGACGAGAGGTGAGTATGTCATTTTTTTTTTAGTGCAGCAGCAGCATTACATGTGGCACAATGCTATATGGAGCGTCTATGGGGCCATAAAGAACTGCATGGAGCATTATACGGAGCATCTATGGGGCCATAAAGAACTGCATGGAGCATTATATGGAGCATCTATGGGGCCATAACAGCATGGAGCATTATATGGAGCATCTATGGGGCCATAAATGCATGGAGCATTATATGGGGCATCTATATGGCCATAACTGCATGGAGCATTATATGGGGCATCTATATGGCTGTAAATGCATGGAGCATTATATGGGGCATCTATGGGGCCATAACTGCATGGAGCATTATATGGAGCATCTATGGGGCCATAACTGCATGGAGCATTATATGGGGCATCTATGGGGCCATAACTGCATGGAGCATTATATGGGGCATCTATGGGGCCATAACTGCATGGAACATTATATGGGGCATCTATGGGGCCATAACTGCATGGAGCATTATATGTGGCATCTATGGGGCCATAACTGCATGGAGCATTATATGGAGCATCTATGGGGCCATAACTGCATGGAGCATTATATGGGGCATCTATGGGGCCATAACTGCATGGAGCATTATATGGGGCATCTATGGGGCCATAAAGAACTGCATGGAGCATTATATGGGGCATCTATGGGGCCTTAAAGAACTGCATGGAGCATTATATGGAGCATCTATGGGGCCATAATGAACTGCATGGAGCATTATATGGGGCCATAAAGAACTGCATGGAGCATTATATGGGGCTCCTGATTCAATATGGATATTCAAAAACACAACCTACTGATGTCTCAATTAATTTTACTTTTATTGGTATCTATTTTTATTTTTGACATTTACAGGTAGCTGCTGCATTTTCTACCCTAGGCTTATACTCGAGTCAATAAGTTTTCCCAGTTTTTGTTGCAAAATTAGGGGGGTCGGCTTATACTCGGGTCAGCTTATACTCGCGTATATACGGTAATTCATTTGTAAACCTGCCTGAAGGAGCCTCTGTGTCCTGAAAGTTTGCAAACATACCTTTAGTGGCTAAGCAGAAAAAAATGTATAACTCCGAGAAAATTTTTGTCATCGTTGAGCACTTATATCGATGTCTGACCATTATGATTCTCCAGGTCATTACGAGATTATAGATAACAAAACATGTATAGGTTCTTTTTTATTTAAGCGGTGAAAAAAAATCTAAAGTTTTTAAACAGAAAAAAAAAAACAAATTGCACCATTTTCCAAGACCCGTAGCGTCTCCATTTTTCGGGATCTGGGGATGGGTGCAGGCTTATTTTTTGTGCACGGAGCTGACATTTTTATGGACACCATTTTGAGATAGATAAATGTTTTGATTGCCCATTATTGTGTTTTATTGCGATGTTGCAGCAACCCAAAAAACGTAATTCAGGCATTTTAATTTTTTTTCTCATTACGCAGTTTACCGATTGGATTAATTCTTTTTATATCTTGATAGATTGGGTGTTTCTGAACGCAACAATACCAAATATGTGTTTTTTTAATTGTTTTATTTTGAATGGGGTAAAAGAGGGGTGATTTGAAATGTAATATTTTAAAATTTTAATATTTTTGTAATTTTTTTTTTTTTTACTTTTTACTTGCTTCAATGGTCTCCACAAGAGACTAGATGCTGCGATCATCTGATCACTTGTGCTACACAGAGCAGCGCTTTAGCCCTGCTCTGTGCAGCAGAAATGCTCACTTGATATGAGCGCCGACCGCTGAACGGCGCTCATAGCTATCCGGCTATGATAACCACAGGGGTCTCCTGCAGACCCTGGGTTGTCATGCCAACCCATCGGCGACCCGCAGCAATGTGACATGGGCAGAACTAAGACGCGCATCTGGTTTGTGCAAGTTAAATGCTGCTGTCAGAGATCGACAGCGGCATTTACCTAGTTAACAGCCGCGGGTGGATCACGATTCCACCTGCGGCTGATAGGGGCACATGTCAGCTGATTAGATCAGCTGTCATTTGCCGGAAAAGGTGCAGGCTCAGCGCCGCAGCCAGCACCAAAGAGGGAGAGGTGTACTACGACGGACAGTGCACTTCATTAAGGTCATTAAGGGGTTAAAGGAGTATGTCAGAGTTCCCCATTTACACTGGTCACCAGAACAAAGGATTTACATCACTTCATTGGGGGACACAGGTAACCATGGGCGTATGCTGCTGTCACTAGGAGGCTGACACTAGGCAAAAAAAAAAAGAGAGCTAGATCCCCCCCAGCACTATACACCCACTGACTGGCACAAAGCTTGTCAGTTTAAGCTTAGTGTCTGTAAGAGGTAGACCTGGATCTGATCCCAAATTCGTCTTTTCCTACAGGTCTCGTTTTTTCCCATTAATCTTTTTCCTTTTCTCTTTTATGTTATTCAAGAGTAGCAGGGTGTAAATTTCACTCTCACTTCCACCTACGTGCGACCGCAAGAACAACGCGGCATCATCCACACTGTCCACTCTCTTCTCGCCAGGCAAGACCCTATCCTCTGTCACTTCACAGTGCCCAGGGTGATTCGTGGTGGCCAGTCCATGCCCTATTCTCCACCCCAGCCCCCTCCTTGGATCGGGCTGGGAGGAAGATGCTGGTCCCTATCCCAGGTGACCTTCTCCCTTCTCAGTGGTCGACACAGTCTTCTGCACCATCATCGTGCAGGAAGGAGGATGCCTTATCAATATCTTGAAGCCCCCCTTTCCTCAAAAGGGGCCCCTGATATCATCCTCAAGAATGCGAAGGAATCAGGTACTATCACTCTCCCTTCAGATGTGGCGGGCGCGCATCGGAAATACTGTTAATACACTGAGCGGAGCCATTTTCAAATATCCCCACCCCATCCGCGCTTGTACTAGCCTGCCCTCCCTCATGTTATGGAACCTCAGAGTGTTTGGTTCTTTCAAAAGCTCCAAACACAGATCAGATGTCACCCATCCCCCGGGCAGCACGACTAATGATCAGCGAGACTAGGGCATGCTCCTGCTCCACTTCCTTTTATCGGTGGCTCATTGCTGAGATCTTAGCGCCGCCTGCCCGCCCTGCCCCCTTCCTTCTCCAATCTCTGTTCTGTCAGTCGGCAGGACGCCAGGCATCAATGCCGGTGCTTTCTTCCACAGCACACTGCTACAGTCAGCGTTTCATCTGCAGCTGCTTCCCTGCAGATCAGCCTGTTTTCATCAGTGCCTCCCCTGCATAGCGCTGTCTAGAGATCACCAGATCACCGCTCTTCAAGGACCGGGTAGGCTCTATCTAGGCTACTTTTTTTCTTTCTAGGTCCCCTCCTGAGAAGCAGGCCTTCACATATGCTCAGACCTGTCTCTCTCCCACACCTTCTCCACTATCATTCACTAAGCCTGCGTCATTTGTAAAAGAAAGTGGTCCATAGGTCAGGCTTCGGCCTACTGCCAATTATGCACTCCTTCTACCATGCTGGCATCACAGGAACCCTCCGCAGACCGGGACGAGTCCATTCTCCCTCCTCCGGAGTGGGCCATGACTATCTCTCAGTCTGTGTCTGACCTCGCCAGGGTTTCTCAGTCCCTGGTCCAGGTCCTAGAACGTCTACCCAACCTACCCGCTGCCAGCAGTGCGCCGATCGCTTCTTAGGACGATTCGCAGGCATCCCATCACCCCTCTCACAAGGGCAGATCAAGGGTTAGGTCTAAGAAAAGAACATATTCGAATACCTCGTACAGCTCTCCATCCCCATCCATGTGCTCCAGGATGCACTTGATATCCCACACCTCCTGATGTGGCCCTGGGGTCTAACTAGGAAAGCAGGTGATAGTCCGAGCACGACAAAGACCAGACCACCAAGATCCAGGATTTGGTTGACAGCCTAATATACAAAGTTAACCAAACCCTTAAATGTTAAGACTGTTAAGACTAGGGTTCTCCTCAGGGTTCTCCTTGATGGAACACGAGGAGTTTCTCTATTCGGTGGATATTCACGCCGCATGTCTCCACATCCCGATTTGTGTGACGCATCAGAGATTTCTCAGTTTTGTGGTTTAGGGAAGTCATTATCAGTTCACAGCTCTCCTCTTCAATCTGTCCTCAGCTCCCAGGGTGTTTACAAAAGTGATGACGTCAGTCATGGCTATCCTGCATTCCAGGGGTATTGTCATTATCCCTTAACTGGATGACCTTTTAATCAAGAGGCCGTTCTTCCGAAACTGCTGCCAGAGTCTTCAGATTACCCTGGACACTCTTGGCCGGCTTGGCTGGATAGTCAACAAGATGAAGTCTTCGCTGTGTGAGGCAGTGACTGATATTACATGTGAGGGTCACTGTATGTTGCCCCCATGATGCGCACGGAGGCGTACTGAGGCCATGGGAGTGCATTGCAGTCACAGGCGTAGCTGTGGTTGTAATGCAGACTAAAGCGAGTATAGATCTTGGACATGCTGGTTGTCCAAGGCAGATTAAGGGAAAACCTGCTCTGGGCTTTTGTGTTTTGAACCAGACTGCAGGATGGTAGTAGTGCAGTCCGTTTCATTCCGGTCTCGGTTTTCCATGTGGCTGAAGGCCACAGGTTCTTTGGTTAAAAGCCCTGCAGTATAGGGTTTGAGTGTGTCAGGGTTAGTGTCAGTTTGGTGTTTGGAGGAGTACAAAGCAGTTGGCTCTGCAGAGCTCCACGCTGTATGAGGCAACATAGGCCAGTGGAGCCAAACAGCCAGGAGAGCTGAGATGCCTTGCACCCACAGTGTGCACAGCGGTGCAGTTGCCCATGGTAACTAGTCTTGGAGGTGGACTGTCTTGTGCCAGGCGGTGAACCGGAGGTGGACTGTCCTGTGCCCGAAGGAGGATTGGCGTGTTTAGTGACTGAACTGGAGGATATGGTTCCCGGCTGTGAACCGGAGGATATCGTGTTCTGTCAAGTGTTGTTTTGTGCCTTCGGTTGGGCCTGTTTATGTTTTTTGGTTTTCTATAGTTGCTTCTCCTAATGCTTTTTCACTAACTGATGAGCTTTGTGTCTATCGGTGGGTGTAACCTGCTGGGGAGGAGCTACTTATTTTTTGCCTAGTGTCAGCCTCCTAGGGACAAGCAGCATACACCCATGGTTAACTGTGTCCTTTAATGAAGGCTCCATTAAAGATTTTACGGTGTATACCAAAAATCCATCTTTTTTGCTGGGGAGACCATGGCCAAGAGTAGTTACAAGAAGCAGCAGGTCGGGCAACCTCCATAAATGGTTAAACAGCAGCGATCGGAGCTGTGAGAGGCAGATGTCGGCTGTGCATCACAGCTAGAACCTGCCCCGTATGGAACAGACTACGCTCCCGAGCACAAGTCCCCCATACTGGTGATGAGAGGAGGTCCCAGTGGTGGGATCCACACCGAACTAACACCTATCCAGCTGATTACGTGCTCTGGCTAGATGACCCCTTTAAATCACTTACCATGCAGACGCATATCTTTCCAGCCCAAGACACATTTCTTCCAACTGTGAAATGTTTTTTGCATGTAGTTGGTCGGAACATTTCTGAAAGATCAAACAGATCACATGGTTGAGTCCCAAAAAAAATAACAGATTAATATACTCGTATCGTCCCCGGACATCCGAGTGGTTATGTCTGGTTACATGGATTAACTACTTTAGCAACCATGTCTGAATAATACATCTAAACCCTAAATGAAGTTCCCCGATTACCTAAAACTACAAAGGGAAGGACTGATCTGTTCACCAGTCACCAATCATAAAATACCATTCTAAGGAAATCGGTGGAATGCATCAATACCGAGGTGCGATGGCTCTTACCCAATGTGGTCACTCAGCTCATCCCATTTCACATCGCCGTAATCCTTCACATTCTTGTCATATAGCCTGAAAACCAGACAAGATAGGAGATTATCTGACTATATTGACAATGTACAAGAGCTCAGCGGCTGAAAGGCATGTATACATACATATATCGATCAGATTGGGGTGAAGCCCATGTATGTGGTATATATCTAGACCAGACTGGGGTGAGCTTATGTATGGGGTGTATATTGGCTGGACCGGGATGAAGCCATAAATGTGGGATGTATGTAGACCACAGAGGGATGAGACCATGGATACGGGACATCTATAGACTGCTTTGTGGTGAAGCAGTGAATGTGGGGTATCTATAGACCGAAATGGGATGAGGTCATAAGTATAGGGTACATATAGATCGGACCGGAGTGAAGTAGTGAATGTGGGGTATCTATAGACCGAAATGTGGTGAGGCCATGGATATAGGGTACATATAGACAGGACGGGGTGAAGTAGGTGAATGTGGGTTATGTATAAACAGAAGCACCCCTGAAGTTGCTCAGACCACATTCAAAAAGTTTATGAACCCTTCAAGTTATTCACAGGAATTTTTGAAATGTGGATAAAAATGAACATTTAACTTTTTTCACACAAAAAATTACTTTAGATACAATTTTTTTTATTTTGACAAGGGTATCAGGAAAAAATGGAGCCCAAAATTTGTTGTGTAATTTCTACTGGGGATGCAAATACCCCATATGAGGGCGAAAACCAGGAGTTTTTATCTTCTCCCCGTGTTTGTGTGGGTTTCCTCCGGGCACTATGGTTTCCTCCCACATTCCAAAGACATACTGATAGGGAATTTAGATTGTGAGCCCCATCGGGGACAGCAATAATGTGTGCAAAACTGTAAAGCGCTGCGGAATATGTTAGCGCTATATAAAAATAAAGATTATTATTATTTGGGCGCACGGTCAGAGCTCGGAAGTGAAGCAGTGCCATTTAACTTTTTTAATGCAAAATTTGCTGGAACAATTGGTGGACACTATGTCACATTTGGAGAGCCCCTGATGTGCCTAAATAGTGAAACCTCCCCACCAGTGACCCTATTTTGGAACCTGGACCCCTCAAGGAATGCATTTAGATGTGTGGTGAGTACCTTGATCCCCCAGGTGCTTCACAGAAGTTTATAAAGTTGAGAGGTGAAAATAAAAAAAAATATAATTTTCCCCACAAAAATGTTATTTTGACCCAAATTTTGCATTTTGATAAGGGTAACAGGAGAAATTGAACCATACAATTTGTTGACGATACTTCATATGTGGGGGAATACCACTTTTGAGACATAGTGCAAGGTTCAGAAGGGAAGCGATGCCACACTGGCGTTCAGATTTTGCTGGGAGGTTTGAGGGTGCCATGTCACATTGGCAGAGCCCCTGAGGTGCCAGAACAGAAACCCCCTATATGTGAACTCATTTTACACACTACACACCCCAATGAATGCATCTAGGGGTGCAGTGATCATATTGACAACACATGTGCCTTACAGAATTTTATACAATTGAGCAGTGAAAAGATTACATTTTTTCGCTAAAACAGGGATTTTTGTATACTCACCGTAAAATCCTTTTCTCAGAGCCACTCATGAGGGGACACAGGACCATGGGTGTTATGCTGCTGCCAACTAGGAGGCTGACACTACGTGAATACAAAAAGATTAGCTCCTCCTCTGCAGTATACACCCACATGCTGGCTCCAGCCAAACCAGCTCAGTGTCAAAGCAGTAGGAGATCAAAAACATCAAATAAAAGGTACAACACGTCCAACAAAAGAACAAGCACAAACCGTCAGGCTAACAGGGTGGGTGCTGTGTCCCCCAATGAGTGGCTTGGAGAAAAGGATTTTACGTCAAGTACACAAAAATCCCTGTTTCTCCTTTGCCTCATTGGGGGACACATTGGGGGTTCAATACCTTTGACATGGACATGGACTTACATAGTTTCTATCGCCATCTGCGATTATTTGTGCATTTTGAATCCTGTGATACTCCCTCTAGTTCATCCTCGGGTCCTTCAGACTCTTTAATTTCTTCTCTAAGTTTAGGCCTATGTAACAAGAGTTCGTACAGACCTAGAGGTTCCCACGCTGTAGAGACGTTTATCGGTTTTGTTGATCAGGCTTTTGTTAAACTTCGACAAGATATCGAAGGACATAAGTTACATATCTCTCCTAACTTAAGTGCTCTAGATTTTCAAGCCTTACAATCACTAAGCAGTGATAAAGATATAGTAATTAAACCAGCCTACAAAGGCGGGGCAATTGTAGTCATGAACAAATCTGACTACATCAGTGAAGTCTATCGACAACTCAACGATAATACTGTTTATTCACAATTATCATCGAACCCTACTGTTATGATTAGGAACCTAATTAGGGACACTCTTATCCCCTATGTTGATAGAGGCATAATTGATGAGAAAACATGCGATTATCTGACTAAGACTCACCCCATCACACCAGTATTCTACATACTGCCTAAGGTACATAAAAACCTGGAACACCCTCCAGGCCGACCCATCGTGGCCTCTACAGAGTCTATTCTTTCACCACTTGCAATCTTTTTAGAAAAAATCCTTACTCCCATCATACGCAAACTACCATCATTTCTACTCGATACGGGCGATTTCCTACATGAACTACAGAAATTCACATCACTTCCAGGAGATTCAATATTGGTCTCCCTTGATGTTAAAGACCTTTACACTTCGATCCCACACTCTCAGGGTATCTCTAGCGTGAAACATCTTTTAACTACCTCTGGACTAAATCCTTACATTATAGATCTTTGCCTTGACTTATTGACACTGGTACTTACGAAAAACTTTTTTATGTTTGAGGACCGTTTTTTCCTGCAGACCAAAGGCACCGCAATGTGCTCGAATGTGGCTCCACCTTATGCTAATAGCTATATGGCCCTGTTTGAGGAAGAAGTGGTATATCCAGATCCATTGTTCCAGGCCCATTGTCCTGTCTGGAAACGGTACATCGACGATGTATTTTGCATATGGACAGGCACACCACAAACCTTGGAACTTTTCTTCCATAACCTAAACACAGCGTGGCCCGGTCTAACGTTCACTATCACTAGCAGTACCCAAAAGTCAACTTTCTAGATACCTTGGTCATGAAGGATGTAACAGGTGCCCTTACAACGGATTTGTATACAAAACCCACTGATAAAAATAGCCTTTTGCACTTCCAGAGTCTCCACCCTATCGCTACCAAGTAATCTATTCCCCGGTCCCAATTTAAAAGAGTACAAAGAATAGTGACTGAACCTACTCTCCTTAATACTAGAACAGAATATATAACAAATTTAGGGAACGGGGTTACCCCCCCAATTTACTGTCTGATGCCATCAATCCCCCTAGCATACCTCACCCGTCAGTGAACAAGAGAATTCCATTTTTCCATGTATACCATCCATTCGTACATATTTTACATCATACGATCAGACGACATTGGGATATGCTACGCACTGCTCATTCTGACATTTCGGAATTTCAGACACATTTTCTACCGTGTTATAAACGACCTCCTAATGTTCGGGACTCTCTTGTCAGGGCCGGCTTTGGGGGTACCAGACATGACACTACCCAACGATTTCTTAAGACACCTAAAAACGGCACTTTCCCGCGCCTGCACTGCAATCAGTGTAACAATGTGATCAGGGGTGATTCTTTCTGCCATCCATATTCGGGCAAGAAATACAAGATCAAATGCTTTTCGACTTGTGACACCACATTTGTAGTATATTCTATCAAATGCCCCTGCGGTCTCCTTTACATTGGGGAAAGTACCCAGTCTATTAAAGACCGCATCTCCAAACACAAGTCGACTATCCTTTGCAAAAACATGTTATTGCCGCTCCCTTTTCACTTCATTTCCAAAGGACACAACATATCACAGCTCAAGTTTCAGGTCCTAGAGCATATCCCTATACCTAGACGAGGGGGCGATAGGATTCATCTCCTGAAGAAGAGGGAAGCCTTTTGGATCCATGAACTCCAGACCCTTGCACCAAGGGGCCTCAATAGAGAATATGATCCACTTGCCTTTACCTGACATTGTACTATATGCATACGTATTTACTCTCCTATGAGTCCAAGAATTTTTTATTTAAGTTCCTGTCTTTACTTCTATCTTGATTATTGGACTAATTTTCAGTGATTCTGGATAAATATTCTATATGTATAATTTAGGAAATATTCCTTTTGTTCATATTACCTCATTGATACGCTAATGTATACGTATATTTTTATGATGCATTACCCCCTTCTGTCTTTATTATGTTACTAATATATTTGTATTTTTCTACAGAGTCGCCTGTATTGATCACTTCTTGCAAATCACCTCCTGGTCCCTCCCTCCCCTTGGACTCTCCTGTTCCTTTATTCCCTTACCCGACTACTCTTTAGTTTTACATCTCCATTCTTTTTTCCATCTAGTACTATTATCCCACTTAGTACACCTAGGCACTATTGTTCCAATTTTCTTATATGGCACCTCACTACCTTAGCGGTGTTTCCTGTAGCCAATTATTACGTGACCGCTTTAAATTAATTACATTATTTGCCTTTAGCTTATATACCAGTGTCATTATCTTCTTTAATATACTCTCCTGTTTCTATTTTTGATGCTCCTACACGCTGGCTTCCTGTTCACAGCGATCATGTGACCACCTTTGGTCACATGATGCGCTTTGTTTACCAGCTACCGTTACTATGGTCACGGAGCATGCCCAGTGTTACCGGACGCTTGCGTCATAGCTAATGACGCACTTCCGGTATCAGCATCACCGCTGGTCCCACCCCCAGCCTATTTAGTTACACACAGGGCGCCCACACATTCAAAAAAGAATAAGAATAGGTAAGAATCTCAACGTTTCTGGAGACTAAGCTCCCTTAATCATGAATCATGATCATGGTCATGATTAAGGGAGCTTAGCCTCCAGAAACGCGTTGAGATTCTTACCCATATGGTTGTGCTGAAGTCTGTATCCTCCATGTTTAAAGTTTGTGAATAAAGAAAACTCTTTTTTACGGACTCGGTGAAGCTGGACATTCTTTTCTTTTTTGGACTTTGTACACCTGGACACAGCGGGTCCGTGCTCCCCAGGTTTGGTTCTTGCATCGCGGGTGAGCTGGTTTATATTCCGGCGCCTACACAATACCTAACCAGCGGCAGACACCGCGGTGGCAGCGCAGCTACTCAGGTCCTCTTTTGGGAAGCACCACTCTCTCCTCTACCTATTATCTTGAGACCGCACGCCTTATACCTATATACATTGCAGGCATGCCTATCTACTTGTGCGCCATTATCTAAATCAGCTGCGGACACCGCATTTACAGCGCAGTAACACAGGTTCTTTCTGGTAAGCATCTGCCTTCCTTTTACTTATTATTCTGGGAACGCACTCTCAATTCTCATATACATTACAGGTATGCCTATCATTTTGGAACGCCATCCCTAATCTTAAATCACCTATCTCACTGTACTCTACTATCTAGGTGAGCTACAAGTTGCATATATAATTCCTACACATACATAATATATCCCTTATTATATATGTATACTTTTCTAGGTCTGGTCCCTATATCTTTTTGGTTCTGATGAAGCCAAGTGACTGACATTAGGTGAGGTATTATCTCCACCTCCTCAACACCATATACACTCCTTACATTAGGACTGACATGGTTTATATACTTTATTACAGCTACTATCTCGTTACTTACTTGAAGCCCTATACTGGTTGACCTACTAGACGTAATGTTACACCTGGTTAGTATACCGACATCATTTGTACACTTGTTTACGACACCTTATCCATGTACCTACCACCGAAGCTTACTCTTATTTTTTTAGGAAGACCACTCTCCCTAGAGGTCTTTTCTGATTTAGCCCCCACTCATATGGATCTATATTGATGTACTGTGTTACCTACTCTATATACCACAAGAGCAGTCGGATATGTTAATCCATTCCTTCTCTCCCTTCCGTATTTCTCCTACCCTCACTTTCACCACCATGCACCTTGTTGATATGAGACTCACTTTGTTATTATTGTTACTTTTGTTATTGGAACCTTTTTTGTATACACGTTAATGTTTTCTTACATTGTTCTTTTCTATGTAATGTTTAAATGCAGTTTACTGAAGAAGGTCTCCTTTTGACCTAAATGTTTATTTTGGACTGCAATAAAAAATATCTCTTTCAAAGCAACAACCGCTTATAAGTTGAGTGCCAAATTATTTATTATATAATTACTGGTTTGGGGAACCTATCTTGTGCACCAACGCAGCTGTGCCACGATATACTTCACTACAGGACCATGGGACATGCTAATGCAGTCCCTGGGTGGGGAACAACATAACAGATCAAACCCCATGAACCAACTGACTAGAGATGCGCTACCGCCGCCTGCAGAATCCATCTGCTCAGGCCAGCATCTGCGGAGGTCTGAGTGTGGATATTGTAATGCTTCGAGAATGTGTGCAGACTGGACCAAGTCGCAGCCTTTGCAGACCTGTTCTGCCGATAACAGATGCCGAATGGCCCAAGAAGCACCCACCGACTGAGTGGAGTATGCCTTAATCCCCGCTGGGATAGGCTTGCCTCTGACACAGTAGGATCCCTGAATAGCCGAGCGAATCCACCTGGCTCTCGTGGACTTTGAGGTGGCTAATCCCTTCCTGTGACCCTCCGGAAGCACGAATAAGGCGTCCACGAGACGTACCTTCTGAGAACCCTCACCACATCGAGGGTGTGAAAAGCCCTCTAAATACTATGTACCGGCGCCGGGCAAAACGAGGGCAGGATAATGCCCTTGTTAAGGTGGAAGGAAGAGACCACCTTGGGCAAAAAGGTCGGGGACGGTTTGAGAACCACCTTGTCCTGGTGGAAAGCTAGGAAAGGGATTGACAGGACAGGGTGGCTAGCTCCGAGACCCGCCTGATTGACGTCACCGTGACAAGAAAAGCGACTTTCCAAGAAAGGACGGTTAGTGATACGTCCTGCAGTGGTTTGAAAGGAGTCTCCTGAAGAACACCAAGGACCAGATAAAGGTCCCAAGCATCCAACGGCATTCTATAGGGGGTGCCATATGAGAAACCCCATGAATGAAAGTCCTCACTTGCCGATTGGAAGCAATCCTGTGCTGGAACAAAACCGATAAGGCCGAGATCTGACCTTTGAGGGAGTTAAGCGCCAGGCCTGAATCCAGGCCGGTCTGGAGGTACCCCAAAATGGTAGGGATGGAAAAGATGAGTGGAGGACGTCCGCGGTCCCTACACCATACGAAAAAGGTTTTCCAGGTGCTGTGATAGATGCGTAACAACGCAGGCTTCCGGGAGATAATGGTAGAAACCACCTGTTGGGAGAACCCAGCCTGGGTTAGGACCCATGATTCAACATCCAAGCTGTTAAACATAGGGTCCCTGGTTCTGGTGGCAAATCGAGACCTGGGAGAGCAAATCTGGTGGATCCAGCAGTCGCCAGGGAACGTCGGCGACGAGCTGCACTAATTCCGCATACCACACCCGGCGTGGCCAATCCAGAGCGACTAGGACCACTGGAACCCCCACCGTCTTGATCTTCCTGATGACCCTTGGATGTAACAGAAGTGGGGAAACACGTACAGAAGACGAAACTGACGCCACTGAAGAACCAGCGCATCCGTCCCAATGGCTTCTGGATCCCAGAACCGAGCTATGTACTCAGGTACCTTGGCGTTTAAACTTGAAGCCATCAGATCCAAGTCCGGGGACCCCCAGCGATGACAGATCTGTTGGAAGACCTCCGGATAAAGTGCCCACTCTCCCGAGGCGAGACCCTGACAACTGAGGAAGTCTGCCGCCTAGTTTTCCATGCCCGGGACCGTGGACTGCTGAAATGACCGAATGGTTCTTCACAGCCCAGCGGAGACTGAGAACTACCTCGAGAATTGCCGGTCTGCTGCGAGTGCCCCCTTGATGGTTGATGTATGCCACAGCTGTGGCGTTGTCTGATTGAATTCAGATGGGGCGACCCACCAGGAGATGATGGATCCACCATAAGGCTAACCAGATCGCTCGAATCTCCAGGACGTTGATCGGGAGACGCGAGTCTCAAGTTGATCAGCATCCTCCTGGGCAGTGTGGTGCCGAAAAACCACTCCCCAGCCTATTAGACTAGCGTCGGTAGTTACCACCAGCCATTGAACAGAGAGAAAGGATTTCCCCTGGTTGAGGGAAGACCTCAACGTCCACCACCTGAGCTCCTGCTTTACCTGCGGGGACAAGCAGCACAGCCGGTCGAGAGAACGGGTTCCTGTCCCAGGCTGCTAGTAGCGCATGCTGCAGAGGTCGGAGGTGTAGCTGGGCGAAGGGCACAGCTTCCATCGCTGCCACCATTTTTCCCAGTACCCCCATCCCGAATCGTATGAAATGAGGGGATGGATGACAAAGTGCCCGAGCTCCCTGTTGAAGGGCTAAGATCTTGTCTTGAGGGAGAATCACCAACCCTAGGGAGGTGTCCAGGATCATCCCTAAAAAAAGGTATATCCGCTGAGCTGGAACGGGGAAGCCTTGTTTAAATTTATCAGCCAGCTCAGGCGTGAGAGAGTATACAAAGTGATACACATGCACTCCGTGCAGGCTTGGAAGGACGGTCCCTTGATTAGAAGATCGTCTAGATATGGCAACATGACCATGCCCCAGGAGTCCAGAATGGACAGGACAGCCGCCATGACCTTGGTAAACACTCTGGGAGTGGTGGCGAGGCCGAAGGGCAAAGCTGTGAATTGGAAATGCTCACTGCAAACAGAGAAACGCAGCAACTTCTGGTGAAGGGGAAAAATCGGAATATGGAGATAAGCATCTTGAATGTTGATGGATGCTAGGAACTCCCCCTTCTCCATCGAGGTGATGACCGAACGGAGGGACTCCATCCTGAAGTGCCGGACCTTGACAAACTTGTTTAGAAGTTTCAAGTCCAGAATGGGACGCACCGCGCTCTGTGCTTCTTTTGAACCACAAATGGGTTGGAGTAGATCCCTTCGTTTTCTGGAACCGGAATAATGACCCCGTGTCGTGGCATAGCGAATTGATGGTTCGGTAAAAAGACCGTGCCCCCGCCGTTGTTTTGGGGGACGAGACGGGAAGAACTGTGCGGAAGGACGAGGGAAAATTCTATTTTGTATCCGGAGGACACTAGATCCCTGACTCATTCGTCATGAATGACAGATAGCCAGGCTTGAAGGAACAAAAGTAGGTGACCACCTACTTTCCTGGTGTCGACTGGATAATGCCAGAAAATCTGTGCAGAAAATCTATGGGACCTGGAGCCCTTAGATCTGGACTGTTTGGGACAGATCTTCCATAACTGGTTGGGTCTATATGAAACCAGGGGACCCGTCTCCACACGGAGAGCACCCCGAGCCGGAAGAGGCCTTCGCAGTGGACCAAGCCGGATTGCTATGAAAGGACCGGAAACGAGTCTGTTGCCGACGCTCAAAAGGCTGCCTGGACCTTCAATAGGGAAGGAATTTACTTTTCCCTCCTGTGGTGTCTGAGATATGTTGATCTAGCTTGTCTCAAAATAAACGACTGCTCTGGTAGGGCAGAGGTTAGGGATTTCTTAACATAGAGTCCGCTTGCCACTCCCTGAGCCACAGTGCCCTTCTGATGGTGATGGTGTTGGAGGCTGCCGATGCAGCGCAGTTAGCCGCATCCAGAGAGGTGTGCACCAAGTAGTCCCTGACCATAGCGATCTGATTGGCTAGATCCGCTGCTTCCAGGGGAAGGTTGTTGTCCTGAACGGTTTTGGTTAGGGTATCCGCCCAGGAGACCATCAATTTAGCTACCCAAGCTGTGGCAAAAGATGGGGATAGTGCAGAGCCTGAGGCTTCAGAAACTGAGCGAGCAAGTTTCTCTATGTAACGGTCCATGGGATTTTTAATCGAGTATCCGTCTGGAAGGAAAGAAGGGTTTTTGATGCCAGACGAGATACGGGAGGATCCACAAGAGGGGACTCAGCCCATTCGTTCCACAGATCGGATGAAAAAGGGTATCTCGTCTCAAGAGGCTTTTGCCCTGCGAATCATTTATCCGGCCGCTCCCTATGCCGCTAAACGAGGACCTTTAGTCCTCTTGAAGGACACTGCATGATCCGGGGTGGATTGAGAGTCCTTGTCAACCTTCAAGGTCTAGTTGACAGCCAGTCGCTTGATACTCTTGCAAGTCCAGATTGAGAGACCCGTCAGACTCGTACTCAGAGTGTTGGTCCCTGCGAACCCCTGGTGACGGGGAGCGGGAAACGGAACTCACGGATGCAGAGGTGTGAGAGTGCCTGGGAGACGTACTATGGGTCTGTTTTCTAGATGACTGTGTATTATGTGACTGAGAACGGCCCCTGCTGGCCGATGGTTCCCATGAAGTAGAGAAACCCTCTAAGGGCTCATACTCACTTGCCGGCACTTGGTAGCAGAGTGTGCAGCTCCATGTAGTGCTATGCGGCCGCACGCTCCGCTCTGGAGTGCCGGCGGCAGAGCCGGGTTTTAACATGCGAGACTCGGCCGAAATTCTCACAAGTGAGTATGAGCCCTTACGTAGGAAGAGGCATGACCCTACCCGTGGAGGGATCTTGGAGGGATTCAATCGCTTTAGCCAGTGAAGCCCTGGACTGTGACAGTGACGAGGCCCACTCAGGGGGGCTAGGAACACTGGGGTCGGTAGCGGTGGGGTGCTCCTGAGCGCATTCGGGATCACAGGCCTTACAGAATGGCGTACTCTGTCCCTGGGGAAACGAAGTCTGGAAGGTGGTACATAAGGTGAAAAACACTATCTGCTTTGTTAGCCTTCTTGGATGACTTACACTGTGACATGTTGTACCCCAGTCTGTCTCCGTGCTAAATGTCTCAATAGGTAGAATTGCCTAAAAAAAAAAAGAGCCTACTGCAGAGAAGGGGCAGCTTCTGTAATGCAGCTCCAATCTTACTCCAGTCATGTGTCCCTGTAAAGGTGTTCCACACGGTGCCCTGCGCTTCTCTGAACAGCCCACTGCATGAATCAATCCGGCTGCTAAAGGGATATCCGCTGGGAGTGTTCCAGAGAGAAAGTGCCGCGTCCTGGAATCCCCCTCACCTGTAGGAAAGCATCCGGTATTGAAAAGATGGCCGCCGAGAAAACCAGGGGTGTTCTCATTCTGGACGAGAAGCGCCAGGAACATGGGCGGAACCGCCAGCGTGACACAATCTGGTGGGCGGGGCTTCGGGGTTGCGGCTTAGTCTGGGCCGAAGCTGGGGACTACATTTCCGGCGCCGGCTGAGGCGCACACGGAGCACTGCAGAATGGAGCACCCCCGGGATGAGGACCCCTAGTCACGCGCTACCTGGACCCCCCTGCTGCACCTGAACCAGGCACTTACCCACAGATATCCTCTCCGGATGGGAAGCGCAGAGATCTCAGCTCTGCCCGCAGGTCAGGTGCTGTGTGGACGGTGCAAAAAACACCCTCCATCCACCATACCGTTGTCAGAGAGGTGGAGAGGGACCGTACGCCTACTTCTATCACCGCTGTCCAATCAGTGGGGATGCAGTGGGGGCCACACAGACGCCATCGGTGCCTCTGTACAGCCTAGGGGTTCATTCCCCCAGGATGGGACAGGGCCAATTGTCCGGCTGTAAGCCTGGCTGCAGAAGGGGGTACACGGAGGTGACACTCCATGTTTATGTCTGCTATCGGAGTGGAGAGATTGGTGCCCTGAAGGGAACCATCGCCGCTACAAAAATGGAGCTCAGCATGGCTATCAACTGTACATAAGGAGGTACGTGGAGGCGACACTCCACGTTCCCGCCTGTTGGTTTGGAGAGATCGGACCCCTGAAGGGGATCCGTTGCTCCCTGTGATCCATTAAAAAGGGATAAAAAATTGTGGTCTGAAGACCAGACCCACTTGCCTCCTACGGACACTAAGCAAGAACTGGTTCGGCTGGAGCCAGCGTGTGGGTGTATACTGCAGAGGAGGAGCTAATCTTTTTGTGTTCACTTAGTGTCAGCCTCCTAGTGGCAGCAGCAGACACCCATGGTCCTGTGTCCCCCAATGAGGCGAAGGAGAAATGTTGTTTTAAGGTACCTCCACATTAAGCGACGCTGCAGCGATAGCGACAACGATGCCGATCGCTGCAGCGTCGCTGTTTGATCGCTGGAGAGCTGTCACACAGACCGCTCTCCAGCGACCAACGATGCCGAGGTCCCCGGGTAACCAGGGTAAACATCGGGTTGCTAAGCGCAGGGCCATGCTTAGTAACCCGATGTTTACCCTGGTTACCATCCTAAAAGTAAAAAAACCAAACAGTATATACTCACCTGCGCGTCTCCCGGCGACCGCTTCCCTGCACTGTGTGAGCGCCGGCCCTAACAGCAGAGCGGTGACGTCACCGCTGTGCTTTTACTTTCACTTTAGGGCCGGCGCTCAGTCAGAGCAGGAAGCGGACGGCAGGGGACGCGCAGGTGAGTATGTACTGTTTTTTTTTTTTTACTTTTACGCTGGTAACCAGGGTAAACATCGGGTTACTAAGCGCGGCCCTGCGCTTAGTGACCCGATATTTACCCTGGTTACCAGCGTAAAACATCGCTGGCATCGTTGCTTTTGGTGTCAAACCTGACGATAAACGCCGATCTGACGACCAAATAAAGTTCTGAACTTTATTCAACGACCAGCGATATCACAGCAGGATCCTGATCGCTGCTGCGTGTCAAACTAAACGATATCGCTAGCCAGGACGCTGCAACGTCACGGATCGCTAGCGATATCGTTTAGTGTGAAGGTACCTTTAGCCTCACATTTTTAATTTGTTTAAGGGCTAATAGGAATTTTTTTTTTTATACAACAAACTGAGTTCCATTTTTTCTTGAGGGCGCCAATACCCTACATGTATTCGGGAAATATTTTTCAGGCACAGTGCAAATCTCAGAAGACAAGGAGCACCACATTTTACTGTTATGGTTTGCAGGTGGTATGACCCACTGGAAGAGCCCATGGGGTGCCAGAACAGTAGAACCCCCATAAGTATCATGCAAGATGGGTATTAGATACACGGCTCTGGGGCATATCACGCATGATGGGCATTAGATACACGGCCCTGGGGCATATCACGCATGTTGGGCATTAGAATACATAACTCTGGTGTGTATCACACATGATGGAGATTAGATACACGGCCCTAGGACGTATCACGCAGGATGGGCATTAGATACAGGGCCCTGGGGTGTATCATGCAGGATGGGCATTAGATACATGGTCTGTTCTGTAAGTGTTGGCCTCAGAGAATTACAGTGACAAAGAAGAGCTAGCACAGCAGCGTGACAATTACACGGCTGTGCTCAGAACACAGAGGTGGGGAGCGGAGATCAGCAGTCAGCTATTGTATTGGTGCTGGTAACCACTCACCACCCCCAACACTCCCTTTTCCTGGACATCCGCATCCTGGCATGGAGCATTGTGGGTGGTTCAGGGGGAAAGTGAAGATCACAACATAGCTGTGGACTAAAAAAAAAAAAAAATGTTGCCCATCTCCTTCCACAGCTGTGACCTGGACAGCCCAGGTCACAGCTGAAGGTAGCCACAATGTAGGTGAGGTGATGTGGTTAGAGACCAACCTAAGTTTCCTATGTACAGGGGCTGCCATATTTGAGGTGTGTACCTGCCGTGCTCAGACACTTACAAAATGAAATGCACTACTATATTTATATTAAAAATAATTGATTTATATGATCAATAATTATTAGTACAAATCATGGCACCTTCCCTTTAATAGGACACAATATGAGTGCGTCAAAGGGGTCACTATGGGAGAGCTCACAAATAACAGTGGGATACCAGAGAAACCAGTAATGGAGAGATTGCATATAAGAGTTGACAGTTTTGTATAATCATAAAACTAGCCCTTGAATGTTTAAATCTACACAAAAACATGATTTTTGGTTGCTTAGGCTGCTTTCACACATCAGGCTTTTTGTTTCAGGCTAAATCCGGCTCTTTAGAGAAAAACCAGAACCGGAAAAAAATGAAAACCGGAACCGGTTTTTCCCCCCATTGACTTGTATTAGTGCTGGATCGTGCTGCATGGCCCAGCGTTCCTTCAGGTTTTTTCCAGATCCGGCTAAAATTCCGATTCCGGCGTCTGGAAAAAAAAGTCCACTGCAACGTTTTTTGTCTCCGGCGAAAAAGCCTGAAGCGCCGGATGTGGCGCTTCCGGCTGTTTGCTACAATGAAAGCCTATGGGAGCCGGAAGGTGCTGGATCCGGAAAAAGGTGGATCCTGTGGCCTGATCCGGTTTTTTAAACTGAGCATGCTCCAAATATTTTTTTTATCCAATAATCTAGATAGGCTAGCAGGATCCGTTGAAAAAAAGGATCCGTCGCATCAGTTTTTCACAATCTGCGCCGGATCCAGTTTTTCCAACATTCGCCGGATTTAGCCTGACACTGAAAACCGGATGTGTGAAAGTAGCCTTACCGTAAAATCTGCTTCTCGGGGCCTTCACTGGGGGACACAGGAACCATGGGTGTATGCTGCTGCCACTAGGAGGCTGACACTATGCACAAAAAAGTTAGCTCCTCCTCTGCAGTATACACCCCACCGACTGGCATTCTGAAACTCAGTTAGTGAGAAAGCAGTAGGAAAAAGGAATAAAGGTGAAAAGTTGAAAGAACACAACCACAGATATTTTAACTGTAATGACCGAACACAGAAAACTAATGAAAGAACACAGAAAAAACAGAAGAATGGATCAACATGGGAGGGTGCTGTGTCCCCCAATGAAGGCTCCGAGAAACAGATTTTACGGTAAGCAACCAAAAATCCTGTTTTCTCCATCGTTTCATTGGGGGACACAGGAACCATGGGACTTCCCAAAGCTGTCCCTGGGGAGGGAAAACAGGTCGGAGAACACACCACTGCCGCCTGCAAGATCCTTCTACCTAGGCTGGCATCTGCCGAAACATAGGTATGGACCCTGTAAAATTTGGCGAACGTGTGTACGGAAGACGGGGTTGCCGCTTTGCAAAGCTGTAAGGCGGAAGCCCTGTGGTGCACCGCCCAGAAGATGTCAACTGCCCGGGTAGAGTGAGCATTAACCCCAGGAGGAGGCACTCTGTTCTTGACCCGGTAAGCCTCCAAAATTGCCGTTCTGATCCAGAGAGCAATAGTCATCTTGGAGGCCGGCAGGCATCTATGCATACCATCTGGAATGACGAAAAGAGAGTCCGTCCTCCGAAAAGAGGCTGTTCTAGCCAGATAGACCCTCACTGCCCTGACAAGGTCTAGCTTGTTCAATGAATGCTCCAGAGGATGAGTGGGAGCAGGACAAAAAGAAGGTAGAACAATGTCCTCGTTGAGGTGAAAGGCGGACACCACCTTGGGAAGTAAGGAAGGCAGAGGCCGCAGGACCACCTTATCCTGGTGAATAACCAAGAAAGGAGGGCGAAAAGAAAGGGCTGCCAACTCCAAGACGCGCCGAATGGAGGTGATGGCCACAAGAAAGGCCACCTTCAGGGACAGAAATGACAGGGGAACCTCTCTGAGAGGCTCAAAGGGAGAACCCTTCAGGGCCTCCAGGACAAGATTGAGATCCCATGGATCCACGGGAGCCCGGTACGGAGGCGCTGCATGTGTTACTCCCTGAAGGAAGGTCTTGACCTGTGGTCGGGCTGATAACGTCTTCTGGAAAAGAATGGAAAGCGCTGATACTTGACCCTTTAGGGAACTAAGGGCAAGACCCGAGTCCAGTCCTGCCTGGAGAAACGCCAAAATAGAAGGGAGAGAAAAGGACATAGGTGGGACACGATGGGACTCGCACCAAAGGAAATAGGCCTTCCAGGTTCGATAGTAGATCCTGGAAGACGACGGCTTCCTAGCCTGGATCATGGTGTGAATCACGATTTGAAAAACCAGACGCTTTCAGAACCGCGGTCTAAACAGCCACACCGTCAAACTGAGCGACTGAGAATTCGGGAGGCAGTTCGGACCTTGAGATAACAGATCGGATCTGTCTGGAAGCCGCCAAGGAGCATCTGCGAGAAGATTGATGATCTCCGTGAACCAAGACCTTCTGGGCCAATCTGGTGCGATGATTATGACCGGCACCCCCTCCACCTTGATTTTCTTCAGCAGCTTGGGAAGAAGGGGAAGGGGAGGGAAACAGCTAGGGAAGCACGAACTGCGACCAAAAAATGGCCAGCGCAACGGCGTCCACGGTGAGAGGATCGCGGGACCTGGAGACGAACCGAAGGACTTTCCTGTTCAGTCAGGATGCCATGAGGTCCACATCCGGAGACCCCCATCGAAGGCAAATTTGATGGAAGACCTCCTCATGCAGGGACCATTCCCCTGCCGCGAGGCCCTCGCTGCTGAGGAAGTCGGCGACCCAATTGTCTAAGCCGGGGATATGCACTGCGGATATCCCCGGAACCGTCACCTCTGCCCAAAGGAGGATCTTGGAGACCTTGGCCAAGGAACTCCGAGTCCCTCCCTGGTGGTTGACATATGCCACAGCCGTGGCATTGTCCATCTGAATTCGAATGGGCAAACCCCTGAAAAGTCTCTCCCAGTGAAGGAGGGACAGAAAAATGGTCCGTATTTCGAGGACGTTGATCGGCAGTGGATTCCTGCACCGACCAACGGCCCTGGACAGTCAAGTGACGAAACACCGCCCCCCAGCCGAGAAGGCTGGAGTCCATCGTCACCACCTGCCAGTGAACGGGAAGAAAAGACCGACCCTGGAAGATGAGGGGTGATGTCAACCACCAATTGAGGGACCATTTGACCAGGGGAGAGAGCCGAATCGGGCGGTCCAGAGAAAGGACAGACTAGACCCACTGCCAAAGAATTGCTTGCTGAAGTGGTCCTGAGTGGAATTGCCTCCGATGTTGCCACCATCCTCCCCAGGACCTTCATGGCCGATCGGAAGGATGAAAGCCGAGGGCTCTGAAGCAAGCGAACTTCCCTGCAGAGAATTGCTCTTTTCTCCTTGGGAAGGAACACTCTTGACTGACTGGTGTCGAATAGCATACCTAGAAATACGAGGCGCTGAGATGGAACAAGACAGGACTTTTTCCTGTTGACCAGCCACCCGAAACGGGACAGAGTGTCGAGAACGATGGTCAGACTTTCGTGAGCCTGAGAGAAAGACGAAGCCTTGATGAGGATGTCGTCGAGGTACGGAAAAAGCACCAGACCTCTGGTCTTCAAAAGGACCATCAGCACTGCCATGATCTTTGTGAAGACCGTGGGAGCAGTAGCGAGACAGAGAGGCAGGGCGACAAACTGGAAATACTCCTGATGTACAGTAAATCTGTGATCACCTTTCTTCATCTGTATACTCAAACCGACAGGCTCTGGTGGGCAAGTGGGTGGGAGATGGGGCTAGGACCGATCTGTATCCCCTGAACACGCTTCTGTGTTAGGGGTCTTGGTCCTGCCGGCCAGACATATGAGGATACTGGGTGGCACTACACACCGTACTCAGTCACTTTGTGGGAGTACAGTAGTGACTGTTCACACTGTATCCCTCCGTGGTACCTGAAAAGGAACGACGCACATTGATGTAGATATGGGTCCATTGAAAGACCCGTGTCCACCTCCTACTGACACTAAGCTAAACTGAGTTTCAGAATGCCAGTCGGTGGGGTGTAAACTGCAGAGGTGGAGCTAACTTTTTTGTGCATAGTGTCAGCCTCCTAGTGGCAGCAGCATACACCCATGGTTCCTGTGTTCCCCAATGAAGCGATGGAGAAAGAAGGTTTACTCATCACCACATACAGAAATTCTTTCCTGTTCAAGCTGTGAGACTATGGAATATGGATTCTTTATTGTACTAGCAGCAGGACTATGTAATAGTAACTGGACGAGCAGTGAAATGATGGATTCTTAACTATACAAAGACTAAAGATTTTTTGCTGTATGAGCATGAAACTATAGATTCATAACTGTACGAACAGTCAGAAAGGATTCTTCACAAAGCAATGTGACTATGGATTATTTACTGTAAGAGCAGTGGGGCTATAGATTTTTTTAACAGTAGTGAAACTATGGATATTTTACTGTAAGAGCAATGAGACTATGAATTCTCTACTGTAAGAACAGTAAGACTGGATTATTTACAATAAGCAGTGAGATATTTAAACCAAAATCCCCATATGTCAAATATTAGGGAAAAAGAGGCATAGGCAAAAATGTAAATTCAATAAAAACATCTTTTTAATAGAAAAATAATTAAAAAACAATAATATTCAACAGGAGAATCCTCTTAATAAAAAGCAGCGGGGAACAACATCAGAGTAAGATAATATACCAATAATATTAATAAGACAGCACTAATCAAACTGTGTTACAATACACGAAGGCAGTACATTAATATTCAGTAACCTGTGGCCAAACCTAGTTAGAAAATGCATTCAGTATAGATGATTGCCATGGAACATGCGCTCCTATGATTGTAAAACAGCCATGCATACAGTGCTATTAGCAATTGGATATGAATATAAAACTTAACCTTTACTAGGTATGTCTAAAAATCAACTCACGTACAACACATAAAAAACAGGGGGAAAAAAAGGGAGGACCCTTGTGCAATTGTGAACCCTAGCCACACAGAAACGGGGGAAGGAAGGAATACAAAACGTTACTGACAGTGCTAATTGGTCACTATTAATATGACCATGTATACTTAGCTAGTGGCTCATTTTAGTGGCAAATGCCATACTAGATGCCCAAAACATGCCAAATTTTCAATGTAGGTAATCGGTGTAGCAGCCGGTAATTTTGTAATGTATAGAGAAGCCTATAACCATCAATTAGCCATATGGGATTGGAGTGATACGCTTACGTGGTTTATACCTATATCCCAGTATATCATCTTTTTGTACCGTGGATCATCTATCCCACACATGTGACAATGGTCACTGGTAATGGTTATTGATCCATTTGAACCGATACTTTGTGCCGTGGTTTATCTATCCCACATATGTAACTGTGATCACTTGTAATGGCTATTGAAATATTCATTGGTTTATATGTCAAAACCATATAATTACAACCTTTTAGAAATTACTTAGTCAGCATGTTTTATTAACCCCTTCAAGTCGCGGCCCTTTTTCGTTTTCGTTTTTCACTTCCCTCCTTCCCAGAGCCATAACTTTTTAATTTTTCCGTCAATATGGTCATGTGAGGGCTTATTTTGTGCGGGACGAGTTGTAGTTTTGAACGACACCATTGGTTTTACCATGTCTTTTACTAGAAAACGGGAAAAAAATTCCAAGTGCGGTGAAATTGCAAAAAAAAGTGCAATCCCACACTTGTTTTTTGTTTGGCTTTTTTGCTAGGTTCACTAAATGCTAAAACTAACCTGCCACTGTGATTCTCTAGGTCATTACGAGTTCATAGACACCTAACATGTGTAGGTTATTTTTTATCCAAGTGGTAAAAAAA